>NC_089274.1:34475527-35075527 GCF_963678975.1 Dysidea avara
GCTTTAGTTATGCAATTGCAAGTGATTGTGACATGTACAGTTGGCTAAAAAATATGTATACTGAAGTTATGGTTAAGAAGTAGATAAAAATCCAGAGAAAAGTTGGGTCCTTGCTGGGATCTGGGTCCACTGTTTTCACCTACCCAGCGTAGTTGTGTTTAACACCTATCAATACCAGCAAAGGCATTAATGGTGGCAGTGTGTTTGTACAGGGTATATGGATATTTGATACTCCCCTTTACTCTGAATAATTAATGGCATGGAATACATAATGGCAGGATGAAAAGGTATATGAGAGAGATAAAGTAACTGGCAAATATTCTCCACAAGATAAATAGAATATTATGGCTTCTATTAATATATCCACACAATGTAACACTCTGCATGTTGATTGGATACGCCCCAGAAGTTGATTGGATACACTCCACAAGTTGATTGGATACACCCCACATGTTGATTGGATCAAAGTATAGTCTTACACTGCAGTGTCAAAGCAAAGCAGTGCCAAAGCAAAGCAGTGCCAAAGCAAAGTAGTGTCAAAGCAAAGTCAAAGCAAAGCAGTGTCAAAGCAAAGTATAGTGCTTAGTCTTGCAATTTGCACATCACCAAGGCATATTATAATCTGTACTGGTTCCTTTGGTTAGGTGGGTTGTTGCAACACAAAACATTACATCATGTGAATCTACAGCTAGCAAGGATTGCGGACTTACTCTTCAGATGGCTGGACATGTACCCAGGTAGCAGTGTCTTTTCATGACACTGTAGATCACCTAAAGCTGTGATAATATCCATAGCCTTTTAACTAGTATACTTGTGTCAGATTTATAGCAGATGACTAAATGACTCTAATCCAGCAGAGCAATAATTTGCACCTGCCAACCAACCAATTTACACTTTGCAGCACAGGGGTACTAGTCACATGTATACCATGCATCACTATCCTATAGCAAACATTACACGCAAAACATGCACAACTTGCAACGGTCTATGCTACCTAATAGATAACATGAATTAGATGAATATCATCATTGATGTTCTTCAGAGCAGTTGCATCAAGACTGTAGCAATGAGTGCTTTCCTCCCAGGCAGAAATAATCCAATTCTGTACAGAAAAGTCTTGCAAATGTATATGACCTGTAATGTTAGTGTAAGTCGCCAATCGGCACCATTTTATCTAGCAATTGTAATTCTTCACTGGAATGACATATGAATGACATACGAATGACATATGAGCTGGCTTTAGTTACAGAGAAGCCATCACCAGCTATGTGAAGAAGCCATGCTACAAGTGACAAAAAAAACTATCAGTTACACACATCTTTTCATGCCATAGGTAAACAACATCTGTTCATTGTCTTCGCTTTTGTATAAATGTTTTACATGTTCACATTGTCATCAGTGGTTGTCCAAGTCATCCTAAGAACACGCTACCTTCACCTTCAGCCGATCCTTCAAGGCCACGACACCTCTTACCTACAATTGGTGACCCTGACGCCTGGCCCATTACCTACAAGTCTCTTAGCATGCCAAATTTTAATTATCTCATGTGAGTAATCATTGTGTTATAAGTGAAATTGCAAAGCATATCATGTGGCATGAAGTATGTATTATCTGCATTCTGTACCTACAGTGATTGACCAATTATCAGCAGAATTTGCAAATTTGTGAGTAATTACCTCTCTGGTGCCTTGTTGGCTCATTGTGAAATTTTTATGGGATATATACAGTCCTTAGATAACTCTGTTTCACAGAAGTTTTACAAAGATGAGGCCAGCTAGCTGTTTGAGAGATGCACTGGTTTCCAATACAAAATTATTTTATGTATATATAACTTCATATATTCTGTTGTCTGTATATAATTTACAAGTTGATACATGCCAATAATTAGCGACTTACACTAAACACAAAACCTTAGAGTTATTTGCTCTGCTATGGCCCGCCTATCTATCACGTGCACATTTCGTTGATAGCTAGGCACCTGCAGTAAATAACTTTTCAGTAGTTGTTGGTAGCTATCAGCCACAAACACTCTTGTTTGCAACTGTAGTTTTATTCACACCTTCATATTTACTCCACATGATCATAGTCCACTCACTCGTCAGATTCTTCTTGGTCTTTTGGTGCGTTCAAGTCGGCCCGTTCTGCTTTCCTTACGGCTCTTCTAGCAGCGAAAATAGTGTCAGAAAATTCTGCAAGGCCTTTCTCAACTAATTCTGCTGCCTTCTTTTTTGAAGTGAAAAGAAAATCCATTGTCCGCCCAACTCAAATACTGTGAACAATTAGCACCTCTGTTTTCCATGCACGATCAAAGCTGCGCGAATAAGTAGTCAATGCACGAAAATATAGCGAAAATAAACGGAACAAGGCCAACCATCAAAGCAACCAAGGTATGCAAGTAAGTTTATGGCTTCTGTGGGGTGCCGCGAAACCATGTTTTCCAATGGCTACAATGTATTTTAGCCTTGTCTTTCTGCGCATGGTGCTCAAGGGCAAGCATACTGGATTGTGTTGAAGGCTGCTATGACACTTGGAGCTTTATAAACTTTTGACACTGCTCAGTCTATGTTGGTAGTTCATACCATGAAACATGACAAAAATATGCAGCAGTAGAAATAACTGCTCACAATTTTTGATTCAGAAGGTTGCCATTGATGTTCAACGTGGCAATGCTGCTTCTGTAATGGCAATAATACCATCATCCCAGGACTGGGTAGTTTGCCTCTTTGCCCACTGTTATCTTTGTGGTTGTATAGCTTGTAGATATCTCATGTACCAAATTGCTCACATATGACATCATTTTTGTGCACGTAATCTAGAAAGCACAGAAGACAAAGGTAGGCCTGCTAACCTAGGAAACAGAAAAACCTTGAGACTTGGTCTTGACATCCAGAATAGACCAGTGGCGTAGCCAGGAAAATTTTTTTTTACCGAGGCAAAGTCTATTTATTGAAATAATTGAGAGGGTCAGCTTCTGACTCAACTGATTCACACACACTTTCAAGATTGGGTGGTACAGCATTTGCAGGTTGACTCTCTGTTTGGATGGAAGAAATTATTTCAGAAGACTGAGCATTTTCTACATGTCATAAGTAATGTTCCAGCTTAGTTAATGCTACAGTATATGCATGCCATGAGTACTTTAATTTTTAGACTATAGTGTAATTGCACTCAACACAAAAACTGAATTAGACTACTCCAGAGATATTTTGAGTGATCAGGCCATCGTGGGCTGCAATGGTAGTCATAGTCATGCACACTACTTTTTCAGCATTGATCTGCTGTGATGTTTTAAGTCAGAGATTATCTCTTTAATGTGATGTTCAACTGCATGTGCTAATCATGTCAAGCTAATGAGTCTAGGGGCATGCTCTCTTAAGGAAATTTTTGAAAATATATGCTTTGAAATGGTATGTGGAGGCTAATTTTTATTGTAACTGCTAATACATGATATCCATGATCAATTGATTAACATAAATGTAAATGATTTAGACCAAGCAGTGCAATGAGTATACAGTGGCTATAATCTGCACTGAATTTTCTATTAGAGTATATTACGATGACTACTCTATTAGAGTATCTCGATCTTTTTACAAACTCAAGTAGCTGAAAAGTGATCCATCCAATTCCGGACTGTGTCACCAAGAGTTCTGGCCTTGCTTAGTACTACAGCCATAGATACTATTGTGTGTGTACAATAATGCTGTCTAGTAATGTTTGAGTAGAAAATTCAGCCTGTTCAGTTGAGCATTTTTTTTACCGAGGCAGCTGCCTCAATGGTAGCTACGCCACTGATAGACTACTGTATCTGCACATTATTATAGGCAGACACAGCAAGTTGCAGCAGCCCCCATGCCCATGTAATGGGCAGATAGGCCACCTTTACCATGCAACACATATACACATGCCCATCTTCATATGGGCATCAATATAGCATTTAAAACATGTTTTGCATCACTAATCTATGCATGGAATATCTAGACCTGCAGTAAATGTGTGCACGAGTCTTATTTCACCAGCTAGCTAAATGTACTTACTCGGAAGTCACTGTGTTGAAAGTGAAAGTTACTCTTTTATTCAGTGCTGTGAAGTTGTAACACGTGACTGGACTATGGAACATTCTGATATAAGCCCAGAGTAGGTTGGTCACGTGTCATCATTCATCTCGTGATCTCAAAGGAAGGGTTGAACCTTCACACCTCTTAGTATTCTAAAGGACGTACGGATTGTATATCCATAGATAGTATACTAGACAGATGCTCATAGCATCGTAGGGGCGAGCCTGAGCTACAGGACAGATTATACACGTGTACATAGACATGGACAGAGTCCACCAGCCTAGTATGACATCATCAGAGATATCGACGTCAATTTTTCACAAGAACATGCACTTTCCTTCATTGGAATGGCTACTCTCCATGGTCAAAAATAACATCTATCAACTGTATTTCACAATTTTGTCAGGAAATATTATGTTCAAGATATGGTGGTCAACTGAAAGATTGATATGAGTGCCAGCCTATACCCGGCAGTGTGATTAAAGTTATCGTATTAAACCATAGATAGTCTATTGCAAGTATAACTACCTTCCGTCTCTTTCTTCTGGCGTTTCCTGGGCTCTTCGTAACCTGTCGCGCGCTCTTCTTCTAGCTAGCCTTTCCTCTCTTCCTGCTTCACTTTCTGCCATATCATGTGTAACCACGTGAAACCAAGCAGCATGGAGCAACCCGTTTTCTTTCAGTAAATTTTCGTGAACGCGACGTACGTACGTACGGCTAAGTGGGGTGATGAATACTCTGTACTCTCAACCAACACCCCTAAGGACTGTATACTAGAGTCAACTATCAATTAACGGGCACTATGGTTTTCGAACAGCTGCCATGCTGGTACTGCTCAGTATGTATAAATAATGAAAGTTATTCCAGTGAACATTGTACTGAAAGGGAGTCATCTATCTTGTATTTGTTTGAACGTCAGAAGTATACTACCTAAGCGCTTTGACCTCCTAGCATATATTTGTTGTCACAAAGTAGATATTCTTGCTATTACTGAAACATTTTTAGATCCATCTATTTCTGATGCTGAAATTTGTCCCACTTCATATTTAATGTTTCGTTGTGATCGTTCCGGGCATGGAGGCGGGGTTCTCGTGCTTGTTCGTGACAATTTACAAGTTACGCCTCGTTATGACTTGGGTACTCTGTGTGATGAGCTTCTTTGGCTAGAGATTTGTACTAACGATGGACCTGTCATGTTTGGAGTGTTTTATCGCCCACCAACCCAACGTGCTGATAACCTTGTGGCTCTGAACAATTGCTTACTGTCGATTGCTCAGTACCCTATCATCCTCTGTGGTGATTTCAATTTGCCATCTATTGACTGGTCACTCACATTTCCTACAGTATCTTCACCTGCTGCTAACTTAATGTGTGATCTAGTTCGAGACAATTTCCTTTATCAAATGGTGAAAGGTCCAACTCGTCATCATAACCTACTAGATCTTGTCTTTACTAATCAACCTGATTTATTCCATGATGTTCAAGTTGTTGATAATCTACCTTTAACTGATCATGATGCTGTCCAGTTCTCATTTGCTGTTGTTGTGCCACATCACTCTAATCGTAAAAGGCTGTTGTACAATTACAAAAAAGCTGATCTGTCACTTTTACGTGAGACGCTTTCTCATGTTCCTTGGAATATTATTGAGGGTTCTTGTGATATTGAAGAATCCTGGCAATTGTTTAAGGATCTGTTTTTATCTGCTGTTAGTGTATCTGTTCCCCGTATTCAATGGAGGAGGAATAAATTGAAACATTGGTTTTCCTACCAGACAATACACTTAATTCGTCAAAAACGGCGACTATACCGATGTATTAAATCTCTCACTACATCTTCCCCTACACTTCTGCAGAAGTATAGATCCTTGAGTAATACAGTTCGTCGTCTGACCAGATTGGAAACTAAACGACATACTGAACAAATTTGCCAACAGTATGCTGGAAATCCAAAGAAGTTCTGGAGCTGGGTTAACTCTTCAAAGGGTAAACGTAATCCCATTCCTATATTGGTACACGATGGTGAACCTGTGAAGGATGATATAGACAAGGCCAATATATTTAATCATTACTTTTACTCAGTTTTTACAAAAGAAGATATGTCCAGTCTAGGTTGTTTGAAAGAGTCTCTGGATCATCAGTGTCCTATTATATCATCTGTAGATTTTTCACCATCTATTGTGTATGACACTCTGCTAACTTTAGATGTGTCAAAGGCTTGTGGCCCTGATCTTATTCCAGCCTATTTGCTTAAGTGTTGTGCTGAGGAAATATCTTCACCTCTTTCATTTTTGTTTCAGAAATCAATGAGTACAGGTACCTTGCCTAGAGATTGGGTATGTGCCAATATTGTGCCTGTCTTTAAGCGTGATGATAAACATGTTCCTAGCAACTATCGACCTATCAGTTTAACATCTATTGTTATCAAGACTATGGAACGTATAATCCATTCTGAACTAACTGCAGTTTTAGAATCTAATAACTTGATTAGTGCTCAACAATTTGGCTTCCGTAACCATCATTCAACCACTCATCTCTTACTTGAGGCTGTACATGATTGGGCTGGAGCCTTAGAATGCCATGATTGTTGCCACTGCTTATTCTTGGATTTTGCAAAGGCATTTGATAGTGTGCCTCACCATCGGCTTTTGTTAAAACTGCAGGCCCTGGGTATATCTGGTGAATTGCTTGGTTGGGTTAACTGTTTTCTTACCACACATTCTCAGAGGGTTGTTGTAAATGGTCAGTTTTCAGATTGGCTCCCTGTGGCGTTCTGAGTTCCTCAGGGCTCCATTTTGGGTCCTCTGTTCTTCATCTTATATATTGATGACATTAGACACATTGTCAAGCATTCGTCAATTAAATCTTTTGCTGATGATATTTCACTCTATTCTCGGGTGTCGTGTTATGATGATTGTTTAAAGTTACAGGAGGATTTGTCAAGTGTCTATAATTGGTCTTTGAAGTGGCATCCTAAATTAAATCCAAAGAAGTGTGAAGCAGTTAACATCACTAATAAACGCCATCCAATCAACTTTGAGTACTTTATTGGATCTCATCCAATTCCATGGTCACAGAAAGTTAAATATCTTGGCATTGTAATCAGCTCAAAACTTAGGTGGAATGATCATTGTCGATATGTAGTCAGTAAAGCTACTAAGTGCCTGAACCGTATACGCCGTGCTATGTTTGGTTGTACCCAAGCAGCTAAAGTTAGTGCTTACAAAGCTCGTTACAAAGCACTGGTTAGACCCTACCTTGAATATGCTTGCGTAGTGTGGGCGCCGTACACAGCACAGGATATTAGTTTGTTGGAATCGGTGCAAAATAGAGCTTCACGCTGGATTAAAAGCTTTTGGGATGCAGCTGCTCAAAAATGGTCTAAGTCGTCGTCGGTTTGCATCAGTGAACTGGGATGGCCTTCACTTAAAACACGTCGAAGCTATATATCTATCTGGACCCTCTACTCCATTTATCATAAAAGAACTGCCATCAATTTCTCAAGGTATTTTCATTTTAACACATTGGCTACGAGGTCACATACTTTGACATTAAATCTTGCGTCGTCAACTATCAACGCATTTCGGCACTCATTTTTTGTGACTACACCTTTTCTTTGGAACTCAATTCCTTTTGAAATTTTATCTCAAAGGACTGCTGGCAGTTTTAAGACTAGGTTAAAACATTATCTTTTTTTTGTAATTAGGTAGGGTCCGCAACGCGAAAAATCGATATCCTCCAATCAACTATCTAACTATTGTCATGTGTTAGGCTAAGTGTAACTTGAATAACACCAGCATGGCAGCCAAGTTTGTCACTTTCTTCTGGTAGAAAACGATACAAATGGCTTAAAATCACGTGAGTTTTCGTTCCAGCAGTTCGTAGGGTTCTTCGTATGCCACGATATTCACTCTCAACATTGTTCAAGTAGTCTATCATCAACTCAAAGTATTGGTGGTTTGATTATATTGGTCAGTTTCCGGTGGCAGCACCATCTGTGCAGCTTTTTGGCGACAGACAAAATGTTTCTTGCTCTGGAGCACAGGACAAGCAGAGCAGCAACTGCGCCGTGGGTCAGCAATGACCAGTACTAGGTAAAGTACCTGCATGCGGAGTATGGTTATAATTGAAGCTTGTTAGCCATCTGGCTGAGCCATCTATATGCTGAAATTCGGCCAAAATGACGCAATTTTTGCAAACAAATACCAGAATGGTTGATACATCAGTGAGACAGTCTCTAACAGCAAGGATACGAAGCTTATAAACACCTAACAATATGGCTATTTCGCCCAGTAAACGCATAGAGCAATCCGATGCATAAAATAGGCACTCACGTGATCGAAATTTAAATCGCGAAAATACCCTTGAAATCGCTTTCATTTCTGAATAGGAACCATGCAGTGTGCTCCTTTTGTAAATATTTGTGTTAATTGTTCACTCAGGCGTGGTCTGGGCCAGTGCGGGTGAGTTTTATGCTGTGACGGCATCATAGGGAGAGTCTCAGACTGCTGGGCTAATCGAGATGTTGAACCTAATGCACATAAACTGATTGTCACTTGATTCCAAGTGATTTTAATGTCATTGGAATAGATTATGATTGTATTTTCCGAGATTTGAATATCAATCACGTGAGTGCCTATTTCATGCATTGGATTGCTCTTTGCGTTTACTGGGCGAGATAGCCGTATCGTTAGGTGTTTATAAGCTTCGTATCCTTGCTGTTGGAGACTGTCTCACTGATGTATCAACCATTCTGGTATTTGTTTGCAAAAATCGCGTCATTTTGGCCGAATTTCAGCATATAGATGGCTCAGCCAGATGGCTAACAAGCTTCAATTATAACCATACTCCGCATGCAGGTACTTTACTTAGTACTGGTCATTGCTGACCCACGGCGCAGTTGCTGCTCTGTTTGTCCTGTGCTCCAGAGCAAGAAACATTTTGTCTGTCGCCAAAAAGCTGCACAGATCGTGCTGCCACCGGAAACTGACCAATAAAATCAAACCACCAATACTTTGAGTTGATGATAGACTACTTGAACAATGTTGAGAGTGAATATCGTGGCATACGAAGAACCCTACGAACTGCTGGAACGAAAAATCACGTGATTTTAAGACATTTGTATCGTTTTCTACCAGAAGAAAGTGACAAACTTGGCTGCCACGCTGGTGTTATTCAAGTTACACTTAGCCTAACACATGACAATAGTTAGGTAGTTAATTGGAGGATATCGATTTTTCGCGTTGTGGACCCTAAATTAGGTTTATTGATTTTGTAATTATTAAGTAGTTCATGTTCCTTTTGTATTTGTTTGTGTGTAATTGTACATGTGAATGTATGTTCTGTGTTGGGGATCACCTTGTACAGGCAGTATTGCCTTTTGTGTTACCCATCTTTGGAAAAATTGATAATAATAATAACTTCATAGAAATCCAACAGCTTACGTTATTATACCACAAAGTAGCCTACACTAAGCAGCAATTATCCTCCACTCCAATAATCAGGTATGTAAGATTAATAGCGTGAGAGCTGCAGCTAATAGTATGCAAGGTCCGATAAATTCCAGGTTCGAACAAAACCATCCATTTACGAACATTGCGTTTTAGCTACTACCAGAAAACAACGCCCATTTTTTTTTCAAATTTATGTATAACATACCTGTGTTCATTAGCTACCAATGACCAGAAAATGATTTCGATATATGTAGCATAGAGGGAGTACGAGCCTTACGATATTTGGTGGTATCTTCGAACGCCATTCATTTTTTATTTAGTCATGCCCACCAGTAGATTTTATGCTTCTGCAAGAATTGCACCAGTGCTAAAGTACAGAAACCGGTAAATAAACACCTTGCATGTATAGAACTGTACTATGAAGTTGATTTATTATTTATTTATTTTATTTATTTATTTATTGATTAACAAACACCCGACAGGGTTTTTACGCTAATGTACACGGTACGTACACATAAGTGCCTAGTTTAAGTTACAATAACATAAGTGCCTATAGTTTAAGTTACAATAATGATTAGTACTAAGTTACAATAAGTGCTAAGTTGCAATAGGTGTTAGGTTACAATTAGTGCTAAATACCAGTAAGTGGTAAGTTACAATAAGTGCTAGAATTTCAATGAGTACTAATAATGTACACGGTACGTACACATAAGTGCCTAGTTTAAGTTACAATAACATAAGTGCCTATAGTTTAAGTTACAATAATGATTAGTACTAAGTTACAATAAGTGCTAAGTTGCAATAGGTGTTAGGTTACAATTAGTGCTAAATACCAGTAAGTGGTAAGTTACAATAAGTGCTAGAATTTCAATGAGTACTAAATTACAGTGAGTGCTAAGTTACAAAAAATACAATAAGTGCTAAGTTACAGTTATAAAGTAGGAGTAGTTGATTGTTTAAATGTTTCAAGATCAATGTTTGGGATACATAGATCGTTCCAATGGGGAATAGTTCTGGGTAGGAATGAATAGAGATACGTGTTTACTGAAGATTGTATATGATTAAATTTCTGATCATATATGATGGGCTCTGGTAGCAGTTTGATTTAATGATGGCAGACAGCGATTTGGGACCAGTAATAAATGATTAACTATCTTGTACAATAGGATGAGGCGTGCTTGCTTTTTGCGTTCTTGTAAAGATGGCCAATTTAGTTCATTTAACATGTCTGTGATACTGTCATGGTGGTGTCTGTTCCAAGGCTTATTTAAGACGAAACGAGCAGCTCGATGTTGAATCATTTCAAGTTTAGAGATGTCATTTTGGTGGTGTGGGTCCCAGATGGCACAACAATATTCGATAGATGGTAGCAGAAATTGTTTGTAGGCATATTCTTTGAAGTGTTTATGACAGGAATGTAAATTTCGCTTTAGGAAACCAAGTAATCGATTTGCTTTGTTGCATATGTAGTCAATGTGATCGTGCCATGAAAGTTTATTGTTCAAGTAAACTCCAAGATATTTAATCTTTTCTACTGATTTCAAGGGCACTCCATTAATTTGATATGTAAATGTTTTGGTGGTATGGTGTGTGGTAACTTGTAAGATGTTGCATTTAGATACATTAAAGTCCATCTGCCATTCATTTTCCCATTTTATAAGAGTAGTTAAGTCATCCTGCAGAATCTTCTGATCACTTGGTGAGTGTATAGGCCTATAAATTAAAATGTCATCTGCAAACAGTCGCAACTCACTATGTGTGTTTGTAGTTATATCGTTGATATATATTAGGAAAAGGGCACGCAGGTCCAAGAACTGAGCCTTGGGGGACACCAGATGTTATGTCACAAGATATGGAATAATGGCCTTCTATTACTACTTGCTGTGTTCTGTTGTGTAGAAATGATTCAAACCATTCCAGAAAACTTCCTCTCGCTCCATAATACTCCAGTTTGTTTAGAAGTCGAGCATGTGCAACCTTGTCAAAAGCCTTGGAGAAGTCTAGTACTGCCAAATCTACCTGTAGTTTATTGTTTATTGCTTTGGCTATGTCATTGACAGTCACAAGCAGTTGTGATTCACAGGAGTGATGTTCTCTGAAGCCGAATTGATTTTCTGTTAAGATGTTGGTTGACTCTAGATGTTTCATTAATTGGCTGACAATGATGTGCTCTATGGTTTTGCAGATTACTGAAGTTAGTGATATTGGATGGTAGTTTTTGGGATCTGATTTGTCTCCTTTTTATAAACTGGTGTGACATATGCATGCTTCCATTGAGTTGGTAATCTACTGTAGCTGAGAGACTGTTGGAAGATGTGGGTAAGCATAGGTGATATCTCTGCTGCTGTGGCTTTTAGGGCATAAGGGTGTAACTTGTCAGGACCTGGAGATTTGTTTGATATCAAGAATATTTTGGTTGTTGCACTGCATTTTCAGCTCCTACATGAAGGAGATGCAAAAAAGTGAAAAAAATGAAGTAAGGAGAATCAACCTCCTGACCATCCCAATATGTTAGTCTGCGTGGCCCACTACAAATATCATCATAAAGAATGAGCTTTCCTTTTTCTACCTTATATGGGCGCAAAAAGATGCACACTTTGTTGAAATTTCGCTACTTTATGCACCCATATGTGGTAGATAAAGCAACGCCCTTTAAATTTTATGGTTGTATTTGTGGTGGGCCACCTAGACTAACATATAGGGATGGTCAGAAGGTTGCTTCTCCTTACTTCATTTTTTCACTTTTTTGCATCTCCTTCATGTAGGAGCTGAAAATGCAACCAAAATACCCTTGACATCAACTTCACAGTACAGTTTTATACATACAAGGTGTTTATTTACCGGTTTCTGTACTTTAGCACTGGTGCATTTCTTGGAGAAGCATAAAATCTACTGGTGGGCATGGCTAAATAAAAAATTAATGGCGTTTGAAGATACCGTCAAATATTGTAAGGCTCGTACTCCCTCTATACTAAAGATATCGAAACCATTTTCTGGTCATTGGTAGCTAATGAACACAGGTATGTTATACATAAATTAGAAAAAAATTGGGCATTATTTTCTGGTAGTTAAACGCAATGTTCGTAAATGGATGGTTTTTTTTTTTTTGGATGGTTTTGTTCGAACCTGGAATTTATCGGACCTTGCATACTATTACTTGCAGCTCTCTCGCTATTAATCTTACATACCTGATTATTGGAGTGGAGGATAATTGCTGCTTAGTGTAGGCTACTTTGTGGTGTAATAACCTAAGCTGTTGGATTTCCATGAAGTGAGTGGCAGCTGTTCGAAAACCATAGTGCCCGATAATTGATAGTTGACTCTAGACATATGCTACTGCATGTTGGGGTGAGCCTGAATAATATTAAGTTAATGTTTTATGAATGTGAATTAACATAGAGATTATTTTTTATTAGAAGCTGTCAAGCAGAACAGTTTGCTACTTTTGCCGTATTTCACGGTACCAAGAGGTATTTCAGAATGGAGTCTGTGTAGTATTCCAGATGTTGAAATATTTATGTATATAATATGTTAATTTATACAGATGTAATGGTAACTGATGTAATTGTTTAGGACTGTGATTCAGTGTGACAACTTAAATTGAAATTATTACACAACGGTAGCCATGACTATTATTATTGTAGACTATAAAGGCATAATTACAACTACAAGAAGTAAACGTACAGATGATATTTTCCAAGTGATGGCTGCGTACGTAATTGTTGGACTATTGTGTTGGAATTGCGGATGGCCGTCAAATTTGCCAACATCAATTTGTTCATCTGCACTGGTTTCTTCTGCACTGCTTTCTTCTTCTTCTGTGCACAAATCATATCCATCTTCCTCTTCATTGTAGCTGTTGTAGGGCTCGTCATAGTGGAGAGGATCTCAGTATTGCATAATGTTCACTTTGATGATTCAACCATCCAAAAATGTGCAATCTTGTGCTGTTCGTAGTCTGTCGCGCTCTCTCCTTCTAACCAACCTTTCTTCTCGTTCAGCCATCAAACCACGTGCTAAGCCATGTGGAGTAAAAGTACACCGCTCATGAAATTTTCGTGAAGCAGCGTGGAGCAATCCGTTTTCTTTCAGTATATTTTCGTGAACGCGACGTACGTACCATTCACTAACGGTGTGGGGCAATCCGTTTTCGTTCGGTAAATTTTCGTGAACGCGACGTACGTACCATTCCTCGACTATACTGGGGCTCGCTCAGGCTCGCCCCAATAAATGGAACAAAGCAGACTGGGGGAAAATCAAAAGCAGCACTGAACACTTTTGTATCACTTTTACTTCAGAGTTTTCTATTCACACCCCAGTGGTTTTGCAGTGGATAAAATGTGGAATAAATTTTAAAAATTTCTGTCTCTCTATTTTAAGAACCATCCCCTCTAAAGCAGTTAACGGTAAAGGTTCCCACCCCTGGATCACTCCTTTAATTAAAAGATTGTCTAAGAGGAAACAACGTATGTATAATAGAGCTCAACTCAGCCACCACAGGGATGACTGGGCCCAACACTACAATCTCAAAAGAGAATGCCAACGTGAATTTCGTAGAGCATACAATAACTATGTCATGGGTTTAGTTGATGATAGCAATAATGTTTCTAAATGAATGTGGACATACGTTAAATCCAAAAGAACCGACCACTGTGGAGTTGCTCCTCTCAAACAGAATGACGAAACTTTCAATAACCCAAGGGATAAAGCCGAAATACTTAACAACTATTTTACATCAGTATTTACATCTGAAGACACATCTACTATTCCAACCCTAAATTATAACATATATCCTAATATTTCTTCAGTAACCACACAAAAAGAAGGTGTAATTAATTTGCTGTCTAATCTTAAAGAGCACAAAGCAAAGGGTCCAGATGAAATCCCAACAGTACTACTAAAGAGGTTATCCACAGAAATATCTCCAGCTTTAACACAATTTTTTCAAGCCTCTTTCCATCATTGCAAGGTCCCAACAGAGTGGAAAACAGCTAATGTTGTTCCAGTCTTTAAAAAAGGTGAAAGGAGCAACCCTGCAAACTATAGACCGGTATCCCTTACCTGTGTATGTAGTAAGATACTTGAACACATTATATACTCACATATATTCTAACACTTGAAGAAGTATGATGTTTTGTGTGAAGAACAACATGGATTTCAGCAAAATAAATCATGTGAAACTTAACTCATAGCAACAGTTAATGAATTCGCAGAACATATGAATGCTGGTAAACAAACCGATGTGATCATGCTGGACTTTGCCAAAGCTTTTGACAAGGTCCCTCATGTGCGGCTCTGTCATAAGTTAAGCCATCATGGGATTAATGGCCCTCTCTTGATGTGGATTGAGAATTTTCTATCTGGACGATCTCAACAAGTGGTAGTAAATGGCAAAAAAAAGTTCCATATCTAGTGTTTCTTCTGGAGCACCTCAAGGAACCGTCCTGGCCCCACTTTTATTTTATGCTTTATCAATGACATCACAAAGAACATCTCTTCATCCATAAGACTGTATGCAGACGATGTTTTAATCTACCGATCCATCGACAGGAAAGAGGATTGTTTACTGCTCCAAAAAGACTTAGCTACTTTAGAAAACTGGGCATATAAGTGGAATATGTGTTTTAACCCTCCTAAATGTGAATTTTTAAGAATCACAAACAAAAAGGATGTCATTCATTTCCAATATCTCATTCAAAGCATAGAGATACATGAAGTACAGCAAGCCAAATATTTAGGGGTTACCCTGAATAATAAGTTAAAGTGGACAGATCATATCGAACAAAGCAAACTCTGTACTTGGATTCCTGCGACGAAATTTTAACAACTGCCCAACTAGGGTGAAAAGTTCTCTTTACAAAAGCCTTGTAAGACCCATTCTAGAATATGCATGTACCATCTGGGCACCTCACTGTCACAGGGATATACAACATATTGAAGCTATTCAAAGAAGAGTAGCTAGATTTACTATGAATCGCTATGGTAGATATGAGAGCATTACAAATATGTTACACCAACTAGACTGGCCCACTCTCTATGTAAGAAAAAACCAGCAAAAAATTGATGACGTATAAAATAATTAATGGTCTTGTGTATGTGCAGCATAGTTTACCCCTAACATATTCAAACTTACACAGTACCCTCCGTGGTCACTCTTACAAGCTTTCTCAGCCAGCAACCAGAGTTGACTCCTACAAATTCTCATTTTTTCCATCAACTATTACTATGTGGAACAGTTTACCATCATCGGTGGTTAAAGCTGAATCTTTTAATCAATTTAAGAACGACATTGTAAATTTGTACATATAATACTCAATCTGAGTTCTGTACTTAACACAATATAATAATGATAATAGTCCTGGGTTGGCTTCGGTGTTGTCTTGGTTTTTCTCTGCTCTGTTCGGCTATTCAGTGCATTCGAGGTGCACGTTCATCCATTGGTGCTTACACTAGGGCTCCACCACCAATGGATTTAGGCCACTACAATGAGATAACTTGTTTCTCATCAACTTCTCATAGAGTGACACATGCGGGCGGGCGGGTTATCTCATTATCTCATTATTACACAAGCCATAGCATATTTGTACAAAACCAGTATAATAATCCTTTATTTTTAGGCTATTGGCAGGATGCACACCAAGCACTGGTGCACACTGAGGGTAAAATTCCAAGTGCACATAAACTTCAACTTCAGTAACATAGCATTCAAGTCCTTTGCGAAAGTTCCACCAGTCTTGGAGTCATGTACCATGCAGCAGCAGTCTTAGCACATGTAGGCTGGTCAGTCTTATTAGGGGGAGGGGCTGTGTAAGCTTGTGGCAGAAGTAGCAAGACTAAAGCTACTATGTCTCTTAGATATGATGGCCCTGCACATAGGGCATGCAGGTCACGATACCAATGCTAGTGTATGGTCTAATGTACACTGTAGCACTCACTGTTGATGCCTTGGTGGTTGTTGATGCTCCAGAAAGCTCTCTAATCAACACAGAAGTAAAAAACACTCATAAATGGTGTCTGTATCTCAATGGGATTGCAGTTTTTCATGGAAATAGTGCTTTTCTACGTAATAAACCCACTACCACAACACTCAAAAAAGCCATGCTGCCATCTCGTGCAATAATGAGTGCGCATGGGCAAAAGAAAATTTTGGTGCGGGCGGTTGATGAGAAACAAGTAATCTCATTGTAGTGGCCTTAGTGCAAGTGGAGTCCCGCTTGTCAGAGTAACATGCTGGCTGCGTTACTCTGTTTTTCTATTGTCTTTTACAGTTGTCCAGCACGTGCCTTTTTTTTGTGCTGGGGTGGTAGGCAAGGACAGTCCATCAAGCCCGGGTTTCAAAAAAAAATTTTCACTAACAGTGTGGGGCAGTCCGTTTTCGTTCGGTAAAGTTTCGTGAACGCGACGTACGTACCATTTCTCGACTATACTGGGGCTCGCTCAGGCCCGCCCCAATAAAAACCTATCTATGGTATATCCATACCAGAGTGTCCCTGTGATATTACAAGCCTTCTCAGTACAATGCGCTGCTTTCCTACCTGTTAAACAAGCCTGAACAATGCTTGGTTACATAATTTCACGTCATAGATTATGACGCGTGACCAACCTCCTCTGATATAAGCCACTAGGTGCTAATAATATCACGTGATGACTTAGCGGAGATGTGTCAATTTCATCCTAGAGGCTGAAAGCAAATAAAATACTCCAGACACCATAGGCGGCGGAAAGGGGGGGGGGGCTAGGGGGCTAAAGCCCCCCTTCGGTCTGCTGAGGGGGGCTTAGCCCACTCAGAATGATATCACACCGAAATTATCTTTCTTGAAGACCGTGATAAAGATCGAGATACTCTAATAGAGCAGTCACTCTAATAAAGTAGTCAGTGTGTAGCGAGCTATGTAAGGATTTTTATGTAGTTTATCAGCTAGAAATGGTAGCTGGTGAGGTGGAAAACTCTTGTCAGTTGGTTGTGACCTTTTTTTTTTTTTTTGGTCTCACCTTACCAAACTATAGAAATAAGTGTGGGTCAGCCCAGCGGAGCCCCCCCTCATATCAACTACTTCCTCCGCCGCTGCCAGACACATAGTACATACCATTTGTATAGGCTACAAACCCAGCCGGGAAAGCAGGTACTCTTGTGTTAGTCTCGCGTGGCCAGACCGCTTTTTCTCCCACGGCGCTTATCGATAGGAAATTATAAGCGCCTGCTCGAAAAAGACGCTTATAATCTCCAATCGATAAGTGCCGTGGGAGAAAAAGCGGTCTGGCCACGCGAGACTACGTGCAAACCAAGCGCTTCAGGGTTGGTATTCTGATCCGAGTTCTGACCGCTTAAAATCAACTCCAGATCTTGCTCCAAATACTCTCCAATGCATTGGTATTAAATAGAAGGCCGAAGACGAATCCTTGCTACAATGCCCGCCTTTATAATCACGTGATCTTGCCTCTATTATTTGTACCACAATTACCGTATAGCCGGAAATTTTCGAGGGACGAAACTTTCGCGAATTTCGCGAGTGATGATAGCTTCGTGAAAATATAATCGTGAAATGTTTCAGTTTATACACATAGCTATTACCCACTTTCTAGACTTTCGTGAACGTGATATTTTGCACAGTTTCGCGAAAGTTTCATCCCTCGAAAAATTCCCACTATACTGTACGTACTATTATTATTATTATTATTATTGTTACTGAGCAGACAGCACAGCTGATACGTTCAGGAAAAAAAGCAATCACAAAATGAATTTAGCTACGTAGTTACAAAGATTACAGTTACTGAGTTCCATACAATGTTTGCAGTTCTGCCGAAAAAGAGTCAATATTGTTGCTCTCAATGATGGAAGATGGTAAGTTGTTCCAATCCTTAGGAGAAAAAGCTCTGTTGGTGTGAATAGGTGGATGAGTTTGGTAGAATAAAACGGTGTGGGTGATATAGTCTGGTGGATCTTGTCATTGAAATAAAATGAGGAGGAATTGACAGTGAATAATCTTGATGTATAATTTTGAAGTGTTTGTAATCTGGATATTTTACGTCTCAGCTGAAGGCTTGGCCAAGAAAGATGCTGTAACATAGCTGTGACTGAGCTGAATCGATTGAAATCATTTAGGACCCATCTAGCTGCCCTACGCTGTACTTTCTCTAGCTGTTGAATATTGTTATGGTGGTATGGGTCCCAGATGACTGCAGTGTATTCCATTGACGGTTGTACTATCGTAAGGTAGGCTGTTGCTTTGATGTTAGATGAGCAGCAACTCAGATTGTGTTTCAAGAAGTTTAATGTTCTATTGGCCTTAGCGGCTATATTACTAATATGTGGAGACCATGATAGTTTGTTATCCAATATAACACCAAGGTAGGAGTGTTGGTTTGATGTACCCAAGTTGTGATTGTTTAGCTTGTAGTTGAAAATGATTGGTGATAATGATCTGGTAAACCGCATAATAGTACATTTGGTTACATTGAATCTTAATTGCCACTTAGTTGCCCATTTGTGTAGTTGATCAAGATTATGCTGAAGTTGAATGGCATCCTCCTTGGTGGTGATAATTCTGTAAAGTAAACAGTCATCAGCAAATAACCGTAGTGGCGAATTTACATGTTCCGTTATATCATTAATGTATAGAAGAAACATCAGAGAGCCGAGGACCGTCCCTTGAGGGACTCCTGAGTGAACAGCTATCGAGTCAGAAAAAGTACTGTCCAAAGCTACTTGCTGTGACCTTCTGGTCAGCCAAGTATTGACCCACTGACAGATGTGATCGTTGATACCATAGTGTCTTAATTTAACTAATAGTCTTTGATGTGGGACACTATCAAACGCTTTAGCAAAGTCAAGGAGAATGACATCGGTTTGTTTCTGTTGGTACCCCGGGAAATCCCCTGAGAACTGGAAAAAGCTAGGAAAGGACATTCTGAGAGTTTTGACTCTGGCTTGAGCTTGAAAGTGAAAGAAATCGTGAGTTTTACGGTGATGATCCGTGAGAATTGGTAGGCTTAACTAAAAATCCGTGAGTTTAGAGCTACTGCTAGCTTGTGAGACCTTGAGCTTGGTAGTGAAATCGTGAGTCTCACGGTAAATCCGTGGCTGAGGTTGGCAAGCCTGCAAAAGCTAGAACAGTAAGGAACCCTACCAGAACAATATAGTACAAAGAAAACATCAATTATACAACAATTAAACTTTAAGCCTTGATAGTTATGCACTTGTCAATTTCATGCCCCACCCCCCACCCCCGGGGCGTCCCCACACCCGGGGCGTCCCCACACCCCAGGTGGGGATTTGACATTGCTTCTTGTCCCGCACCCCTGGGGCAATTAACGGTTGTCCAATTCACTGACCGATTTTCGGTAGTTGCATTTCTAAACAATAAAATCGCACTTGCTATAATTTTACTAGCTACAGGGCAGGTTTATTAGGCCCCTATTTGATGATTATTAGTTTCTCATCCACCGCCCGCATCCTTCTTAGGCTACCGCATGGTAAGCCATTATTTACTCTGTGCATGCTCAGAAGAACACGTGATACCAAACCGTCATCGATAACGTTTTTAATTAACACTACAGTGCGCCAGGAGCACTGTTGTGTTGTTTCCTTGGCAAATTACTGCAGTGGATTCTATTTTCGACTGTTTTTCAAGTCAACTGAAATCCTGCTAGCTCGATAGAGAACGATTGCAACTAAAAACCAATGTTAATTTGTGGGAGGAAAGAAAGAGAATTTGGGCAAGGTCTGTACATCAGTGTATTAATAATATAATGGCCTAATAATGCCCTCCCGCCCGCATCATAATAAATAGAAAGACTGGATGAGAAACTAATAATCACCAAATCAGTAGGGGCCTTACTAGTCGCATGCATGAAATGTGCGCTTAGTCATCCTTAGTTGAGGTGTTGTCAAATCCCCTATTATGGGGGTAGGGACATAGTGGGGGATTTGACAGCCGATTTTGCCCCAGTAGTGGGGAACTTGACACCACGATTTGTCCAATCCCCTGTATCCCCCCCCCCGGAGGTGGGGGTGGGGCATGAAATTAACAAGTGCAATTAGATTAAGGGAAACACCACTATCAACGCTACTACACGTGAAAACTATGTTTATACTTAGATGGTGAAGCAATACAGCACTTGCTAATGGCCACAAGGCCAGAAATCATTTTAAAACTTCACCACAAAGTGCCTACCTCAGGAAAGAGCTCTCATTTTAAATTTTAATGGAGATTAATAGCTTAACTGTGGTTTACCAATTCTTGTACAAGATCTCACTCCCTGACCCTTTCGTTACAGTGTACTGAAGCAGTCATTAATAAACTCTTATAGGTTTTCTTTTTTTGTTAATAGTATCTTTTATGGAATTCTGTCCCACATGATATTCTCTCTCTTCCTCATCGGTCTCATGTTAGACGAGAGTTGCATAAGTTTTTATAACACTTTAGTCTTTTTTTCTCTTGCTACAGTATTTAGCTGTATTGTACTAATGTGCTTGTAATGTTTGTTGTTCTCTGTTTTTGTATCTTGTGTTTTTGTAGGTGTTACTCCTATGGGCATTTGCCTTTTGTAATTACCTTACCCTTATGGTTAAACCAAGAGTTAATAATAGATCAAGAGTTAATATTATTAACTCTTGGTATAATATATGGATCTTTAATGTGTACTCATACCAAGCCATAAATTTGCATCAGATTGCATCAAATTCAATCTCAGAGGGTTGAATTTTCAAAATTTTCCTGGGAGGGCATGCCCCCAGGCCCCCCTACAATGCTCGTGCTTTGCACTTCGCAAAATTGTGCTTCGCATGCAGTGACTCTGGATCCCCCCCCCTTCTAAAAATCCTGGATCCGCCCCTGACCTATTGTATATCAATTAAAGACCATTAATTTTAAAGTGCATCATTTACAAATCATATACAAAATGTGATCATTGCTTCACTCTAAATCCTACAGATACACAGCATGCATGCAGACTGGCATTGTCTCCTATGCTCTGTTCCTTTACCACTGCTAATACTGTAAACTTCAAAAAAGAAGATAAACATGCAGACAAATCAAAAATAAAAATTACTTAATTATTTATGGTTGATGTGAATTAGAGTTTAGCGTTTGGCTATGTTAGGTAGATTCTTCCATAATGAGACTGTAGCTGGAAAAAAAAGAAAACTAATACAAGGTCTCGGATCCATGATGACAGTGGTTGTAGATTTAAAAGAGGTGAAGTTCTTTTCCTTGAATATGTGCAAAGTGGGAAATGATTAGAGGTTGGCTATGATACATGTTGGGAAAGAGCATTATCAGAGTGGCAGATGTGTTCTCTCTCTCTCTCTCTCTCTCTCTCTCTCTCTCTCTCTCTCTCTCTCTCTCTCTCTCTCTTTCTCTCTCTCTCTCTCTCTCTCTCTCTCTCTCTCTCTCTCTCTCTCTCTCTCTCTCTCTCTCTCTCTCTCTCTCTCTCTCTCTCTCTCTCTCTCTCTCTCTCTCTCTCTCTCTCTCTCTCTCTCTCTCTCTCTCTCTCTCTCTCCTCTCTCTCTCTCTCTCTCTCTCTCTCTCTCTCTCTCTCTCTCTCTCTCTCTCTCTCTCCAGTTTTCCTTTTTACTGCATGGTACTTTGTCACACAAGCCCTCTCTTAATTTACTTTAACTGTTTGGACAATCATGGCAATATGCAGCACAAAAAGTGCTTACACAGTGTGTGTGTGACCCTCTCCCCCACAGTCTCAGGTTAGGTAGGGGCTTATAATTGGTAGGGCTAGTTATAAAAAATGGTTTTTATAGCCACTGCCTCACATATACAATAGCCAGACCAAGCCCACATGCTTAACCGATAAGGAGCAGCTATAGAATTGACAGATACATGAGATCACAGATATTGTAAGTCTTTATACTCTATGTAAATATTTTGTGCTTCAACCATTCCAATATTGTACAATATAGCTACAGTGCAGTATCAAGACATAGCATATAAGCTAGGCAGATTTACAGTATTATATATTATATGTGTCACCTTTGTAATGTACAGATAACAGACCTTTCCTCGTACAAAAATTAATTCTCAAATGGCAGACATTGACTGCATTATTCACTGACACATGTATCCCCTTTGATGTATGTGTAACAAAATGTCATACATTTTAGCTGCGATGTAAAATGCCATTATCGCCCATTAGCATTAGTGACATCACACTATTACTTAGTAACATATCTTAAAAGGCCACTTGTTATGAGCTGTTCTCATCTACAAGCTCACAAGAGAAACACTCTTTGGACAAATATTCTGGTTAAGCAGCACTCATGGCAGGAGATCTCTTTGAGTCACTGAGGGAAGACCATTGTCTTCAAATCCATGGATGAGAGTGATTCATAATGCTACATAGATACTTGGCCTGATTATGATACAAGGAGCAAATCGGTGTACCTTATTGAGTCAATGGACTTTTCAGCACATCCTGGTGGCCACTTTGAAGTTGAGATATTGGGAGGTGGCCTCTACCGGTTCATCTGCCAGAACACCACCTCCAGTACTAACAAACAATACAGATACGTATCCAGCATTTCCCTAACCGTGGTGATTCTGTCTACCTTGACCCAGCTACTTCTGGAGCTGGCTCTCATTTTGTCCTCAATGACAAGCAGATGGTAGCTACACACTACAGTGTCAGGGCACTAGCAGTAGCAGACGTTATCTTCATGGTAATCCCAACTATGGTGATGGGGGAGACAGTGTCTATCTGACTGATGATAGTGCAAGTGTTGGATCTCACTGGAAGGTTGCAGTGCCCGTCAGTGGATTATTTCACTGGAGAACATAATTCAAGGAGTTTACCCAGGTATTGCAATAAACTACTACAAATCTGATCCCAATTTTGGCACATTGGATTATAACCTGTTGAGGGGCATCTAGGACAGATCTGGGTTGGGCAACTACAACTGGCTGGAGCACAAGTTTGACTGTGATGATTTTGCAGTTATCATGAAGGGAGAAGTAGCCAAGTATTCCTACAATCAATCCAAACCAGATTACAAGGGAAGCCTTTGTGGGATCATGTGGGGTAGAAATGCACGAGGACATTATGCTTACAACTTTACAATTGATTCATTTGGAGAGCTGATCCTGTTTGAGCCACAGAATGGTCAAACAATTGCTCAGAATGAATACACCCCTTACTTCTGCCTTGTGTGAGAATGTTAGAGTAATGGACTATCATCTCATGACTGTAATAATAGTTACTTGTATTTTGAATTATAGGACATGTATCTATTGTAGACTTTTGCAGTTGTACAGCATAAAAGAATAATATTTGAAGTTTTCACTCACTATATGGAGTGTTGACTAACTGTATTCACATGGTTGGGACTGTGTGTCTCCTCAGGCATTTGCCTAACCTGCAAGCTGTCTGTGGTCTAGTCACCATCACTGGGACTTTTCAGCATTCAACATAGCTTTAGGTAGAAGTTTTGACTCCCTTCATACTTCTCAGGTGTACTGCAGCCTCCCTATATGTGCCTAGTGGGACATAAAGTGAGACCTGGAGGTAGACCTGAACGATATAATCATAGTTGTGATCTATCAAATAGTTATAATAATGATAGTATACTACTGTGATAATTAAACATGTCTCAAGCACATGAACAACAGAAGCAAACATGATCGTGTTGAGGTTGAAAGTCCAGTTGAGCATGCACAACAAAGACTACATACATAGCAACAATTTTTACTAATGGCAGGCATGGGGTGAAGTACATTGAAAAGTGTTTAAGTAAAGTACAAGTACTTTTGAGATTTAGTTAAGTATAAGTACAAGTACATATGACTTTCAAGGGTATGTACTTAAATACAATGCAAGTATTTAAGTACAAGTACACATTCAAAAGAGAAATTACTACTCTCTCGTGTTCAATTGTGCATGTACGTGTAGTTTCTACAAACATCAACTGTGCAAACCTGGCATGATAAGCAGCATGTTCAAAGAGTAAACACATTAATTTTTTGCTATGCAGTGGTGTGAAAAATTGAAATTGTGATAATTTCACATTGATTGTTTAATACACATATCGTGAAAATGAACTTGTCAGACTACAGTTATATTAGCGGTGCTATTGGTTATACTTTCAAGTAGCTATGGAGTGTTTTTATACAATTTGATTTTCTTGGTCAACCAACCTGAAATCAACTGTAGATAGTAAGTATCTCAGAAGTAGAGGGGCTCAGGTGAGTCCTTATTGCTCTTTGAACATTAATTCCAATGTCAGTGCAGCTCTATGCACATATGAAAGGACTTTATTGTACCTTATGTACTTTTAAGTACTTCAAGTACATTGCTTAGGACTTAAGTATAAGTACATATCATTTGCACAAAAAGAAAGTATACAAGTACTCTAAAAGGTGCACTTAAGTACAAGTACCAACGTATTTACCCCAAGCCTGACCAATGGAGTATAAGAAAAGTAGATAGGTATGACACAATGTAATATACTTGACATTTGATAATACTACATAGCTACAATAAATGCTTTTGTAACTAAACCATTACAGTGTTCCTGAATTTGAACTGTGTACACTCTTGGCAGACGAAGCTGATTTGATACATTGTCACACCAACCACTTATATATGGATATTGTGGTCACACTATTGTGGCTTCTTGGTCTACTGTAAATGGCCATTGGAGTCATAGCATCTTATTTAATTAATTTGGTTTTTCAATGTAAACAATTATGATATGGGCTGTAGGTAAACTGATACACACAGCCAAACTAAACACATATCTATCAGGGTACAAAACTATCTCCACATGATCACATATTACTGCTACTGCCAATGTTAGAACATTTAGAGGAAGTTGATGTTGATTGGCATGTATCTTGTATATGCAGAGGGACACAGGGATATATTATGAGCCACAATAGTGGTTGATAACAGAAATTGCTTTTGGCCAAAATTCTGATAGAACAGAAAGAACACTCACCAAAAAACACCCTAAAAGGTACTCCCAATCTGACAACCTCAAAAGAAGCCTTAAGAGTTAATTTGTAAGAAGTAATTGGTCCACTAGTGAATATGAAGTCAAAGGAAACTGTTCTGAACTGTATGTATATACAGCTAGTTCAACCTCTTAATTATGTCAAAAAAGAAAAAAAACATTTATAAGGAAGTGCTATGTACAAATTAGGGCTAGAACAAAGGTCAAATGTTAACCTCTAAAGCTTTTTGCGAAAAAACTACCAAAGCATTGAAGCTTTGTTGACTATGTCATATTATTGATAATCATAACTGATGGGTGTATACCCATATAGTCACACACTTTGTTGCAGTTGTACTACAGATTCTAGGACAACAGCTCAAAATTTGGCAAGGCTTTCAAGAAGCACGTGGATCTTTGATTGATTGAACATGCCAGTATCCATGGTTATGAAGCTTTGGTGGGTAAAACCATGCACTTCGAAGGTTACAACATCTTTGAAGGCTCTGAAGCTTCCAAAGCTTTGTCCTGGGCCTAGTACAAATACTTATCTAATACTGTGTAGTTATATGCACAAGACACAGACCACTCCATTTTATTGTTTTGTTCTATAAACAAATAATTATGTACCATCTTTAAACTAACAATTACAGTTACGAATATGATGGGCCTACATATGACTATCAGTATCATGTGAACTAAAGACCTGGTGTGCCTTGCCATCTTCGTCGTTCTGGAGAAGAAATTGAATGTTAATGTGGTTACAAAATTGACTTACTTGTCAGGGTTGGTGTAGTCGGTGCTATAGGAGGTTTAGGTACCAAATTCTCACCAATCAGTTTTGCAACTAGCTTCTCAATATCATGAAAAGTATTTAATATTCCATCTCTGTCATCATATTTTAGCATATTATTAAAAGACACTATATAGGATGTTCTACCAACAAGAGATAGTGGTATACATTTGTTATTGATAAACTGCGTGGGAATAATGGGAATGAACCGATCAGGACAATGTTCTCCTTTTATCAGTGCATTTAATTCATAAGTATAAATGTGTCCATGCTTCATTTCAATTCTACAGTTTGATGAACTTTCTAGTTTTTCAAGTAACGAAGGAGTACAAACTAAAAGAATATATCCTCCAAGAACAGAAATATTCTTGATTTGTTTAACTGCCCACAAATTCCAGTCATTAATAGAATCATCAATAGAGTGATAGCAGTCAATATCACAGTTAACTTTACATGATCGTAAGAAATCAGCAAAACATAACAAATTCTCTTCACCAATTGAATTATCCATTTCATAAACAATAAATGCATTTCCTGTACAGATACCATCACTAATTAGGAGTGCATAAATATACTTTAAGAGTATATGCACTTGTTAATACTAACTAAGTAAAATTTTTGTATTCAACTGGTACTGAATGCTTGCTCATAAGGATACAATGGCATTAGAACTATTAGTGGTGTTTTGTTTGTTTTACTTGATAGAAATGGTCACATGGGTATTTTGTAAACAGTACCATTACTGTTATTTGGTAAAATGTGAAATTCATGACTATAATACATTACCACTACAGCATATAGTCTCAGAGTACTTGAGCACTAAATTTCCATCATAGTTTCAACACCCAGTAAAATAGTACTACCCTCATACTATACACATGTACATATACTGTACTTCATCTGTACATCTACATGTATCATGCCCTATTATTCAGTACACAACACCATATTCTAACGAACCTGGGGATGATGGTTTGTCATCAATGGTAGTGTAAGAACTTGTGTTGGTGGTAACTTTTGTTGCTCCATCTGCTTCACTATTTATGCATACTTCATTAGCAGTGACAAAAGAGCCTGTGTTGGTGGGTATCCTTGTGTTTGCTTCAGTAGTATTAACAGATCCTAGCCAGTCTATCAGATATTGAAAATCAATTAAATCATACATGCAATAACACTCTACGCCAAATATATCCAAACAACAACTTAACATGATAGGTGTACCCCTCATGAGGCAGTGCATATGTGGGAATTTCCCCTGATGAAGATGATACTACCTCATGCTTACTCTGAAGCAGCACTGTGATGCATGTCACCACATAATTAAGTAAATAAAGAATTTGTGATCATAATGTTTCCCTGGATAGTTAAGTATCTTATTTCCTCATATAAAGCCACATTCAAATAAACACCAGTTTCGGTTACAAGCTGGACACATTTGGACAACAAACGCAACAAACACCTGGTCTCAAATAGAGACCTGGGCTATTAATGGAGTCTACTGTTGGTGACTTGCTTTCCCTGTTTCTTCAAATTAAGTTTAGAGCCCTTTGAGGAATGGAGGTGCTACAAGTATCACTGGAGATTATGTGCCAGTCTGTGTGCATGCGGATACGCATTATTCACCTGTTTTTCAATAGTTTTGGGCCTTCACTAAACTTGTTTATGTACTCAACACACTAATATCTTAGGTCACCAAGCATGAAAAACCTGGGTTAGCATCTATATATATAAAGCTGAAAAGCTGTCCACCCGTCTGTCTGTCTACATTCCATTCGGGTCAGTCAGTTATCTTGCTAACTACCGCACGTATCAAAGCGGTCTGTTTGCTTCACGAAGCGCTCATCATCTAGCTTCACCAAGTTTGTTAAAAGGCATTTCTAACTGCTGTCATTTGCCGTCTACAGTGCATTGAATGTAGGGCTGTAGAGCAAAACAGTCACTGGAATCTTTGCATAAACCGCATGGTAAACCGCAAGTAAACACCTAAGACATTCAATTTATGCACACCTTTATAACCAGGTTTTACTCAACCTCTATCCCAAGTGTTGTTTGGTTAAATGGGTAGGGCGTTTGGTTAAATGGGTAGGGCATATGCTTCATACCAGTTAGGTAATGAGTTCAAGTCCCAGATGGATCAACTGCATTTTTTTGTTGTAGGGCGTAGGGAACTGTATAAATATTCCTTTAGTGCATTAGCTGGAGTTTACATGGTTTAGTGCTGTACACATGCTTTTTAGTATGTTTGCTTTGTATACTAAAATAGTGTAACTACTAACTATATGGGCAATAAAATTGGACATGCACAGGTGACATTCTATCACCCTACTTGGATATGTAACATGTTCACTGACTAGGGCAAACACCTTTTCAGCTTGGTACAACTGGTTTTGTCTTCTTTCATTGTGTAGATTTCATGTCACCTCATCCATCTAGCTTATATTGCATGACTCTACTTTTTTTCAGTTTTCAGTGTTTTTAAGCTTTATGTCACTGTACATAATAGCTGTGTCCATTGCACGCATGCAATATTGATTCATTTAGGATGGCATGAATAGCTACCAAACTTTTAATACAAAGTCTCATGTTAAAAAGTATAGCTACTGACTAGAGCAGTATTATATTAGTCATACATGTATATGATAAGATTGAGTTTCCTTCAATGTCACAGTTCTCTCTTCTGTACTTATATAACAGCTTCAAACACCAAGTGTTAAAGTACGTACTAGCAATAAGGATTGCCTGTTCAACGTATGTGCACACTCACAAGCACAATTTCAGTGCACTAGAATATGTCTACTTTATGCATGCATATGCTATACATATAATATTGTACATGAAATTAGCACTGCATATCGATAGCTTGGTTAAAACTTATTATTGCATAGACGGTACTGCACGTAGGACAGGTACCAATGCTATGTACTATAAAGTGATAGCACCAGCCATGCATAATGTTGAATGTGTGGTTATCAATGTGTGAATTTTAGTTAATCTGGAAATAGTCCTGCGCGTAGAGCAAGTAATAATGCTAGTATATTCCTAAAAGAGAAAACATAATAATCTTGAGCCGGAAAGAATACAACTAGTATACAAAAATTCCAAGCATGGTATAAAATGGCTGCTACTATGTACATTTTATAGCTATAATTATCTCTAAAGAGACAGTTTGCATGCATACATATATTCTTTGATTGTTCAGCATTATCAGTCTCAACATACATAACATTAACAACACAAGATATGGTATATATACTCAAGGGTCAGGCATAGCACTACTTTTACATTATTTATATTTCCCAATTTTAGTTATGCCATACTTGTTTATTGATCATAGTATTATGCACACTGTTCTCCATAAGCTACACTATTGCATACTACTTTGTACCTGCTTATGGTGGTACGTACATACATGGCTCACAGCTACATACTTACAAATTTGCTTTGTAAAACAACTTTGAGACAATCCCTCATTGTTTTAGCCTCTTAGGGTTACTTTAGTAGTCTACACCATGTTTAGTACATAGATAAGTTCACACATATGTACATGCGCTACTTTTCATTTTGGATTAGTGTATATACCAGCCTTATATTAATTGCCATGAACATGACGTAATTCCATTGTATCAAATTGCCAGACTGATCTATAAAGGTCTATTGTCAATCAATACAATGTGGGCTCTTGTCTTTCAAGATTGTTTGTACAGACAATTAATTGTGGTGATATATAAGGACTATGTGGATCACAAAACTGATTCAACAATGTTGTACAATAACCCCATTACTAATAATGCATTCAGCATTTATGTATTTTCCAACTGATCAAAGGACTGAGTTCTCTACTAAGCTAGAACAGATATAAGTACCTGGTAAACTGACAACACAAATACATACTTATTGTCTCAATCGGTTCAAGCCCAAGCTCTGCTCTCTGCACATTAGTAATGACAAGTTCTAGTCTACCCCAGGTAGCATTGTCCCCATCTAGCTGCAGCCATTTTTCCAGAACTCTCCTCAATCGATCATTGCTGTTGTGAAAATCATGTCCAACAGTATCCACCACTGAAAAAACCAGTCCCAAACCAATACCTACAGCTCTCCAGTGTATGCCATGGTGAGGAACTACTTTACCATAAAGATCTTGTAAACGTGGCTTTTCACTTACTATAAAAGATATTTACACATGACAATTGATGCATTCATACACACATGCATTGCACTACACATAAATAGTCTAAGTGATTATGTGGTTCATCATTAACCAATCACAAATTGCAACAGAACACACACACACACACACACACAAAGTAAAGTCTTCAGCTACCACGCTGGCACGGTAATGCTGTGAGTCAGCACAGGCAAATTCTCCTGGGGCAGGACTACCCGAAGTCCAACCTGAACCTTTACCCACTTTGTGAGACACAGACAGTTGGCATTTGCTTCTCTGATTAAAAACAGGTACTGGCATGCACACACCACACACACTACACATCCAAGGTTTGCCCCACATAAGGTAAATTTGTAAGTTTAACTATGCAGGGTAGGGGAATTGTAGATAGTGCGAGCCCTGAACTCTCCAAATGTCATGAATTCATATGGTAAAAATGGTGTCTTCTGGTCTAGACAGTCATAAATTGCTTTCATGGCATTGCAAAGCCTTTGCTGTTATTTCCACAGAATACTGCTGTTCACAACATGGAAACAAAAAATGATGGTATCCATTGACAATCAAAATATTAAATCGTGACCAGCTAAAGCTAATGGCATCAAAACACTCATACATGAACTACATTATCTCATGATTTTTGAATCTGACTGGAGATAGTTAAACCACAAACTGCCATTGCAAGCATGAGGTGTGTTTCTGTTACATGTGGGTGTATGTACAGGCGCGCCACTCGCACTCGGTTGCCCATCTGGATGTTTCCTTGGCTCTGATACCTATGGAGGCGGCTTCATAGTGAGGACAAGTGATTTCTTGTCGTACAACAATTCCTGGGGGTAAACAATAGGAAATTTGTCTAAGAATGTCCCCAGTGGTGGAAATTTCGTCATCATCTAGCTGTTGTGACCTGGTGGCAAACAAATCAGCCATTGACTGGTAAGCCGGATTAACATATGATTAACCACGCCCAACTTCACTTCCAGGTCTATAGATCATTCACCAATCCATATTCTTCAAGTCTAAATGATAAGTACTGTCGGTGCTGGCATAGATAATAGAGGGCGCGAATATTATCTATGGTGCTACTGTTTTTCTCGTTCACTTGCTCGTCGTGTCTTGCTATACATTCACGCCATTAATCAATAGGCTACATGCAAAGTAACGTTGTCTCCAGCTTAGAGTAACCATAGATAGAATATACTATCTATGGAGTAACTTACGTGGCATCCCAAATGACACTGCTCCTCGTACGTGGCCATTGGTGATAAATCCACTCGCCATGTCATCCCTCCGTATATTACAATTTAGTCCGTACACGTAAATTTTATTGTGTGTCTGCATATCTCGGCAGACATAGGTAGATATCTATGGCATAGATAATTTAGAATTTCTAGGGTAGACTCCATTAGCATAGCAGATTAATTTATGAACTTACATGTAATATATTTAAATACAGTAAATACATGAAAAGACAATAAGTGATCGGGTTACTAGGTAACTGTTACCAATGGAAACTGCCTGTCAACTTGCTCAATCAGTTCTTCACACTTGGGGTCACCTTGAGTACTAGGTCTACTGCTCGCCAATGTTAATGCTTCAGATTGTCTCCTATCCCACCTCTCTGATTCCTGCCACACATCTGATTGGCTGGCACCCAGGTGGTGGGGTATAGTGTATTCAGACAATAGGGCAGATATCTTTGCCTGCTTGTGATAAATGAAGGTGCTAAGAATAAACATCTTAAGTAGAAGACGTCTTTTTATAGGAGGTACCAGTATCAAATCGTGTTCTCGTTGCTCCAGTCTGCATCTCAGTGACGGCAGAAGTTGTATTAATTCATTAGCAGTTTTTTGAACATTCAGTTTAGTAGAGTTAGCAAATATGGACAACGGCCTTACAGCATTGTGTACATCAATCAGTTCATCCAGTGTAGCCCACAAGGTGCTGTGTAATGGATCGTTCAGTAACTCTGCCTCTCTACAATAAGCATTAATCACTTGAATCTGATTAGCCAATTGGTGGGTAGGTGACAAGATGCTGGGGATGCTGTGGGTATAGTTCAAAACACGCCGACTCTGTAGAATAGCTAGTAAGTATTTGTGATCATTAGTTGAACTTCGAAGTGTTGGCCACAATGATGTGTTCTTTGCCGTCGTAGTGACCACCAAGGGACCAATCTTATGATAATGTCTTAGCAACAAATAGAGGGTACACAGTATGGTGACAGTTAACCAACCAAATTGAATCACCAGGAGTGCATTGACAAGATTCTGACCAATCACAAGTGAGCTTTCTGTTTCTAATACGACGAGTAGGCCAAGTACTGCATTACTGGTATTGGCAAGTAGTGAAATAATTAGAAGCACATTGAACACATGTAGCCGGTAAACTGGCAGGAACAATAACAACAATAACCATAGCAACAGTACAGCAAACAGTGAATTGGCCTGGTAGTAATCTGAATAGAAGAGTACCCCATAAATTAGTACTACAAGTACCTTCACAAAGAAACCAACAGGTCTATACAATACCCAGGATCTCCTGTAGGAGGAAAACAATCGACAATGTTTATTCAACCAACCATCTTCAAGCTCCAGTGAGTATTCCATCTCTTTCAAGCGGAGGTAGTTCTCATGTGTACGGTGTCCACGACAAAGACAACACAAACTTGACACCACCAACTGACGTTTAATAGTCTTCATCATCCACAATGGTATCACAATCAGATAAAAGATGCTCACAAGAGACATGGGTAAAAGAAGGCCAATATGGGTGCCTGACCAACAGTCTGTATCACTAAGCACCACTGACTTGTACCGACTGTCAGCCCCTGGAGGTGTATAAGTATCACACTGTAACAACCTCACTGTTACTATAGCAAATGGTAGGCATAGCAACTGAGCAAGTATGAGGAACACATGCAAGACATGTGACTGCCACCTGATCATTGTTGGTAGTGGCATCTCCTTTATCTTCTTCATTGCGTAGTGACACACTACACACACTATCGGCAGACATGTTACTACTAGCAACCATGACAAAGCAAAAGCAAAATAGTCAAATGGAACTTCATTAGGATCAATTGTTGCAGCAGCAACACCTCTGTAAATGTCATCATCTGTCTTGACTAGCTCCCAAAGGTCAAAGTTGATCACAAACATAAATCTTGATCCTCTGATGTAGTCAGTAGGCCATGGCCATCGCAGAGATAGTGACAGTATAAGGGCATACAACTGAAGGTGTTCTATAATTAGAATAAGGAGGTCTGATTTCCAGAGGGCAGGGCTTCTGGTAGATGCGACAGTTACGTCGCTACTGTCAGTCTGTTCAACCAGAAATTTCTTTACGCCTGTAGGTCCCTGCCTCGTCTGCTCATTATCGTCAATTATACGCACACTCTTCATATTCGCATTCTGTACGTATTAAATGTCACGATACGTTGCGCCAACTCAAGAAAAGTAGACTGTGATACAAGCGAAATACTTTGCGAGGAGCAAAAAGTCACACTTTAACGTTGACTTGACACCTTTCAACACTTCTCAACATGCCCATAATTTTAGTCAACATACCCGGTGTTTACTGTAGTCCGCAGATTGCAGTAAACGCCACGCCCTCTCAATTGCTAGCCACGCCCTCCCTTCGGCCACTATTCTGTTTCTCATCAGCGCCCGCATGTATTTTCACTGCCTCACGTATTTCCCCAGGATTCAGATAGAGTCTAGCTACGTACGTATACGTACCTCATGTGATTTTAATTTACAGTGAACAGTTTGTTTGATTAGCTACTGCTTAGCTAATTGACACTTGTTACACTTCTTGAGTGCTGTATTCACACCAGCAAATAGGTGGTACTTTAAGTGATAATTGTATAGTACTTTCTGAGTAATCTTCAGAGCATTCATCTTGAATACTTGAACTGCCTTATTTCTCAGCCATCAGAGCATCAGTAGGTGACCATATAATCTGTTTCTAAGGATAGAACTAGCTTGGCTTGGTAGTCATTAACAATGGAGCTGGGAAACTGCATTCAACTGTTGATAGTTTAAAGTACAAAATTAACCAAAATAGCATGTACTGCATGAGCTGACTGCATATCACCACATACACTGTATGCATATACGAAGTAATAGCATGCTTTACAGATATACAAATGTGCAAGTATGTAAACAGAAAATAAGGTGTGTTGTGCGTTTTGGCAGTTTAATGTTACACCGGGTTACAAATGTCTATGTTCTACTGCTTTAGCTTGCCTTTTTTTCCTCCTGTGAATAATGAAGTAATAGATTATAAGCATTGAAACATTATGATGTACTTTGTAGATTGGGAGGATGAGCTGCTACAGGGGGCTTTGATACTAGATCTTGGTTAGTCAGTCTTGCAACTAAGTTTACAAGGTCTTCTAGTTCAGATACATTATTGTTCTGTACTTTTTCAATGTTTTCATAACCCATCAATTGATCAAAGTGGATTATGTACCGTGACCTTGTAGACAGACTACTAAGTATGCAGTCTTGGGGTTTGTAACTGCTAGGAACAATGGGTATGACACGACTAAAACATATTCCCTCATCCAGCAGTGGCCTAAGAGTGGAGCTATTAATGAATCCAACTTTCATCTTAACACGATCTGAATCGTCATCGGTAGACTGGTGGTTTAATTTGTCATGTAATTGTGGAGAGCACACAAGCAAAACATATCCACCATTGCTAGCCTTCTCTATTTGTTCAACACACCAAATATTCCAGTTAGTGATATTATCTTTAGCATGATACAGATCCATATCACAATTAACTCCAGCTGTTCGCAGGACTTCAACAAAGTGCTCTAAACACTCACCAAAATCCTCATCAAATTCGTACACAACAAATACACCTGTTAAACAAACATACAGCATAAAGATAGGACATGTTTCTGTATTTGGAAAACTATTTCATTACACAACCAAGATTTCTGATTAACACCAACACATACTGTTTGGCATAGTTTTCACACAAACTTGTTAGGTCTGCTATAATGATTAGACTTGTACAGTCTTTTGAATGGCCTTGGAAAGGCACTGGAGTGGCTGGAGACAGTGCATGTTATCCGTCTGACACCATTAAGCAAACATGAAATGTGTTTGTTTAGATAATCCAGAACTCACAGAGCCATGCAAACCAACGTTGAAACCGGGTCACTACTGCTGACCCGGATGACCCACTGACCCAGATGTGACCCGATTGACCTGGATTAATTAAAGCCGAGACGTGTTTCGGGTAGTCTCGGGCGAGCGAACAAGTCTACATTTTGAGTGTTCGATTCGTGTTGAGCAACTTCAGCCTAGCTGTAGGTTGAAGACCAAAAAAAAAAAAAAAAAAAAAAAAAAGGTCTTCACCTACTGACAATAGCTACCCCTCACCATAGATACCCTCAGTTTCGTGCTACATACTGCACTTACTAACAAATAGGCGTGGCTGAGCATATGTTGGTAATGCGATAAGTGGGCGTGGCTCACGAAAGAGCTACGTGATGGCGTTTATAAGTTCCACGTCGTAAAACGAACAATTTCGTTTCTCACGTGATCCAATCCGGGTCAGACCTGGATAAATTGTAAACCGGGTCAGACCCGGATGACCCGGAGAAAATGTGACCCGGATGACCCGACCCGGTTTCAACGCTGATGCAAACATTTTGATAGGTAATCAAATACTAGTGAATTGGGAAATGGAAAAACCGATGGAAAAGGCCTGATAAATGTCACCATGTCAGTATATGCACAAAATGTTACTTTGCAGTACTGTTGGATCCTTGCTCTAAAACAATTGAAACACTCTAATAGAGTATTGGTAGTTGCTCTGCACTAAACTGCTAATAGAGCAGTCAAGAATCATTAATTTCTACCAGGGACACTGTTGAAAGCCTGAGAATTTGATGAACTTTAGCTGGCATAGATTGGCAGGCCTTCATCTAGGAATGACTTGGGGGTGGGTGGGGGGATGGCATAGGCAAAATACAGTTTTATCAGAATAAGGAGGGGCAATAGTGTAAGCACATCCGTGCTTACTTTTATGTGCACAATATCTAGGAGCCATGCCTACTAGACACTCAGATTGCTTCTGGTACATTCTCAGGTACAGTATAACATACCACTCCAGAAAATGTTTGCACTTTAGACTCTCGTACATCGCTTCTGGTGCATTCTCAGGTACCTGAGAATAGCATGTCATTCCTTTCATTTTAGACTCTTGTAAATTGCTCCTGGGGCACTTTCATTAAATTACATTGCTTAAAATTTAAGGGGGTGGGCGAGAATTTGCCAAAGGGGGCGAGCACCACCCCCTGCCCTCCTAAATGAAACCCTAAAATTAGAAATATATAATAGTTAACCTGTAAACACTGACATTGTATTACTGTATCATATAGCCACAATATATATCATCAGGGCCAGAGCCCAGAGATTTTGAGTGGTCTGGCCATCAATGGAGGTCATAGTCATGCACACCGTTTTTATTGATCTACTATATACACAATCTGCTTTCATGTGATATTCAACTGCATGTGCTAAGCACACGCAGCATGCCAGGCTAGGGGGATCTGGGGACATGCTCCTCCAGGGAAATTTTTGAAAATAGATGCTCTGAAATGGCATCTGGAAGCTATTTTTACATGCAAAACCTCTTTTTAACATCAAGGATATATCCTGGCAATTTTGTACTACAGTACCAATTTTCATATCTAATTTTATACTTCAAAAAAATTCAGTGAATACTTATAATTATTTCTTTGAGATACAGAAGCCATTGGGATTGTAGTTGTAGCTAATGCATGACATGTATGTAATGGCTTATAGACTAAGTAGAACAGTGGCTATATTCTATACTGAATGCTCTATTAGAACATTGCAATGACTGTTCTATTAGAGTATATTCCGATGACTGCTCTATTAGAGGATTTTGATCTTTTACAAATTCAAGTACCGTACAGAGGGAAACTTAGGAGGAAAAATTTGGCGAATCAAGCAAAATATCATAAAATTTGGCAAATCGTTAGCAAAGCGCACGTCCTATTTAGTTAATTAGATTACTAATCACTGTGCCTGAAGCGAGGATCTGGAGTTCCACGCCTCTTCAGCGATGCCTGGAGTCAGCAATCAACTAAAAGGTAATACTATATAGACAGTAGATCTACACCCTCTGGAATAGTGAATATCATACTTGATATGGTAGTACTCGCTACTTGTCACTCCCATTTCAAGTACACTGAATCTATGACAGTACGTAGCTAGCTACCTAGTGAGTTAGTCGAGGCAGGCTTGGTCCTTGATCTAGCAGAAAATAGTTTTAGTTCAAGGCTTGGTTTGCTGTTTTCTTTACTAGCAAATATTTGGATGGGGAAATTTGGCAAATTCAAGGTCATTCGCCAAATTTACCAAATTTTAACGGTGCCAAAGTTTCCCTCCATACAGTAGCTGAAAAAAGTGGTCCAGCATTGTATATCATGTCTTGTGATTATCATGGCAACACTAAAACACATGATAAAAACATAGACCAAGACACATGGTAGTGTGTCTGCAGAGTTCAGCTAGAAACAAGTCACCCTGTAGAGAGATCAGCTGGAAACTGTACAGAGATCAGCTTGATCAAGAGAATACAACTACATTTCAAGTCACCATGTAGAGAGTTCAGCTAGTTACCCTGTAGAGAGATCAGCAGGAAACAAGTCACCCTGTAGAAAAAGGTCACCCTGCAAAGAGTTCAACTACAAACAATGAGAGTTTAGCTACATTTCAGTTATGTAACAAGTCACCTTATTGCTTATGTGATAATCATTTATTTTATTCAGTGTTAAAAATACAAATACTTAATCAGACAAAAACCTATGCTATAATTGCTTTCCTTGTTAAACAATTCCTGTATAGTAAAGAAAAGAAAAAAAAGTTAAAAGGAAGCACCAAAGCCAGCTTACAAATGATATCTAAACCATAACAACCAAGCTATAAAAAAAGTAGTGCGGCCCCCAAAAAGGCCAGGTGAAAAAAAGTTGTGAAATCAAAAGTGGCGGTCAAGAAATGGTTGTGATGGTAAGTACTAGTTTATGGCAAAAATTTTCAGGTGAATTTTTGTTGCTTCTAAAAAATTCACCTGAATTGTCATTTTGCCATTAACCTACCATCACAGCCATTTCTTGGCTGCCACTTTTGATTTCACAACTTTTTTTCACCCTGGCTTTTTTAGGGGCTGCACTCTTTTTAACAGCTTGGCTGTTTTGTTCAAATACTATAAACACAATGGATTGAAAATGCAATATACTTAACGGTTACAGGTTCAATATAGTCACATGATGATATTTACGAGGTATTTCAGTTGTACAAAACAACTAACCTTCATTCACAAACCAATAAATAGATGAATCCTTTAGCAATAACGTACCCTGTAATGGCAGTCTCTGCATAAAAGCAAACTGCATTTCTGTACCTGATAACATTTCTATAAATCACGTGACCATATCGAGCCCATAACCGTAAAAAGTATATTACGTTTCCAATCCATTATGTATTCTAGTATCTATGATAAAAGTAATGGGCAATATTTGAAAAGCTTTGTATTAGAAAGAAATATTATGCAATATTTGAAAAGCTGCAATGCTTGCAGTATTAACTTGGAAATTTTAGGAGGTGCTTTATATTGATGTTAACCATTTTAGGACACTTTTGAACTTGATCATACTCAACCAAAGTTACTAAAAATGATATTCAAACTAATTTCTAGTTGATATTTTATGACAGACATTTATCATTGATACTACCATTCTTCATAACAAAACACACAGTTGTAATCTTATAAACTAACTGGTTGCTGTTGTAGTACAACCACTTGCAGTTGCTGACCCCTTAGCCTGCTGCACTGGAACTGCTAGTTCTGCTGAAATGATAATAAAGTAGCAAGACAGATAATTATAATAATGAAGATTTACTAATAATTTCTGCATGTACTACACATATGATAACAACATGGTAATTTAACAGATGCTCTTTAGTACTTGTTTTACATACAGGTGCACACCCACAATCTGGATGTGGGCACATGCCTGGTTTCCTAAAATTGTTTTCTCGAACACACAATGTGTATGTGATTCTATGTTTGTCTTTCCACACCAATGCGAGCAGAAAGTCTTCCAAAAAGCAATCTGTATGTGTCAAAAGAAGGCTAGGTGAAAAGGCATGTCTACAATGATCAAGCTTGTAATGGTATGTATAGTTAAGTTATGCTTGGCTAAAGGCACCAGTCAGTCAGTCAGTCAGTCAGTTAATCAGAAGACAATCTTACAGAAACTCATATGAAAGCAATTCAGGTCACCCTGACCACATTTGATTATACAACACTGACATTTAAAAAGTGACGCTGGTTTATGAATGATACTATTGGCAGGAAAATGCAAACCTTCATGATCTTTATCACACAGTACTAACTGGGCAGGTAGTTTTTATAAGTAGCACAACATTTTTTATCAACACAGATATAATTAACAAGCACTAGAGTAATGTGTTGCTAATCAACAGTAGGTACAGCACTAAAGGCCAGCTCTACTGTGAACATGTAATATTATAATCTGAATCTTATGAAACTTCATAATTCAGATCAACAAAAACTAAACAAACTAGGTAAATAAAATTATAAAAATGGAAATAGTGGATTGATAAAAAAAGCAACAAAACAAGTAGGAACTGCTGGGTGTAATTTAAACACAAGTTGGCTTGATTGTACACAACCAATACTGTCAGACATGAATAAAATGCATATATATATAAAGTTCAATTTTTGGGTAGATAAAGGTAAACCTTTGGGTGATATTATGTGTACAACACTATATAGATTAGTGTACAACATAATACAGATAACATACTGCTCTTCCTTTGAGACTGGTCACTTTCAGTGGCTTGTTCTGGAATATAGATATCATGTAACACTCAAAGTGGCATTTATAATCATGGACATGAGTGAGTTGCCTGATTGTACACTCAAAGCCTCAGGGCCATAGAGTAAGGGTATCAGGAAAATCACAAGGGCAATACAAACAAACAGACAAACAAACAAACTTACTAGGATTGGATGACACATTTATGTTGATACTTGCTCCTTGTTGTAAGTGCAGATTCCCCACTGAATAGAGCAACATTAATATACTCACACAAGAAGAACGTGCACATGACTACGGACATTTTAAAAAACATATAAAGACCCAGACCCGGTCATCACTATATATATTGTATTGACTGATTGATGCTAGGTTTTGGGCCCAGGCTTTGGCTACACCTCTGTATGTGCATATGTACAAACATAACATACTTGAAATTTGCATGTTGCCTTGACCACCATGTGTCTGCTCTGTACAAGGCGTTACAGGAATCTCACCTAAAGAACAGGTTACGTATATTAGTGAAAGTACTAACACATGAAGGCACACACTGAAAAATACACTAAGACTCTTCTGTAAATGTATTTTCATACACACCTTTGGGACAATGCACCAGCGGGCACATACCTGATTATTTACAAAAAAATGTGTGTGCTTATCTGTAACCTCGTTTGTTTTTCTGCACCCACACAAGCAAACCTTCTTATGCTAAAAGTAGTCAGTGCATGAGAAATGAAGGCTGTGCAACCCTGTGTTAAAATTGCACAATTGTTTTTAGGTAGCATATTATTTTTATTTGTCCTAAGAGTGCAGTCTCCCTCAGGATGAATATTCAACTAATAATCACAACAGGAACAACATCCAAGAAAGTGACTGCTCTATTAGACTAACTTAAGTTTTTGGAAATCTGACCAAATTGGACCGGTGGTGCCACCCTTATTATTTTTCCTTTTCTAAGAGCTAAACTATAGCATGCTATGGTATATGGGTATACAAAAGTGTGTATTGTCATTGTTTTGTCCCCTAAATCATCATTCATCACAACAACATTCAAATCTTCCTTCAACAAATTCATCAGTAACTTCACAGCCAGTGGCACTATTATAGTAAAAACCTTCCATATAAGTATGCTTACAATCGTCATCCGTCATAGTGGTATTGCTTTTGGCTTTGGTCTCTTGTACTGGCTCCACATGGGAACCTGGTGAGAACAAAACACCAGGTGACATATACACATAAAATCATTCAGGTATACACATTAGGATTGGGTTTAATTTGACTTCCAGTTTTAACAAATCACTATGCATTCTATTATACTAGTGTTTTATAGGCTCCTGATCAGGTCCACTACTTAATGTTTTAGCCTTTAAAATATTTATAGAGCCTTAGTTAAGGATGTATAAATTGGATGGTTGCAGGTTTGAGGCTGCCCAGGTCCAGTCATGGATTTGTTTTTCTCCTTTATCCAACTTTTCAAACATACTTTTAAACAGGCTGTAGGACCACAGGCCTTCAGCACTTATGCTATAAAGCCTTAAACAAACAAACAGTACTACTATACCATTGATTTGAAACTAAGAAAGATTCCCTATATAAGAGGTTTCCCCCTGTACTTTAAGAAGGCTTCCACTGTATTGATCTGTACAAAACAGCCAAGCTGACAAAAGCATAACGTAGCTTTATAAAGTTATAGTTATATAAATAAAGATATTCTATGACTGCTGTGATATAACTGGCTTATATCCAAATAACAGATTGTCGATGCTTTGATGTATGTGGCTTCATATTCAGCCTGCATAAATTGACACTGCAGAACATTGCACATATATTTTGGTGTATAACACCTTACTGGACAATACGGTAGTTACTGCCAGTACCATACAGTTCCAGTAAACTCTTTGAAGTATGGCTTCACTTTGTCATTTACATCCCAGTGCATTCATTTACATCCCAGTGCATGGAAGTGTCAAAGTGCCATATTGGATAACTACCATACAGCTCATGCTATTGTGCTATAAGTTAGTTGTCATCACCCAGTGATAACCAACTTATCACCCTGTGGCAAAACCACTAAGAACAGCTCGTGACATCACTGGTCCACAACCATGAATGATATTGTTTACCAATGGAGCAACTGTATACATGGAATGTAAACACAAAAACACACAGCACTTGCACTTGTTAAATCTTACGTTTACACAGTGACATTTACTATTGCAAAGGTTTAAACAAATGTCAAGAACAATATGTGTCAATTTTTGGTCTGGCTATCAGTACCAGCAGTGTATGGTGAAGACCAACTTCTTTCAATAACTACTGGCTCCATCATTCTATGGAATAATCCTCACCGCTTGTCAGTATTTTTAGCCTGCATGCCACACAACACCACTCCAACAACCCCAGACAAAGGCAGATCATAAAATCATGTAATTTATAGCCTGTATAGTGTCTCTTGCAAAGTTAAATATCCAGACGAAATCTTGTGCACACCACAAAAGCTTACCAATGTTGACAATTTTTTTTACTATAGTAAAGCTTACTCAAAATCCAGATCTGGGCTTTCACTTTGGCATTGCAGAGTCAACAGTATTCAGCAATACCAAAAAATGGCTGGTCATCTTGTATGTGTCGCTAAACTTTCTGATACACTGGCCAACAAGGGAGCTAGATACTCTTCCAGACCTTGATTTAAAAAGTTGTTGTAATTGTAGATTATCAGAAGTATTTATCAAACAAGCGACCAACTTCTTAGCTAGGTCACTGACTTGGAATCAAAATTGTCTGCAAAAGAATCCAAAGAATTATTAACTGTTGTGAGAATTCACGTGGAAAGGCTCATAGGTGTAATCAAGCACAAGTATTCCAAGGACTCTGCCAATAAACTTTACTAAGAAAGATGGTACCAAAGTTAGTGTCAGGGCTATAGCAAGCGGTCTGGCTAGTACGGTTTTGGCCTGACCACTTTCAGCCACTTGGAATTTATCAAAGGTTTGTTGCCCAAAATGGGACTCACTACTATACTGTTGTTTCTTTGAACAAGAAACTTCACTTCCATTGTTCCAGCCACCCAGCTGTAAAACCGAGAACATATTGTGTGTTACGGTACAGCTGAAAATGGCCATCCATTGGCTGATTGCCATCATGGCTGAATAAATAAAGTGCAAAAATAATGTATCATATGTACATTAGAAGCACATACAGATTGAATATAAATCATACATAGCTACACACTTTAGCTAGAAAAATCGTTGAATTTAGTGAATCACAGTCAGCTCTGTACATCATTGTAATCACTGCCATTAAACCAAACAACCATAACCAAGACTGCACAGGACAGAACACAAGAGCGGATCCAGGACCTGGCAAGGGGAGGGGCACAAACAGGCCAGGTTGTAGGTGGTTGGGGAGAGCCAGATTCTCTTGTTAATTGCTGCATTTTTGAAGCAGAAAATAATACACCTCTTATTAGTATCTCACTGTTGATTTTTACCAATTTGGCCTTTGCAGATGGTTGTGAAGTCATAAAAGCTATTTAAAAGGCTCTAAATGTCTTAAACAACAGCAAGACGATAATTATTTTTAGAGGCGCTTAGTACGCACGAAGTTGCTGGATGACAATTTCATAGTTACTCTGACTTTGGTTTTAGGTGAATTCGTAATAGATGCTAGTAAAATGTGCATATTTTCATGAGTTATATATTATAAGCTGATCTTGGCCTGACATAAAGTTTAGTATCAGTAGTATGGCTGTGGGGAGGGGGGGACATTTTCCCCAAATGCCCCATCCTGGATCCACCATTGGAACACGAGAGCTGGGTCTGCCCAAAACCTCTGGTTGAGAGACACATGGGCAGCATTTTTAAGCTCTGCTATATTATAAACCAACTTTACTGCATCATGGTAACTTCACAGAGATTTAGCTGCTTCAACCACCTCAGTACGTTTAGGTACCAGCACCCTTTCCACCATCTCAGCACTAGATGGCAAAGCAAAATAAAACTATAATTATCATGGGATCAACGTGATGAAAGCACTTGACCCTCAGATGTCCAAAATAGCAACTATTTCAAACACACATTTTTGGGTTATATAATTCTCAATGCCAGTGATAACATGTGTGACTTTGTAATGTTAATTCTAAAGACCTCTATGTAGGGGATATTCCTCCCTTCAAGACAAAGATAACTGGTAGCCTACGAGGCCTGCTACAGTGTTTTTCGGTCATTAAACACTAGAATAGCTCAATGGGAAGGTCATTCACAAAGTTTGTAAAGAGTCACTATACCCTTTTATTTTAAACTGGCAAAAAGAATCACATCAGTACAAAGCTTCCTATGCTGAAGTTTAATACAGGCTTCATTTGTGGGAAAACTGGTCTTACCACCACTTGACTTTTCACCACAAATCTACATGAATACACTATCAAATGATTTCACTGTCAAAATCAGCTTTACAAAAACAATTTCAGTAAACCAGGTGCATGCTCACATATGGCTGGCTGTGGGTGCATGCCTAGTTTAATTACTCAAAGAACTTCGTCTGAACACTTACGCAATAACTTAATTCCACATATTATAGCAGAGAGACAATGAGGATGATAGTATACAGGATATAACTATTTTAGCACGGGAGTGTATGGATAATAGTAAATTCTCCTCTGCAGCTGGAAAGCGATGAAAGCTACACTCACAGCATCCTTGTTAGTTGTATACAACACACCTGAACAACATTTTCCAGACACCAGGAATACCTCTAAAATAGTGGCTGTCAGAATACGGCCAAGTTACATAATTAAGAATTCCACCATACAGTATCCGATAGTATGTGACTTTGTAATCTTCTGAAGATCTTGAATGAAAATGAAGAGACTTGGTTGAGGGAGTTTGTGGAAATACAAACATGATAGACAGACTATGTATCAGAGTAATATGTTCAGGCTCCAACAGTGCTTCCTTAGCAATACATAGCGATGTAATTATAGAATTATGAAATAATTCACTAATTATGAAATACAAAATCACAATAGCTTTATTTGCAATTGATAATTCTGTACAAAACAAAGTTAAAATAAACAATATATATATATATATATATAATACAAGTACATAAAAAATTTGGAATTTTCAACTAGAGTAGGGACCATTATGATAGCACGCCAATAAAAAGTACTGAAACAAGCTGGAGTAGTGCACGATATTAAATCACAGTAAAACAATAAGAAGTGTTATATCCCTACTGTGCTCAAGATACCATAATAAAAATGCACAGTAGGGATATAATACTTCTTATCGTTTACTGTGATTTAATATCGTGCACTACTCCAGGTTGTTTCAGTACTTTTTATCGATGTGCTATGGTCCCTACTCTAGTTGAAAATTCCAATTTTTTTGTGTACTTGTCTGTTAACTTTTTTTGTAAATAATTACTATGACTGGTGAACCAATGCATACCGCATCTGAAATGGCGCTATATCAATTATCGTCTGAAAAAGTGAGGTATCCATTACACTTTGTTGTCAGCTATAATCAATCACAGTATTACGAATCAAGAACTGTTCAAAAAGCACCTCAGCATAGTCTGCAATCAAAATAGCCACCATGAAAATACGGACGATTTCCGTTACGAAGGGAAGCCATCACGTGCTACTGCCAAATCTTAACACTTTTCGCTGTCAGCAAAGATGAATGGGACACAAAGGAGGTCACTGGTAAGTCCATGAAGAATGCATTGTACGTACTGCGTTATGCCAAAAGGCACCTCTTGGGCCGAAGTGACGTCGAACAGTGAAAAAATCAAGCCCGTAGCCTTAGCCGTTGTTGAGTTACGATTGTCTGAAGGCATTAGTTAGTCAGGCAGTCAGTCAGTAGAAAATTCTGTTAATAATTTTTTTTTAATTCCGTAGCAACTTGTTGAAAGCATTTCGGGTCAATCTGAAAGCTTGTTTGGCTTAGTTTTACCTAACCAATACTGCCTCATCGTCGTCTGGAAAAATTTGGGCTGGTTTTTGAGTGATGTTATTTCGTGGGCCACGCCTACTCCTTTGTGGTCCCTACTATACAGTTCGATACATGTAGGAAGATATTTAAATGGGTGCCCAGTGGTAAAGCTGAAGATCAAAAAAAAAGAAAAGGTCTCGAGTGTGACTGCTTTGTTAAAGTCATTGACTGCTCTATCAAGACACACGGTAGTGTGTCGTGCGGCCCAAGAAGCCGGCGCGCAACCCCGTGAGTATATTGACAGGAAGAAAGAAAACGCAATTTTCGCACCTCCGTAGCTCTGTACTGCCTTGATGAAACAAGACAAATTTTGCTGTGTACATTCCCTCCAACTTCAGTACTCCACATTCCAAATTTGAGCGAAATCGCTTCAGGCATTCCTGAGATATGCGACTTCAAAAATTGGCTTAGTTTCTTCGTTTTTTTCTTCTTCATCTTCTTATTTTTCTTCCTCTTTTTGCAAACTTACAAAAACTGCTATAAAACGCGAACGCGATATCCGATTGCCTTGAAATTTGGCACACAGAAGGGGGGTATAAAGGCGCATCTCGGTACCAACTTTGGCTGGAATACCATAAACAAGCAAAGAGGTATGAGCGATTATGCACGACAAATAACACCAATATGTTGTCACGCCTACAGGGTAAACCGCGTATGGGAAGAAGCTGAAAATCAGTGGGTGAATAGGTTAACTATTGAACCTCAAACCTTTTGTGGTTTGAAAGAAATCGAGCTAAAAACCAGGAAGATACAGCGAAAAAATCACCAGTGTGTAACAATTACGCATTGGAGATTAGCTAATAAAAAACGACTGCTTGCCACGCCTACCAGATAAACCGCTTGGGGTAATCCTTTGAAAATCGCTGTACAGATGGAGTTATCATCTTAGAAAGGCTCTTCAATGGTGTAGAAGAATCAGACTTAAAGCCACGGAGTTATAACACGAAATCCAACTTGGTGTAGCAAGTGCGAGATCGAGATACTCTAATAGAGCAGTCATCCTAATAGAGCAGTCAACCTGAACAGAATTCAAGAGATCAGTTAGAAATAAGTAACCTGTATAGAGATCAGCTACAAACAAATCACCCTGTAGAGAGTTCAGCTACAAACAATTCACCCTGTTCAGACATCAGTTAGAAGAAGTTTTCTTGTAGAGAGTTCAGTTACAAACAAATCACCCTGTTGAAAGATCAGCTAGAAGATGTCACCTTGTAGATAGTTCAGTTACAAAGAAACCACCATGTAGAGAATTCAGCTACAAACTAGTGACCCTGTAGATACATCAGCTAGAAGAAGTTACCTTGTAGAGAGTTCAGCTACAAAGAAACCATTCTGTAAAGAGCTCAGCTGCAAACAAATCACCTATACAGAATTCAGCTACAAACAAATCACCCTGTAGAGAGATCAGCTAGAAGAAGTTACCTTGTAGATAGTTCAGCTACAAACAATTCACCGTGTACAGAGCTCAGTTAAAAGAGGTTTCCTTGTAGAGAGTTCAGCTACAGACAAATCACCCTGTAGAGAGATCAGTTAGAAGAAGTTACCTTGTAGATCGTTCAGCTACAAAGAAACCATCATGTAGAGAATTCAGCCGCAAACAAATCACGTGTAGAGAGTTCAGCTATAAACAAATCTCCCCGTAGAGAGATCAGCTAGAAGAAGTTTCCTTGTAGAGAGTTCTGCTACAAACAAATCGCCCTGTAGAAAGATCAGCTAGAAGAAATCACCTTGTAGAGAGTTCAGCTTCAAAGAAACAATCATGTGAGAGTTCAGGTACAAACAAATTGTCCTGTAGAGAGATCAGCTAGAAGAAGTTACCTTGTAGAGAGTTCAGCTACAAAGAAACTATCATGTAGATAGTTCAGGTACAAACAAATCACCCTGTAGAAAGATCAGCTATAGAAGAAATCACCTTGTAGAGAGTTCAGCTACAAAGTAACTATCATGTAGAGAGTTCAACTACAAACAAATAACCCTGTAGAAAGATCAGCTATAGAAGAAATCACCTTGTAGAGAGTTCAGCTACAAAGAAACCATCATGTAGAGAGTTCAGCTACAAACAAATCGGCCTGTAGAGACATCAGCTAGAAGAAATTACCTTGTAGAGAGTTCAGCTACAAAGAAACCATCATGTAGAGAGTTCAGCTGCAAACAAATCACCTGTACAGAGTTAAGCTATAAACAAATCTCCCTGTAGAGAGATCAGCTAGAAGAAGTCACCTTGCAGGGAGTTCAGTTACAAAGAAATAAACTATGTAGAGAGTTCAGCTGCAAACAAATCACCTGTAGAGAGTTCAGCTAGAAACAAGTCACCCTGTAGAGAGTTCAGCTAGAAGAAGTCACATTGTAGAGAGTTCAGCTACAATGAAACTCCCATGTAGAGAGTTCAGCTGCAAACAAATCACCCTGTAGAGAACTCAGCTACAAACAAATATGCAGTGTAAAAAGATCAGCTAGAAGAAGTTACATTGTAGAGAGTTCAGCTACAACGAAACCACCACGTAGAGAGTTCAGCTACAAACAAATCACCTGTAGATAGTTCAGCTAGAAACAAGTCACCCTGTAGAGAGATCAGCTAGAAACAAGTCACCTTGTAGAGAGTTCAGCTAGAAGAAGTCACATTGTAGAGAGTTCAGCTACAAAGAAACTACCATGTAGAGAGTTCAGCTGCAAACAAATCACCCTGTAGAAAGTTCAGCTATGAACAGATCACCCTGTAGAGAGATCAGCTAGAAACAATTCACCCTGTAGAGAGTTCAGCTAGAAGAAATTACCTTGTAGAGAGTTCAGCTACAAAAAACCACCATTTAGAGAGTTCAGCTGCAAACAAATCACCCAGTAGAAAGTTCAGCTATGAACAGATCACCCTGTTGAGAGTTCAGTTAGAAGCAAGGAATCCTGTAGAGAGATCACCTAGAAGTATCGCCTTGTAGAGAGTTCAGCTACAAACAAATCACCCTGTAGAGAGATCAGCTAGAAGAAGTCACCTTGTAGAGAGTTCAGCTATAAAGAAACCACCATGTAGAGAATTCAGCTGCAAACAAACACCCTGTAGAGAACTCAGCTACAAACAAATCGCCCTGTAGAAAGATCAGCTAGAAGAAGTTACCTTGTAGGGATTTCAGCTACAAATAAATCACCCTGTAGAGAGTTCAGCTACAAAGAAACCATTCTGTAAAGAGCTCAGCTGCAAACAAATCACCTGTACAGAATCCAGCTACAAACAAATCACCCTGTAGAGAGATCAGCTAGAAGAAATTACCTTGTAGATAGCTCAGCTACAAACAAATCACCCTGTAGAAAGATCAGTTAGAAGAAGTTACCTTGGAGAAAGTTCAGCTACAAAGAAACCATTTTGTAAAGAGCTCAGCTGCAAACAAATCACCTGTGCAGAATTCAACTACGAACAAATCACCCTGTAGAGAGATCAGCTATAAGAAGTTACCTTGTAGATAGTTCAGCTACAAACAAATCTCCCTGTAGAGAGATCAGCTAGAAGAAATTACCTTGTAGAGAGTTCAGTTACAAAGAAACCACCTTGTAGAGAGTTCAGCTGCAAAGAAATCACCCAGTAGAAAATTCTGTCAGAAACAAATTGCCCTGTAGAAAGATCAGTTAGAAGAAGTTACCTTTTAGAGAGTTCAGCTACAAAGAACCATTCTGTAAAGAGCTCAGCTGCAAACAAATCACTTATACAGAATTCAGCTACAAACACATCACCCTGTAGAGAGATCAGCTAGAAGAAGTTACCTTGTAGATCGTTCAGCTATAAACTATTCACCCTGTAGAGAGAGCAATTAGAAGAAGTCACCCTGTAGAGTGTTCAGTTACAAAGAAACCACCATGGAGATTTCTGTAATCAATATATGTGACCGGATTTGCGAAAAGGGGTCTTCCACACACATCCAATTCCGTAAATGTTGGAGACCATAACTCAGTGTTCAAGTAACATATTAACCTGAAAATTTCACCATGTATTCAGCTATAGAGGTGCTCACCACTGCCCAAATGTCAAGGCAATAGCTCTTTCCAATCTGAAGTTATCAATTGTCAAAGTTGGCAAATTGGATGTGTGTGGAAGACCCCTTTTCGCAAATCCGGTCACATATGTATTATATATATAATTTGTACATTTACTGATAAAATATTTAAAGTACATCTACTTCATCTTTTCTTCTTCCTGTAGTAAAGAAAAAAACATAGGTTAAAAAAGTCCCAAAGCTGGCCATAGGCCGGCTTTGGGGTATACAAATACAAAAAGAAATGAAATCTAATCCAAAACAGCCAAGCTGTAAAAAAAGTGTGCGGCCCTCAGAAATGTTATGGTGAAAAAAGATGTGAAATCCAAGGTGGCGGCCAAGAAATGGCTGTGATGGTAGGTTAAAGATAAAAATTTTAATAATGACAATTTAGGTAAATTTTGTGAAGCGGCACAAAAATTCACCTGAATTGTCGTTATTAAAATTTTTACCATTAACCTACCATCACAGCCATTTCTTGGCCGCCACCTTGGATTTCACATCTTTTTTCACCATAGCATTTCTGAGGGCCGCACACTTTTTTTACAGCTTGGCTGTTTTGGATTAGATTAGAATATCTCGATCTTTTCAGTAATATATAGTACAGTGTGTTGACACCTGTTAGTTACGCCACTGGAAATATTTATGGGTGCCCAAGCACTCATGCTTCCTACGCCCCTGCAATAGTACTATCATACTGTATGATTATACACTTAGCTCTATATTACAATTTTGATAAATACTACACAATGTAACATAATTCATAATAAATTGAGTCATTAGCAATGAAAGCATGACTAATTTATTCATGCTTAACTTATTCATAGCTATACAATTACAAGTATACAGAAAAAATTTGAAATTTTCAACTAGAGTAGGGACCATAGCACATCGATAAAAAGTACTGAAACAAGCTGGACCCTACTGTGCTCAAGATACCATAATGGAAATGTATAGTAGGAATATAACACTTCTTATTGTTTTACTGGGAATTAATATCGTGCACTACTCCAGCTTGTTTCAGTACTTTTTATTGATGTGCTATGGTCCCTACTCTAGTTGAAAATTCCAAATTTTCTGTGTACTTGATTCTAAACTTTTTAAATAAGTATTATTATTATTATGACTGGTGAACCCATACATATCGCATCTGAAATGGCGCTGCACGCCCCCAGCTATATCAATTATCATCTGAAAAGTGAAGTATCCATTACTCTTTGTTGTCAGCTATGTTCAACCCGTTACGCAGCATTTTGGATCTAGAATTGTTCAAAAAGCACCTCTGCAATCCAAACATACCGAAAGAAATGGTGCTGCACACCCCAGTTATATCAATTATCATCTGAAAAGTGAAGTATCCAATATGCTTCGTTGTTGGCTATGTTCAACCCATTACACAGCAGTATGGATCAAGAACTGTTTGAAAAGCACCTCTGCAATCAAAATAGCCATTATGAAAAATACGGACAATTTCTGTTATGAAGGGAAGCCATCATATGCTATTGCCAAATCGACACTTTTCGCTGTCAGCAAAGATGAATGGGACACAAAGGAAGACACTGGTAAGTCCATGAAGAATGCATTGTACGTACTGCGATATGCCAAAAGGCACCTTTCGGGCCAAAGCGACATTGAACAGTGAAAAAATCAAGCCCGTAGCCTTAGCCGTTATCAAGTTACGCTTGTCTGAAGGCAGTCAGTTACTCAGTCAGTTACCGAGTCAGTCAGTAGAAAATTCTGTTAAATATTTTTTTTAATTCCGTAACAAGTTGTTGAAAGCATTTCAGGTCGATCTGAAGGCTTGTTTGGGCTTAGTTTTACCTAACCAATATTGTCTCATCATCGTCAGGGAAAATTGAGGCTGGTTTTTGGGTGATGTTATTTCATGGGCCACGCCTACTCCTTTGTGATCCTACTATATAGTGAGTATATACTTGGCTACAATTACAACATCGTGACCTACTCAACATTTTAATGCCCTGTGCTTATTATTTGCTCACTGTATAAACCCACAAACAAGCTTTTCGTATGCTTTATTCTTACATCATTATCCAGTGTCCACTATCGATATATTCAAATGGCCAAATGTAAATAGACTCGTGAAGCATGCCAGCTGTTTCCCACACGTGTAGGTGATTACACCATGTGGCACATATTAATTAAACTATGGTTACTTGTGCTTTGTCTGGTATACCTCAGGGCCACAGGCCTGAGGGTGAGTGTGTATATGCAATAAGTGTACAAATTCACAATTATTTTGTTATAATTAAGTAGTTATACCATGGGCATTCATGCTTTGCCTAATACATATATATATATATATATAGCTATGTGACTGCTCTGTTAGACTACCTTACGTATTTGGCCTTTGTATTACATACAACTTTGTATCTGCTACTCCCATTTGCAACCACAAACAGTATGGTGAGGAGACTATATCCACATGATGTATACATTAAGAATTTTCGCTGCATCAATTTACTTAGCTCCTGTACACATCTGATTCAGTTGTACTCCACTCACCTTTCACTGTTGCAGAGTCAGTCTCATCCACCCCTTGAACTTGTGCTGGCATATCATCAGTTAGTCTCTTGTATTCTAAAATTGTTATATGCAATCACAATGTGACTCTATACATATAATTAGTGTATATTGCAGTATTTAAATTATATGCATAATTCAACCATTACAGTACAACACCATGCTTGGTAGACCATGCAGGGCAATACATGACTACCCAAAATACAAACCTTGTAGTCATACTTTATCAATACTCAGGATTTGCTGAAAAAGAATAACAGGGTAACTTTAATTTTCTCTACATGTGGTTTATGAAGCTGAAATTTAAATTTCCTCCTAAAAACTTACTTTAACTTCAGAAAAGTAACTTATTTTACCATGCCTGAGTTTATAAATGGTTTTAGTCCTCAAACTACCCATTTTTATTGTTGCTTGATTGATAAGTTGCAGTTGACATCGATAAATCGCAGTACTTTTGCCCTACAAAAATGGCTGGTAATTTGCACGTGTGCTCCATTTATATGACCACACCTCTTTGTTTAACACGTATATAAGTTGTTTGCTTTAGTTTAGATATGATTGAACGCATGGTGCTGGCAAATGCGCTGGTTAATTTTATTTATTTACATATAATTTATCTTTTCTTTTTTATTTACAACTTTATCTTTTAGCATGGATTACCCACCTTGATCCTATGTAACAGCCAGACATGTACAAAACATGTGTAGTTGTGTAACTATATGGGTAGTGGCTAACTCACATGATCAGATGATGGAATTTTCCACCAGGCAAAATTTGTTTGGCAAGGTTGGATGGGAAACAGGAAATTAAGTTGGAATGGCCTAATGTAGTAGCTAATGGTATCAAAGACTAAAATCTTGACAAAGGCTCTTGTAATTGCTATCATGAGGTGTTTAGCTAGATAGCTTTTAATAAGAGACAACCAACTATTAAAACGTGATGTGAGAAAAGGCCGGCTCTATGTCCAGCAATTGATTGATGATTGATTGATTGTTTATTACCTCTAAACAGTCAGACAAAGCCGCTCTTCCCTGCCAGAGGGGCACACATACATACAACAACATAAAGTACAACAAACATACATAGAGATACTACAAAGACAATAAATGCAGCAAAAAGTTAGCAGTTAACTACAACGCATTATTATTACAAACCACACTAAAAATTACATCAGTCATTTTCCAAAAGATGCTGCAATGTTCACCTCTTAAAGCCATAATAACTATTTGGCTGCATAAAGATAAAAGACGGCAAACTGTTCCACCAGTAGGTCCCTTTTGAACAAAAAAAAAATTCTGTGTAAATGAAAGTCTAAATCGACATGAGACAGCAAAATGAGGGGAGGTTGTGATGTCATAGTGTGATTGTCTGCCAAACTGAATTGGTGGACTCAATAATATAGTATTTTCAGTGTCACTATGATAATGGCAGTACAACATAAGCAAAACAATGGCATTGGATCAGTGATTGGACAGAAAGCCACCCAAGGTTCCTCCGCAGAGGACTAATATTGTCGAACTTCCTCAGTCCATAAACAACCCTAACAGCACGATTAACTATCCTCTCCAATCTGAAGTGGCGGTTCATTTACATAGAAATTTTCGTTCAAAAGGGACCTACTGGTGGAACAATTTAGCTACCATCTTTAATACAGCCAAACAGTTATTATGGCTTTAAGAAGCAAACGTTACAGCATCTGTTGGAAAATGACTGATGCTTGGTTTGCAATAATTATGTGTTGTAGTTAACTGCTAACTGTCTGCTGTGTTTATTGTCTGTAGTATCTCTATGTATGTTTGTTGCACGTTGTTGTATGTATTTGTGCCCTCTCTGGCCGGGCACTGAGGGAAGAGCGACAAGATCACAATATATATACCTTCATCTACATGATCTCCTAGATATTTGGTTTTCTCGTCTTCTTTTAGCACTTCGATGAAGGACTTTAAGGATCCGGGAGGTTTCAGGCCGATCTCCTCAATGGCATTTCGAACCGCTTGTCTTCTCTTTCCATCCACCACCATCTTGGCTATTTCGGAATGCTTCTCAGCTGAAATCAATCCCTTCGATAACAGCTTATCCAATACTGGGTCGATATCTAAATGTTCCGATAAATTATCCAAACAGTTGTTGACTGCTTTGGTTTCTAGTTCCTTCTCTTTTAAGCCAATACCAGTCGTAGAAGCCATGATATAATGAGCTGCTGTGGCCACACCTATGCACCATGCACGCAATGACGGTCTAAATAAAAGCCCAGGGGCGGATCCAGGACCTGGCAAGGGGAGGGGCACAAACGGGCAAGTCACTTGTAGGTGGTCACGTTTATAGGCCAGATCATCTTGTTAATTGCTGCATTTTTGGAGTAGCGAATAATGCACCTCTTAGTAGTATCTCACTGTTGATTTTTTACCATTTTGGCCTTTGCAGAAGGCTGTGAAGTCTTTCTTAAACAACAGCAACACGATAATTATTTTTAGAGGCGCTTAGTACGCACAAAGGTGCTGGGTGACGCATTTCATAGTTAGTTTGACTTTGGTTCACTTTAGTAGCAGGAGAATTCGTAATAAATGCTAGTAAAATGTATATTTCGTGAGTTTAATAAGCTGATCTTGCCTGGCATAAAGTTTAGTGTTTTAATCAGAAACATGGCTCCTTCACCGAAGGTGAGTGGGGGGCATTTGCCCCAAATGCCCCATCCTGGATCCGCCATTGAAACCCCTCTCTATGTAGCACTGACACAGGGTAAGCATGTAACTGCTCGTGCAGCAATGCATGATATAACGCACCATCTCATCATGTTGCAGAATGTCTACCTATTTTGGGTAGAATCATTCACACTGCATGAAATTACAAGAAAAACTACAAGTGCGCTGAAAATTCTAATTGTTTCACACGAGTTTATTGATGATGTCATAGCAAATTAAAATATGGCACTATAAAAATTTGGGAATGAAACACTTCTGACAACTTTTTATTAAGACCATCATTAGAGAAAGTAAGTATAAAACAAAAAATATTGAGCATTTGAAGTTCTCAGACAACATGTGACCACCAAAAAGACTTACCGCGACGCAGTATGGCTATAGCTAGCTAGTGGGCATGCATGGCAAGGAAAAAGAAAAGAAAAAATGTGTATGTGTGTGTGAAGCCATATAGCTTAAGAATGCTATACGTAGCTACAGCGATGCCAAGGTTCACAATCACTTAGGAGTGAGATTGCTCTGACCAGATGTAAATTTACAATTAATGCGCCACAGATCAGAGCCCCCGTTGTTATCTTAGGAAGGTTCTGCACATAACTTACCATGCACATAGCAACATACAAGCAAGAGTAAATAATGGAGAATACAAGTTAATAGAGTAATTGTGATTTACAGGATGTAATGGTGTAGTGCATATTAACTGGTAGTTCCTCATACCGCATAGACTTGATACATCTATTAGCTATGTTATTGCAGTTGAATAGCTAAACTAGCTTCATTTATTTTCCCTCAAATTCAACTGTGGTCACTTCAGTCTCTCTCTCAGCTTCAGATAGAACTCATCCCACAATGAATGGTAGCACGTCCTGCCACACACTCCATCCTTGTAAGCCCGCCAAACTCGATCTAATGCCTACTTTAGTGCTATTTATAGTTTCACTACCATTCATTGTGTGATGGGTTCGGCAATGTTTAAAAATAGAAGCACCTGTAAGCATAATTACTACTGTATTCAGTTTAATCAGTTATAAGCGCATGTAGTTGGACTTGGAGCTTGAATTGGCAAATGTTGAAGATAGCCAAGAAGAGTATAGCCACTCTGCAATGCGTGAGATTAACAGTTCTGTGCGTGTGAGCATGAGATTGCATGCAGATGAGTGAGACTCACTATATTTTTTTCCGATTGTTAATTTAACAGGCTAGGGAGGCAGCATCAGCCAAAGCTACACCCTGAAGAACAGTTTTGGCCCAATGCATGAGACTTGGTATGTCTGTAGCTATTACTATAGCTAAGTTGTTACTTTGGACTATATCCCTTACAATTCCTGCTAAAGAAACTTCTTTCAGAAGCATGAATTAAAGCTCCAGCCATGTCAATTTAAAAGACTTTAACAGTGGCTATGGAAGTAATTGATCTGGCTGTATTAAACTAGTAACATCTTTGATTGAATGTGACTGGTCCAGGACACTGATCTCAATAGTTGAGTAACAATGCAAAATATTCAAACAATCCAGCTCAGCTAATGTGTTAGTTAAACCCCACCACGAGTAGGATATCGTAGTTATCAACCTGAAGTGTTGATAACTAGGTATCCTATGAGTGCAGGTGGGGTTAAACTGGCTTCTATCCCACACTTTGAAGCAGTCAAGTTCACAAACAACATGTCAATAAGGCTAGGCAAGCATGCAATTTGTGTATGGCTTCACTTTTTGCTGAACTTGTAGCTTTACTAACTCAATCATGATCATGTGACCTTTGCGTGATCACCCAGGGACAAGGCTAGTTTTACAATGTGTATACTGTAGCTTCAATTTTTTGCTGAGCTTGTACTGTTATATGTCAGTGTAAGGCTTCAATTTGCTTTTATCATAGATTGATTGCACTTCTTTCAATGTGTAAATATATGTTGTCTTCCATATATGCACTGGGATTTAACTACCATTCTCGGGGTTTAACTACCATATACTCCCAGTTTTTTTCTTTGATGTAGGGCTTCAGTGGGATAGAATTGCATATAATTATATTCTATTATTCTACTTTCAGTTATGGGCTGATTCAAGGTGATGTTCTGAATCAAGAGGACATGCAAGTTCTAATATGCCCATGGAGGAATTCCTGCTGTAAATAATAATGTCTGGTCAATATGGGGTAACTAAAATTGATGACAGAATGGTTTCTTGAGGACATTTATTGGAACGCAAACCTTGCAAATTGGCATAAACACTGAGGTCTTCACAGCCAAACAGAAGGGATTTCAACTTGGTCGCTAGTATATGTAACACAGAATAGCTCAAGACTGGTGGAACTCCTTGCCACAATTCACAATTGATCTAATTGTCTTTGACTCATTTTCAGTTAATGTTTCTAAGTATTGTAGTAATGTACATGCACGTATGATTTCATTTGTTGGCTGCTCAGTAATAATAAATAAATAAATAAATAAACGCTTGGTTATGTCGGTAAGTGTAGCTACCTCTGCTAAGTTAATTCCACTTGACAATTGCCCAGGATATGAGCAGTGGTTGGCTGATTTGAATTACACAAAGTGTACTTAGCATCAGACTGGATGTGCCAGCAACGCAGGTTGACTGCATACAATGGGCATGCAATGTATCTGACGAAGCCCTAGCTCAACACAAAAGAAAACTACCCAGGGTGAAACTCAACCAACAATTTGTTCAAGTTGCATAAGAAGTCTCTGAATCGAAAATTTCACTTTGAACGGTGAGGTGATTGCGATGAGTCTCACAATCTAAGACATTCTGCAGAATAATAATCAATGGTAAGTAATAATTCCAGAATAAAGAATGATCTTCTGGAATACTTAATTAGAATTCACTTTGCAGTTTGCTTAAACATTACTAGCATTAAATTGGTACAAAGGATTGAGATACAGTCAAAAACAGTCACCCAAGTGTTATGTGACTGCTCTATTAGAGTATCTAGATCTTTTTGAGGTTTGTTGAAAATATTTGGAAAGAATTTTGGGAATAATTGCATAATGTACTCAAACCTAAATAAACAAAACTATTTTTGTCTATGCCAACTTGCAAGGCAACCAAGTTATGCATTTGTGTTTTATAACAATTTTTGCTAAGTGTATGTGTAAAAAGAAGAAGTCCTCGTAAATCCCAAAACACAAAAGAAAAAGTTAAAACTTTTGGCTGTCCATATCTTAGAATGACTGTGTCAAATTTAATCATTATTAATTTAGGTATGTGGCCTGCCCTACCTGCATGGCAGAGAGCTATAAAATAACAAAATGGTGTGCTTTAAAGAAGAGACCATAAAGCTATGCATGTGTGAAAATTGCATTTATTTCTGTCAATAATTATGCAGGGTTTGGTGTGCTAACTTTCTTGGCCACACAACACACTACTGTGTATCTTGACAATCAATGATCACCTCCCATCTGCATTCACTTTTGTTGCACCTACAGACAGGAAAGAAGTAATATAACAATGACCATACAAGTTTGTATGTAACACAGATTAGTAACACCATGGCGATGGTTGCTTGGCAACCTAAAACAAGCATAACAACTAAATATTAAACATTATTTATGGATATCATAAACAGTTAAATCTGTCTAATCAGATCACTGTATACATAGGTTTGAGTACTGTATTTTTAGTGCATAATTGACCTTGACAAATTAATCATCAATTACGCATTGCCAAGTTTTTTCTTGAATCTACTTTGGTTGTTAGTTGCTCTTTACCCTAATTTCTTCTGGCTGGTATTCAAGTTTTGCACTGCATGCATGTAGCCTGAATTTTTATGAATAATAATAATAATAATGTTACGTAGAATATTTAAAACTTAATGTAAATAAGCAGCCACCTGCTACACAAACCAAGAAGCTTTGGCTTAAAGGACTAAGTGACTGGAATAGTTAAGTATTATTTTTGGTTGGAATACACATAATTATACCATGTGGATGATTGTGTGTTAACATACTCCGCCCCTCTGTCCCCTCACTAATTAAGTTGCTCTCTTCTCCCTGCAACACAAATGTCACTTATGATCGATATGTAGGGGAAAAATTGAGCCACGTACTCAACATCTTAAACTGCAGAGCTTATGTACCACACATTGCTAGCTAGCAACAACATGGTAACAAAGCATTAATGATACAATGATGTTAAAAGGAAGTATTGTATGTAAAAGGCAAGAATCATGTTTGGTGAAATGGCATAAATGGGTTGCATTTAAAACAACTAATCAAGAAATTTAATGACATGTGTACATAGCTACCAAACATGCAATCAAGCTAACTACACACACACACAGCGGCGGAGGAAGTAGTTGATATGAGGGGGGGGCTCCGCTGCAGACTTATTTCTATAGTTTGGTAAGGTGAGACCAAAAAAAAAAAAAAAAAGGTCACAACCAACTGACAAGAGTTTTCCACCTCACCAGCTACCATTTCTAGCTGATAAACTACATAAAAATCCTTACATAGCTCGCTACACACTGACTATTTTATTAGAGTGACTGCTCTATTAGAGTATCTCGATCTTTATCACGGTTTTCAGCCCCACTCCAAGAAAGATAATTTCGGTGTGATATCATTCTGAGGGGGGGCTAAGCCCCCTAGCCTCCCCCTTTCCGCCGCCTATGCACACACACACACGCACGCACGCACGCACGCACGCACGCACGCACGCACGCACGCACACACACACACACACACACTCACTCACTGTGAAAAAAGAGGAATATAAGATGGTATATCTAATGGCTTAAACTATACAAATAATCTCAGTATAGTCTTGCATTATACTAACTATCTTATACTTTAGTATAAACTCCATCTTATATTATGGGAAACAGATTATACTTTAGTTTAATACACATTCTTTGTATGACTTTGTTTACTTAACTAAATGTGATAACTTTTTAGCTTCACTATCTCATTATTCATGGACTTTTTTTACTGTGTCATGATGATTTTACAATAAGTACACTTCTGTTAATCACTGTAGCTAGCCTTGTTGTGATAATTTCATACGCACACTTTTCCATACGGCAAAGCATATAGACTATAATACCAGAAAAATTAATTATTCAATCAATTCTTTCTAAGAGTCATACAAATCCAGATTTTCTTGCACAGTTAGCACACCTGCAAAAGTTCGTAGTAGTGCTTGTTTAAAATTGAAGGGGTCAGTGGTGTGCGCATACGTAGCAGATGCAATTAAGTCGTCATCTTTGTCGCTATTGTTGTATCAGAGGTTGTAAATGTGAGTGATCATGACAGTGTATCTCGCGGAGAGAGTGTGCGCGATCGGCGCTATATATCGTCCAATGAGCTATGCTCTGCATGCAGGGCCGCCCACAGGGGGGGGGCAACTGGGGCATTTTTCCCCGGGCCCCAGCCTGAAAGGGGCCCCAGGAGGCCCCATGAATACCTGTTTAAAAGATCGATATACTCTAATAGAGCAGTCAGATCTAAATACTCTAATAGAGCAGTCACAGTATTCTTCAGAGGAGCAGTGTAGCAAGCTTATAGATAAGGAGATATGGTTGGTGATGGGTAGTTATTGTCATTGCCAGCAGGTTGTGACCTTTTTTTTTTTTTTTTTTTGGTCTTCATCTTACAACTTGGGTCAAGGGCCCCACTTTAACTCTTTGCCCTGGGCCCCTTAATTTCTCTGGGCGGCCCTGTCTGCATGATGATAGTTATGGACCACAACTGCATCCCTGCTGGCTGTAGTGGTGAAGTGGCGACGTGGTAGACAATTCCTACGATGGCAGTGATCAAAAACAGCTCTAGATGCCATGAGTAAGTAGTAGACTAAATTGATAGCTTGTACGATAGGTTTAGCCGTATTAAATTGTTTGTTGTGTATTGTATGACAATGGCCTGCAAATGATTCAGTCAACTTTGGTGTTGCTGTGTACGTATTACATATTTTATAACCTGTTATCTCAGCTTATGGCGGATGACGAGTGGACCGGCACAGTTCATCAGCTATCAACGGTAAGAGTATGCATGGTCTGCTCTTATGATTTTGTACATTATCTCTTCAGAGGTACAGTTTCATGTCGGACCTCTTAGTTCTACAGGTTGTCAGTGTACAACATCTGCAGTGTTAGTTTCCTTCAATGGCAGCTGCTTCCTTTAAAGAATCTGGTAGCGACCATATGTGGACAGTTTTGTTCTTTTTTCACGGAGTTGTTCAACCTTATCTTCTAATTACTTATAGCTGTACGTGCATTTAGCCTGATTGTGTTTTTATTTATTTTCTTTTCGATAGGGTAGGAATTACAGACTTAGTCTTGTTCTAGGAGATTCTTCTTATTGCTAACATCTGTAAGTAAGTACACTGAGAGTGTCCAGTATACAATTTATATTTACAGGTTTGTGGAAACTGGTCTCATTTCTTCTGGGAACCGGTCTCATTTCTTCATGTTTTCCATTACTTTTCATCAACAGCTGACGGCTGCTACCTCATGTATGACTGGCACTGTAAATGAGTTGAGTGCTTTCAAGAACCTGTTCCATCTTGTTTGTCCTTATTTCACTGACCATGCTCGTATTGCTAACAAAAGTAAGTCATGCAAATTATATTTTAGTCTTGTTTCGATTGTACTTAGTGATTACAAGATTCTTGGACTTGGTTATCAGTGTATCAGATGCTTCTTGTGAGCTTATGTAACAGACATAAAAATGGCCACATGGTAAGAGTATTTTTGTGAGTTTTGGATATGGGCGAATGTCAGATGAAGATTTTTGAATGGTTATATCTCAGCCAAGAGCGAATATATCAAACTCTAACTAGCAGGTATGCTTATACATTAGCCAAAAGAATAGGGATTTAACATAAATCAATGCTTGAATGTACTTATTTTAACACTTTATAGCCATACCTACTAGTTACAGCTTGATATCATTGTTCTTGGCTGAGATATGACTGTTTAAAAATCTTCCTCTGATATTAGCCCAACAGTCACATACTAAGTGGCCATTTTATGTCTGGTTAGACTCACTGATAACAACTGTAAGTACACCAAGTAATCCAGAATATAAATTATGTTTACCTCCATTTAGGGTTGTGAGACCTGGTCTTATCAGACTTGTCTTAGTTCTACATGGATTGTCAGTCTCAGTTTTACAAGATTGTTACAAACTGTAGGTACAATGATTGTTCAGTATACGCCTTATATTTACCATCTTTAATAGAGTTGTGGGATCTAGCCGTTGTTCTACATGGTAATGCTAGGTTTCCAGACAAGGTCTCGGTTTTATGAGACTCTTATTGTTACAAACTGTAAGTCCAACGATTGTATTTACCATCTTTGTATTAGAGCTGTGGGACAGTTCTACCAAACGACTAACAGATTGTCACAGAGTTCTACATGGTGATGATAATACAGGTAATTAGTAATGGAACTTGTGAATTGTATTTACTGTCTTACCTGCTGTAGTTGGATAAAGACTGATAAACAATGAAATTGATTTGATACTGTCATGGCCAAAGAGACATTGATTTTAATAGCTGTACCTATTGTGGTTTTAACATATTTACAGAATTAAATTCATTACAAATATAATTATAGAAATCGTTTAATTAAGGTAGCCACAGATTATAGGAAAGTAAAAAAGTACAGTATAGTAGCCAATATATGGTTGAAATAGGCTTAGTATAGTCTGATAATACACCGCACTATACTAGTGATTTAATCTCTAATATATGACTGTCTTAAATGTATTCAATAAGCTTGTTATAGTAAAGTCCTAATCTAATAATATATGCTCTGTGACTATTTCATTCCAATACTAACATAATAAGATTATTATTTTGAGCTTTTTTCACAGTGACACACACACACGCACACACACAAACTATGTTTATGGCTAATCACTATGTAGCATCAGGGTTAGAAGTCCCCTATATACATTTTCCAGTCATACCATATAATCAAGTCCTTCCCCAAGTCTCCCCAGGATGGTGGGTGAGACCAGTGCATCAGCAAGCTACGGTAAGAATTAGTGTTGTTTTAGTTAACCAAAACCAAAACTAAAAGTAGTTTTAGTTGAGGCTGTACTTTTAGTTATCTGAAACTAAAACTGAAGTTTTTATGATTTTTCAAAAGACTAAAGCTATGACTAAAACTGCTTCAATTTTTACATTGAAACTTATACTAAAACTAAAATTATTACTAAATGTTTACAAATAACTGAAACTAAATGTACTTATCACGAATACAATTAACTAAAACTAAAAGTACAACTATAAAACTTGTTGTTTGTTTAAAACTAAAAGTACTTTGCTATAGTATAATATATCTAATCCAAAACAGCCAAGCTGTAAAAAAAGAGTGCGGCCCTGAGAAAGGCTATGGCGAAAAAAGATGTGAAATCCAAGGTGGCGGCCAAGAAATGGCTGTGATGGTAGGTTAATGGTAAAAATTTTAATAACGACAATTCAGGTAAATTTTGTGCCAAGACCAAGCGGCACCAAATTCACCTGAATTGTTGTTATTAAAATTTTTACCATTGACCTACCATCACAGCCATTTCTTGATCGCCACCTTGGATTTCACATCTTTTTTCGCCATAGCCTTTCTCAGGGCCGCATTCTTTTTTTACAGCTTGGCTGTTTTGGATTAGATTTCACTTCTTTTTGTATTTGTATACCCCAAAGCCGGCCTATGGCCAGCTTTAGGACTTTTTAACCTGTCATTTTTTTTTTACTACAGGAAGAAGAAAAGATGAAACAGGGTGATTTCTTTGTAGCTGACCTCTCTGCAAGGTGACCCTTCTAGCTGATCTCTCTACCGGATGACTTGTTTGTAGCTGAACTCTCTACAGGGTGGTTTGTTTGTAGCTGAACTCTCTACATTCAAGGTAACTTCTTCTAGAGCTGATCTTTCTACAGGGTGATTTGTTTGTAGCTGAATTCTCTAATGGGCGATTTGTTTGCAGCTAAACTGCTGAACTCTCTACGATGTAACTTCTTCTAGCTGAACTCTCTACCGGCGGCTTGTTTCTAGCTGATCTCTCTACAGGGTGACTTGTTTCTAGCTAAACTCTCTACAGGGTGATTTGTTTGTAGCTGAACTCTCTACAAGGTAACTTCTTCTAGCTGATCTTTCTACAGGGTGATTTGTTTGTAGCTGAATTCTCTACGAGGCAATTTGTTTGCAGCTGAACTCTCTACATGGTAGTTTCTTTGTAGCTGAACTCTCTACAATGTGACTTCTTCTAGCTGAACTCTCTACAGGGTGACTTGTTTCTAGCTGATCTCTCTACAGTGTAACTTGTTTCTAGCTGAACTCTCTACAGGGTGATTTGTTTGTAGCTGAATTCTCTACAAGGTAACTTCTTCTAGCTGATCTTTCTACAGGGTGATTTGTTTGTAGCTGAATTCTCTACAGGGCAATTTGTTTGCAGCTGAACTCTCTACATGGTAGTTTCTTTGTAGCTGAACTCTCTACAATGTAACTTCTTCTAGCTGAACTCTCTACAGGGTGACTTATTTGTAGTTGAACCCTCTACAGGGTGATTTGTTTGTAGCTGAACTCTCTACAAGGTAACTTCTTCTAGCTGATCTTTCTACAGGGTGATTTGTTTGTAGCTGAATTCTCTACAGGGCAATTTGTTTGCAGCTGAACTCTCTACATGGTAGTTTCTTTGTAGCTGAACTCTCTACAATGTAACTTCTTCTAGCTGAACTCTCTACAGGGTGACTTATTTGTAGTTGAACCCTCTACAGGGTGATTTGTTTGTAGCTGAACTCTCTACAAGGTAACTTCTTCTAGCTGATCTTTCTACAGGATGATTTGTTTGTCTCTACAGGGCAATTTGTTTGCAGCTGAACTCTGTACATGTTAGTTTCTTTGTAGCTGAACTCTCTACAACGTAATTTCTTCTAGCTGAACTCTCTACAGGGTGACTTGTTTCTAGCTAAACTCTCTACAGGGTGATTTGTTTGTAGCTGAACTCTCTACAAGGTAACTTCTTCTAGCTGATCTTTCTACAGGGTGATTTGTTTGTAGCTAAATTCTCTACAGGGCAATTTGTTTGCAGCTGAACTCTGTACATGGTAGTTTCTTTGTAGCTGAACTCTCTACAATGTAACTTCTTCTAGCTGAACTCTCTACAGGGTGACTTGTTTCTAGCTGATCTCTCTACAGGCCTAGGGTGACTTGTTTCTAGCTGAACTCTCTACAGGGTGATTTGTTTGTAGCTGAACTCTCTACAAGGTAACTTCTTCTAGCTGATCTTTCTACAAGGTGCTTTGTCTGTAGCTGAATTCTCTACAGGGCAATTTGTTTGCTGCTGAACTCTCTACATGGTAGTTTCTTGTAGCTGAACTCTCTACAATGTAACTTCTTCTAGCTGAACTCTCTACAGGGTGACTTGTTTGTAGCTGAACCCTCTACAGGGTGATTTGTTTCTAGCTGAACTCTCTACAAGGTAACTTCTTCTAGCTGATCTTTCTACAGGGTGATTTGTTTGTAGCTGAATTCTCTACAGGGCGATTTGTTTGCTGCTGAACTCTCTACATGGTAGTTTCTTTGTAGCTGAACTCTCTACAATGTAACTTCTTCTAGCTGAACTCTCTACGGGTGACTTGTTTCTAGCTGATCTCTCTGCAGGGTGACTTGTTTCTAGCTGAACTATCTACAGGGTGATTTGTTTGTAGCTGAATTCTCTACAAAGTGACTTCTTCTAGCTGATCTATCTACAGGATGACTTGTTTCTAACTGAACTCTCTACAGTGTGATCTGTTCGTAGCGGAACTTTTTACTGGGTGATTTGTTTGCAGCTAAACTCTTTGCATGATTGTTTCTTTGTAACTGAACTCTCTACAAGGTAACTTCTTCTAGCTGATCTCTCTACAGGGCAATTTGTTTGTAGCTGAATTCTCTACAGGGTGATTTATTTCAGCTGAACTCTCTACATGATGGCTTCTTTGTAGCTGAACTCTCTATTAGATACCTTCTTCTAGCTGATCTGACTACAGGGTGACTTGTTTGTAGCTGAATTCCCCACAGAATAACTTGCAATGTAATATAACTGAGTAAATTATACATGCAGCTGAATGCTTTATTAGGGTGACCGTTCTATTAGAGTATCTCGATCTCGCATTTGCTGCACATAGTTGCCTTTTGAATCATAACTCAGTGATTTGTAATCCGATTCTTCTGTACTACTGCAAGAACTTTCCATGATGATTATTCCAGCTACATACTGATTTTTAGCTCGTTGCTCTAAGCGGTTTGCCTGGTAGACACGAAAACTAATAGTTTTTTTATTCATAAAAATCGATCGCGTAATTTTGACACAGGTTGGATTTTGTGTCATATCTCCGTGGTCTTTATTCCGATTCCTTTCAAACCACAAAAAGGCACTCCTACGATGGTTGCTCCATCTACATATCAATTTTCAACTGATTCCTCCAAGGGGTTTACCCTGTAGGCGTGACAGACCTTCGACCTTATTTTACGCACATAATTGGTCATAACTCCGTGAATGTTCATCGGATTCCTACCAATATTGGTACACAGATCCGCCTTAATGAGCCCTTTAAGTGTGCCAAATTCCAGCCCAATCCGAGCACGAATTCGTGTTTTATGGCGGATTTTGCGAAGTGTGCGAAATGAAGAAGTAGAAGAAAAAAACGAAGAAATTAAAACGAAATTTTGTTCGCTCGTATCTCGGAAATGGCTGGAGCGATTTTCTTCAAATTTGGTATGTAGACTCCCCTAACTGGGCGGCATGTCTCTAGCAAATTTGGTTCCAATCGGATAAGGGATCACAGAGCTACATAGGTGTGAAAATTGCGTTTTCTTTCTTCCTGTTAATATACTCACGGTGTGGCGCGCCGGCTTCTTGGGCCGCACGACACACTATCGTGTGTCTTGATATAATTATTATAGTAACACTTGAACACATACAGCTAATTATTCACTATACACATAAACTATCAATATGAAAGCAACTAAAAATGCTTTGCTATGAAGATATCTCCGCTTTAATGCTAAAAAGTTACTACTGTGATGTTTACAAGCAGAACGTAGCTAACTTAAACTATTATCACAGAATTTAAAATCATATAGTACGGTACATGTAGTACTGTATATTATAGAGGTTTGGGTTTTCTGACCAAAAAATATCACCCAAAACCAGCTTCATAATACCATACTGGCATCTTGGCAGTATTGGTTAGGTATTCCAAGCTTGAAACAATAATTATTTACTTATGCAATTTTAGGGTTTGCAATTTCTGTGGCGATGGGGTTACTTTGTTTAATGATGGCGTTTCTTATATTATTTGCCTTATAATTCGTGAATCCAAAATTCCATTCAAGAATTGAATGGAATTTTGGATTCATTGAATGGAAAAATGGACAGAAATATCCATTTTTCCATTCAGAATACAAAAATTGGGATGAATCCCAAAATGGATATAAATGTCCATTTTTGGGATTCAATGATTCCAAAATTAAATTTATGTTTAATTTCGGAATCAGGATTCATTGAATGTAAAAATGTATTTGATTAAATACATTTTACATTCATAATCCAAAATAAATGGTTCATTGGTTATTTTCTACTAATCATAAGGATATAGGGAGCTTGTATTTAGTACTTGGGGGGTATCAGATGTGGGATTGAGTATGTTAATAAGGTTAAAATTATCGGGGCTGGGAACAATGCTTGGAGATGATCATTTATATAATGTAATAGTGATGGTGCATTCCTTAGTTATGATATTTTTTTGTGATGCCAATTTTAATAGGGGGGTTTGGGAATTGGTTTTTGCCAACTTATATAGTATCTCCAGATATGGCATTTCCAAGATTAAATAATATAAGGTTTTGGTTATTGTCAATGATGTTAGTAGGGTCGGCATTTGTGGAACAAGGAGCAGGGACAGGATGAACATTGTATCCTATTACCGAGCTCAAAAGTGCCTCCAATACGACCCTAAATGCTTGATAGATTGTTACAAAATTTTAGGAATTTTCTACTAACTAGCTACCTGATGCCTTCAGGCAAGCACAATTCAATAATGGCTAAGGGTACAGGCTTGATTTCACCATTCGACGTCACTTCATCCCAAGATGTGCCTTTTGGCATACCGCAGTATGTACAATGCACACATCATGGACTTACCTTTGTTCTCATTTGTGTCCCATTTCTTTTTGCTGACAGTCCCAAGGTATCATTTCACAGTAGCGCGATGCATATGTTTGTAAATGGGAATTGTCCGTATTTAATGTGATGACTTGATTGATTGCAGAGGCACTTCTAATACTGTTCTTCATTTGTAACGCTGTGTAACTGGATGAAAATAGGTGAAAGCGAAGCGTATAATGGCCATTTCACTTTTGTGTCAGTAATAATTTGATAGTTGGGGTTTGCAAATCGTCTGTATTTTTATGGTGACTGGAATGATTGCAGAAGCACTTCTCCTACTGTTCTTCATTTGTAGCACTGTGTAATGGGCTGAACATAGCAGCATAATGGCCACTTCACTTTTAAGTCAGGCGCACGTTCAGATAAAAATCGCATTACCTCTGGTGCTATCCTTTCTTTTGAAGCAGTATTAGTTACAAAAACAAGTTTAAGGAATTTTAAGGTTAATTAGTGATCATAGAAAAACAAGGGAGGTCCCCACACCTGCAGATATACTAGCGAACATTTAATCCTTAATTTAGTCATGGGTATATATAGACTGAAGTGGGGATTAAATGTTTTTTAATATATGTGTAGACAACTTCCCTCTTGTTTCCCTTTCTATGATACCTAATCGACTTTAAAATTCCTAATTTTCCTTAAACTTAATTGTAATAGCTCTTTATAATGAAATCACATGCACTGTATTACACTTGTTCTTTGAAAAAGAATCATGTACATTAATTATTACAGAATCAAACATGGTGGGTTGAAATATGAATCAAATTATTGAAGGATAGCATGCACTGACTGCTAAATTGGTCTTCATATTTACTGCAAATTGTTTTCGCACTTGATCATTTTGATTTTGGTACCTTAGTCTTGTGTTTACCATGTTTATCTTGACACCTTAAAATTGTCATTGTGTATCTTGTATTATTTAAGTGCTAATGGAAAAACAAACAATAATTATGCTTTTCAATTTGCAGCTGTGTAATTTGTAGCACTTAAATACATGCATGTATACCCACATGACTTTTGGATTTAGAACAGGGGCGTAGCCAGCCAATATTTGATGGTTGGGCATAACATCCAACTTTACACACACATGGAACACGCTCACTTTCATGTGAGACATTATCAAAGAAAAATATGAAAAGTGTATGCACGCAAGGCTTACAGCTACCTATGCTATAGTGTAAACAAATGCTGCTTGCATGCATGCAAACATTTACTAGCTATACATGGGCGGATCTAGAAGGGGGGGCTAACTCAAGGTACTAATCTCTTGCATAGAGGTGTGCCACACTTCCCAGCATGTAAAGCATAGGGGGGTCTGGGGGCATGCGCCCACAGGAAAATTTTGAAAAATAGATGCTAAAACACTGCAATTTGAAGACATTTCCACATAAAATTCGTAATATTTTCTGCCTGTAGATATTTTATACACTGCTTTTAGATTATAGGTATGGCTCTCAGCATTTTGCTAATGGAAAAGTTTTGGTAGGTATAGACAACCAAGTACATGATGCACCCCTCTCACAATTGCACAACACTGAATAGGTGCATGTTAGAATAATAATGTTGAAAGTGGAAAATTTTGAAATTTGAACAATACAAAATTGATCTGAGAGCATTTTCAATGGAAATTGTGTACCTGAATTAAGTATTGCCATACATATTAACTACACAAGTAGATGAATGAAGCCCTTTAAACAGACCAATTCACTTCATTGTATGTATAGGTGCAGGCAGAACCAACTACATGCTTCCAGTGAATGTTCTATTAGAGTAGTTAGCTGACTGCTCTATTAGAGTATCTCTATCTTGTACACCTCCAATGCTGATCCGGGTCCTTGCATAAACTTTAGCATAAATCCACTGATAATACCTTGGAAAGATGTTTATAAGGTGGTTTTATGAGTATTTGTATTATTAGTGATCGTATAATTATGCTAAGACAAATTTCATTATAATACTCAGCATATTGATCAAGTAAAGCCTAAATATGAAGGGGGGGGCTTCAGCCCCCAAAGCCCCCCCCTCGATCCGCCCCTGCTATATGCTATTCTATTAAACTTGTAGGACAAACATCCATCGACGATCGTCGTAGCCGAGCATCACGTGACATCAAACTGCTGAACCTACAAGAACCAACAATGTAAACAGTTCATCACATATTTACTGCAATCAACTGGCAGTATAGCTTACAGACAGCAATGTGTAATGCCCTTTCAAGTAAACGCCACATGGCCCAAATGAAGGCCGGGGCGCTAATTTATGAATCTGGTGTAAACCACAACTAGGTTACTTAATCAGTACAAATTGTGCACGTGACACTTTATAATGACTTGACCTTTTCATCTCCATTTGCATATTCCATTATTGTTATCTAGAGTACGTTTCCCATTTTCTTTCATCAGCAGTAAGTTAGGTTATACGGTACCGTACGGTACTTTCCTTATCAAAAAAAAATATGCTTGACAAGTCCACTCAGAAATGAAATGTTTTGCTGCCAGCACCATCCACACTGAATCCTACTGACGATTATCATTTACTGTGACTTAGAGATACAGTACCACGACTATAGTGTACCACGCATCGACCCTATTTTAAAATTCGAATTTAAACCGCGCCAAGGAGCATGGCACGTGCATCTACTGAAGTGTAATTATAGGGACTTCCCAAGGGATTTTCCCCATAATAGATCACGTAGTACACCATCTATCTTGATCCCTTCTTCGAAGTCATGATTCAATAAATGAGGCACACGTTTACGCTTTACAGTAGTACTGAAAGTAGAAATGTTTTGTGTGCTGCTGTGAATCCTTAAGCTATTTGCAAGCTGCTATTTGTGAAGGTTGGGCAAAAGTTTGTGATGGTTGCTCGGATGGTTGGGCAAATGCTACGCCACTGATTTAGAATTTATAGGGAAGCAAATATGTAAGTTGAATTTTAGTTGCATTGGTGCAATTTTGGTCAGAAAAGCCCAAATGTTCATGATCCCTATTATATATTACTATCACAACTGAAACTAACTCTTGAAATGTAACATCTAAAAATAATTATAACTAAAGTGTACTGAAGATGGCAACTAAAACTATAAAAATTTAGCATCTAAAACTAAAAATATATTAATGATGGTAACTAAAACTAAAACTTTAACTAAAACGTTTTTCTATTTACAGCTATAACTAAAACTAAAAGTCAAATGCTTTGATTACTAAAACAACACTAGTAAGAATGATATCACAATATCAAGTCAAGTAAATTCAAGCTGAACTAGAATTGAGCAATACACAAAAGACAATCCATATGTACAGTAGCCATCACAATCTAAGAACACCCTATAGTTATTTTCAGCAAAGGAATGTGTCTTGGGTCCACAAAAATAAATGATACCAACACTGATATCATGTGATGCCATCAATCATAATAATTACTGGTATGAGGTCTTTGTTGTATGGTATATACATCATCTTTCACGACCAAACCTATAATTTTATTATGAGACTAAATTTTGGAAAATCACGCATTTGACACATCAAAATTAAATAATTATTCAGTAACAAGCTATGGCATTTTATCTATGGTAGCTATAAGATGATTGGTATAATAGCAAACTGGCACTGATTATAGGTATAGAATAAGCTAGGGGTTCAATATCAGCTAGCCTTTTCCTTATAGTCTAGTGAGATCTATAGTAAAATCCTATTGGGATGCTGTCTTAGTTCTATTAGAGTAATTATCAGCATGGCACATTTTAGTTTGAGCAGTCACCAAAAATAAATCCTCTATGACAAAAAATGTCACTAACCATAAAACTTTTTAAAATCCACAGCATTTCTAGCTCTGAGTAATGGTTATAAATCTTATTGTAAATGAAGACCAAAACACTATTATATACGTGTATGCCTTATGCAATAACATTATAATAGCAAATTATGGTATGCACTTGACTACACCGGTCATAAATTGTGTATTGGCGATTTTAAAATAGTACTAGCCCTTACCGACTGCCTACATATACTGTTACGTATGTATCTAATCTATGTACATATATGATAAATACATAAAGAATGTGTGTAGTGAGTGCATATTGCTAATCAAGTAATTGTACTGAGTTACAGTTATTGCTTTATCTCCTTGCCCTTTCTTCTGCAAAAATATTTTAATAATGACACGCAAAGTACACATTCATCTTACTAGTTAGCTTGGGTGGCTGAGATGCTACAGGGGGCTTGGGCATCAGATTTTGTCCAGTCAGTTTTGCAACCAAGCTTACAAGGTCTTTGAAATCAGGTATGCTCTGTACTTCTTCCACACTTTTATACCTCAGTAGTTCATCAAACGGGAATATGTAGCATGACCTTGTAGACAGACAACCAAGTACACAACTATGGAGTCTGTGTCTGTTGGGAATGATGGGTATGATGCGGTCAAAACATTTGCTCTCTTCTAGAAGAGGCCTTAAATTGGTGCTATTAATGTATCCATCTCTCATCTTAACAGGATCTGATTTGTTGGCAGACTGGCAGTTTAATTTGTCGTGTAATTGTGGGGAACACACAAGCAAAATATATCCACTATTGGCAGCCTTTTTTATTTGCTCTTCACACCAGATATTCCAGTTAGTAATATTGCGATTGGCATGATACTGATCCATATCACAATTAATCCCAGCTCCTCGCAGGACTTCAACAAAATGGACTAAACACTCATCAAAATGCTCATCATGTTCGTACACAACAAATACACCTACACCAGTACAACAAGTAGATAAATAACACATCATCTTTTATACATTGCTTTGCTGGCTTGGCAACTAAACAGGAAAGGTTACCTGCCATAATTCAAGGTAATATAGTACTGATATGTCTATCCTCCGTGTTGGTTCATCATGCACCATAGTGTAGGAGGAGGCAAGAAACAGAAGGCCTCATAACCCCAAATTAAGGAAGAAAAAACAATGGCTAACTGGATGGGCATGCACGACAGAAAAGAATCACCCAACTTCTTTGGCAGATTTGCCTCGTGTTAAGCAAGTAACTTAGTATAGATGTGTGAGTGATGTTGAGTTGAAATTCTGTCGTATGTTCATGAGCTGAGGTGTAAAAAATAAACATCACATGAATTGTGGTAAGGATGTGAAATCATTGCTACATGTAAATAACTCACAGTGGTGGCTTTACACTTGTGTATTTTCTTGGCCACTCAACTCACTACTGTGAGTCTTGGTATACTGAATATATTTGGCATCTAAACTAAACAAACTGTGGGCATTGTACATAGATGAGTAATTACTTATAAGAAAGGAAAAGCATAGATGAAGGCTAGAAAAGAGATTATATATATGACATACACCTGTACTACTTTCTATAATAATGAATATGTATGACCAAGTGTGATATAATTAGTGCAGTACACTTGCATTAAAGTTGTATATACATACATAGATGGCATCTTACAATACCACTAACCAGTTGCTGGTTTAGCACTACTATTTATAGCTGCTGACTCCCTAGCCTGATCTTTTGGAATTACCAGATCTGTAAAACACAACAAAAACTGCAATTTCAACAGAATGATTGAAAAGAGATATATACAGTACACACAGATCATGCAATGGAATTAGAACTACACTACATATAAGTATAGTAGGGACCAGTGGCATAACTAGACTTGCACCGACACTAGGGCCCAGTGCAGTAAGTTGAAGTTGCATTCACAAGAAATGCTATTAAAGTAGTAGCATTATCGAAACAATAATTATTTCTAGAGGCACTTATGCCGGTAACCTGTCAGTTTGAAGCGATTTCACCATAACGAAAGGTAATATAGCTGTTTAGCTGCCAAAAATGTATGCTGTTGTCAAGGTCTCAATCAATTATTTGGTGAAGTCGTCCTTTTCTATTACTCTATAGCTAATTCCGTGGGCGTGACTTGATTGCTGACACCCGGGCTCAGGCCCGGGTTTAGTTACACCACTGGTAGGGACCACAAAGGTGTAGGCATGGCCCACAAGAAAACATCACCCAAAAGCCAGCCTCAATTTTTCCTGACAACGATGAGGCAGTATTAGTTAGGTAAAACTAAGCCCAAACAAACTTTAAGATTGACCCGAAATGCTTTCAACAAGCTGCTACGGAATTTTATTAAACGGAATTTTCTACTGACTGACTGACTGCTGACTGCCTGATGCCTTCAGATAAGTGTAACTTGAGACTGAGGGCTTTCTTTCACTGTTCGACATTGCTTCAGCCCGAGAGGTACCTTGTGGCATACCACAGTAGGTACAATGCATTCTTTATCGTCTTAATGGTGTCCTGCTTTGTGTCCATTTTGGCAGTAGCACGTGACGGCTTCCCTTAGTAATGGAAATCATCCGTATTTTTCTTAGTGGCTACTTTGATTGCAGAGTTGTTTTCGAACAGTAGTGTGTAATGGGTTGAACATAGCTGACAATGAAGCATAATGGATACTTAACTTTTCAGATGATAAAACTGGGGTGTGCTGCACCGTTTCTTTCTTTTGATGAGGTATGCATGGGTTCACCAGTCATAATAATTTTATTTCACAAAAAAAGTTAACAAACAAGTACACAAAAAATTGACTACAGTAGGGACCATAGCAAATCGATAAAAAGTACTGAAACAAGCTGGAGTAGTTTTAAAACAATAAGAAGTGTTATATCCCTACTGTGCATTTCCATCATGGTATCTTGAGCACAGTAGGGATATAACACTTCTTATTGTTCTACCTGCAGCTGACATTGTAAAAGTTACTTTATTAGGATAAAGAGATATGCATGAAAATTGAAATTATGCATGAAAATTGATTTCAATTTTCATGCTAACAGCACATTGGTGATACGTGCCAGCTTCTTGGACCACACAACACACTACTGTATGTCTTGATGCAGTATTACTTACCACTGCTGGCCTGTGACTGCTTACTTTCAGTAACTGGTTGCATTGGCTGAGCTATAATGCGGGAATATGACATGTCAACAAGTATACACCCATAATTTTACTAAAAATGCATGTGTAAATGCACAATATTTATTGAATACAGTTGGGGTTGTCAAACAAATGTTTTAAACAAGCGCTGACTACGTGTTACCTCCCAGCTCACTGCCTATCCCTTATTACCCAAATCGCATCTAGGAAATGATACAGCTTTAAACCTATAAGTTAATAAATCAGAAAGTTGTTGGGGGCACTTCAAAATATTTGAGAGTTCCAACTATGTTACCAGGTGCATGAATGTTACAGATTGTTTCGTACAATTGCCTTCATTTCATTTGCAGTAGAATTAGGCACTTTTGTAATAGAATTTATCACCTTTGCAATTGACTTGGCACACTTCGGCTTGCAAAAGAATTAGCTGTCATGTAATTTCATCACAATTAAACAGTGAGTACCTGGCTAAGTAAGAATACTTCACAAAGTAGCTGAAACAATTGTTGACTAACATTAACAACTTAGAGAAATATTTGTGTAGTACAAAATTTGTCTACAGTAAGGTTGGTATGTATTTGCTGCTGTTCACTATATTGACGGATATAACACAGTTATGCTATTGGGTGTGCACCAAAAGTTTCACTTTTGCAACCACTAGATATTCATTAAGTATTTTACAAACAGTTTCATACAGTCATGCATGTATTCCAACAATGACTTAATGAAGAAGTTCATTTATTAATTTGGCCCATAGAACAAACAATTACCCTGGATGTAATTTCCTGCAAATACAACATTCTTATTGCAAGGGCACCTAATTCTATTGTGACTGCACCAAATTTTTGATTGCCAAGGTGATGAATTCTGTATCAAAACAGGATGAGTTCAATATTATACAAACTGTGTTTTATCCTATTAGCCTTTAGTAGCCTTCTCACATATCCATAGTGGGATAGCATCTCTTTGTTGGAGAGAACTCAATGTATTTAAGTTTAGAATGATTTCAGAGGAAGTTTTCATGTCTCATTTGGTACATGCTTAGACTACACATGTTGCTAGAGGATCAAATCATCATTGAGGTTATAATTCTGTATTGACAGGCTTTACTCCCATGTATATATATTGTTATTATTTGTTATACCAGTTGGGCACTGGAGAGTGAATACAGAAGGCAGAGCCTGTATGAAGTAACCTAGGAGCCTAAGTGAAAATCTTTGTACAAAGTATCCTAAAGTGAAATGGGACAAATACCTTGAATGGCTGGAAAAAAGGCAACTCATTGTGACTTGATCCACAGGCCACCCTGATTCTAGCCAAGCATCCTATCCAGTGCCAACCAGAAAGGAAATGTTATAATGCTATTATCTACATTACCAGTTGGACATTAAAGAATAGCAGTAGTGTACAATACTACTACTATACTGTATATTGTTAAACTAAACACCTACAAAACTAGAAACAGACACAATTACTTACTGGAATTACAGTTTATTTTGATACTAGCTCCTTGCTGTAAATGAATGTCCCTGACTGTGGATGTTAAATATGTTCATAATTACACACATACATAGCTACATACACTGTATGCAAAATTATAATGTATACTTTGATCATATACATCCTTAAATCCCAGTGCATGGGAGTGTCAAAGTGCCACGCTGGGTTATAACTACCATACAGCCAGACAAAGTGGTGCTACTACTGTACGATATATTAGTCATCACCCAGTGATGACTAACTAATCACCCTGTTGCAGAGCCACTCAGTCTCATTCGTGACATCATAATAACCGCGAGTGGTATTGTTTACCAATGGAACAAAGAGCCAAATAAGGAAATATTGATATAAAACACACCAGCACAGCACTTAAACCTGTTAAATCTTACAAAAAAAACTGTTAATCCTTTACACAGTAACACTACAAGTTACTAATATGATAGCAACAAATGTCAAGAACAGTCTGTGCCCATTTTCGCTCTAGCAATCAGTCCCAAAAGTCACTAGAGTGAAGAACTAACTTCTTTCGATAACCTCTAGCTTCATCGTTCTATTTCGGACTATGGTAGCCACTTGTTGGTCTTTCTTTCTCTTGCACGCCACACGACACCACCATACCAACTTCTGACGAAGGCAAACTGTATCTGGAACTGCTGCTCTGTAACAGCGCCCTTCGCTACAGTTTATAGGCAGTATGCAGGATCTCTGTTGTAGCTACAAAGTTGAATCTCCACACAATTTGGACAAAATCTTGAGCACAGTGACAGAACTCAAACTGGGAACTTAATGTACTACCCGTAAACTTTCGCTCACTCCCGTGCACTGGAATATAAAATAGTTATATCCTGTGTACTCAGATGATATCATTATTAATACACTCATCCTCGGCTCTGCCTCGTACTCGTGTAATAACAATGATATCACCCTCGTAATGGGATATAACTATAACTTACATAATTATGCACACACAGTACCAAGTGGTATTAAACTAAAACTGCAATGTGCTATGAACAAAATATAACAAACTCTGATAATATTATTGTAGTCTCCATTATGGCTGAAACAACTCTTCGGATATATGACTATTTGGGTGGCATGACACTATTTAATTTGTTAGCACACCAATCAAATATTTGTTGACACTTTGTAAGCTGTACTCCGATGGATGTAGTCAACCTTCAGACTAAACAAAGTGACATATTTATACTGCAAAATTCTATTTTAGAAGAGATAGAAATACTCTCAGGCTTTACCATACTCTGTTTCAGTGCTCATTCAACCTAAATACGTACATGTTTAAAGAATAATCAAGTACTCAGTTGTTTCATTCATAATTATTCAAATACTAAAACTTGTTATTGTTTCAGAAATAGTTTACACAATAATATTATAGCAGGGTGTTTGTTACTAACCACAAACTTGATGGAAAGAATTTGGTAAATAAATGCTTACTCTAACATTACTGTGGAATCCATTATGTATCCACAATAACACACCAGTGTGTACAGTTGGCTACTATATATACAGCTACCATATTAGTTAAATGTTATACACACAACATACTTGAAATCATTGTGCTGTTATGGCCACTTTGAGACTGTTGTATGCGAGGTTCAACGGGAACATCTTCTAAAAGAAAACCAAAACTCATTTAAGTTGGTGATCCACATTGATCTTAAGAAGCCAACAAGTAACTACAAACAGGTTTTGGCTTCTGAATAAATTAATGCCACAAAGAAAAAAATAGCATAGCTAGAAAGGATTGTTGCAGTGATTTTGTGATATAATGCATTTATAACCAAGTAGAAGTACCTGTGGTAGCTAAGCCACTAAGCCACAAATCCATGCATGTCTTGTGCTTGCAACAATTCACTCAGTTAGTGTACGCCTATTGCACTATTGTACATGATAGGTCTTATCAGAGCAAATAACTCTCCAAAAAAAAAAAGCTAGGCGAATAAAAGTTTTGACTGATCAGTGATGGCAGGTACAAAATATCTCCACCGCCTGATTTTTTAGGAGCATTGTTGTGGATTGGAAATATGATTCAGCAATGCAAAGTGGAAAGACTACTTTTATACCATGTTCTAATGATAGATTGTTCATAGAGCTGGTAACTAAGCATTAGGAAAAGTTTCAAAGGCCTAACTTTGACTAGTGTGGTATATTTCAATGAAACGGTTTTAACCAAATGCGAGCCATTGCCTAGATTTGCTTTGATAACTTCACTTACTATAATCCTATCTCACAATGGTACAAGCAAACGACAATTCCCTACCCGGCATTGAAAAATACTGAAAACAAGATCCAATATTTTTAAATATGTGTAATGATGTTTTCAACACAATAAGGATCAGATCCATAAATATGGATAAAAGGTTTGCAAGAAGTAGAGATTAGACACTAGTACTAATACAGTAGGTTGAACTTTCTATTGTCATTTTATAATTAATTCCCTTCAAAATCACACCTCCACTCAATAATGATAATAATACAGAGCTATTAGGGAACATTACAATAAAGTGTTGGCAAACATTTCTGCTAGCATATTTCATCATCTACACTACTGCATCAAAGGAAGCAATGGCACCACATGTATTAGGCTACACCTCTGTACTAGTTACTAATATGCAAAGTAGCTGTTTTGCTTAGTTTTTCACCATGTTCTGTTAATTACACAGCACTACACATGGACTATGTTAGAATTAATATGCTTACTTTTATTGGAGATTGATTTTGATTAATTGACTTTTATTTTAGTTCAAATATTCGGCATAGCCGTTCTTCCATACAAGAGCGTACAAAGAACAAACGTACAAGTACAATAAACACACAAGTACAGAAGCAATAAGTACAACATAAGCACACAGATACAGGAACTACAGTGGAACCTGTCTATAATGGTCACCTTGGGACCAGGTATATCTGGCCTTTATATACAGGTAGCTGTTATAGAGAAAACCTGTATAAGGTGGTCAGCAGCATTTTAGTGGCTATGGCCGTTATAAATGAGTGATTATTATTAAGAGGCTCACGCCAACCACAATGCAGTAATATTTTTAGTACAGAAAGGACAAGGTGAGCTTGTTATGAATGTTGGTTATAGCTATTGAATATATTTAAGCAATGAAGCCTGATAGACTATATAGTATTCATTGAAAGGCAGGAAGTGTGATAATTGTGCATTAATTGAAGCGGTGCCGTGGTGCCAGACAGTTGGCTTAACAGCCACCATAAAAGGTAGCGACCGCTATATGAAGGAGAAAGTTATGTATACAGTGATTCATAGGCGAATTCTTGGTTGGCTGTTATACGCGTTAGACAGGTGACCGCTTAATGCAGACAACAATGCATACATTTGTATGGAAAAATATTTGGGACCTCGTGTCCATGGCCGTTATGCAGAGGTAACCGCTTAATCCAGGTGACCGTAACACAGGTTCCACTGTATTTGTACATAACACAAATACACCACACAAAATATTACTCAACATAAAATTATACACTGAGGAAGGAAAAGTGGAGGACAGAGCAACTTCACCAGGATGTAATAATCATGCATTTTATTGATAGGTAACATAACATAGCCATTGAGGCACTACTCAAGAACAAACTTCTTTTGTTACTAGCAGAAGAAATGGGACACAAAGTAGTTCACTTGGAAAATCATTACATAATTATCAGAAGTGCTTCAGGTCACCTCTGGTGGCACGCTGGGATTGGTTATACTTTGCTAAAAGTACTGTGAAGGTATTATAGGGTTGGTTTCTGGTTGATGTTCGAAAGTGATGTACAGTACAGCACCACCATATGATACTTACCATTATTATTGCTATTATTATTGGCTTCAGTCACTTGTACTGGCTTAGTACTCTGTGGACCACCAGGGGATGACAAGTCACTAGCTGTATCACCTTCAAAACAGAGAACCAGGCACATATTGTATAATGCAAATTATTCATCACAAAAAACATTTACAATTAGCTTATGATACAAAACTTTGCAAGAAACATTCACGGTTTAAAACAAAAGCGTGAAAGCATTTCATCATGTAAAACTGATACAGTGTACATGTAAGCATGTGAAATACACATAAGATTTAATTAAGTGCTAAACTGTCAAAGCATGTCCTACAAAGTATAGTCATACAATATTCATATATTTATACATATGCAATGTAGATGTACGCTGTATGTAAAAACACAGAGGAAGTAGAAACCAACACGTAAAACTTTAGACCTAGTTGTATCCATATCTTACTACAGGCTATGTCTTACAAATGTAGATTGGATACTACCCCAAGTGTCTTGCCCAGCATGCTTTGATTGTACAGTTTAAAGAGTACATAAGATGGTGCCCACTTGATATGCAGCCTTATATAGCTAGGAATTTGTGTATTGCCTATTGGTGTTTTGGTGTAGTACGACATATTTAATAAGCCATATCCACAACTACACCAACGTGAAAATGGTGATGGTATAGTGGAGGAACTTTGCATATCGAGGTATTGAGAGAGATGGAATTTTGTAATTCAAACGAGAAGTACAAATGAGCATATTTGCATACTATTTGTTAATTTTCACTGGATGGTCTCATTTCGCTAGACGGTCTCATCTTGCACTATTGCAACACATTTACCTAACTTTGGCTACTGCATGACACCTATGACATCACATTTTGTTATGGCAGATAAGGTTCATACAGAGTAACAGACACGATATACATTACTTCACTATTTAAATAGCTAACAGTTATACTCTCCTTAATTACCCTACATAGCTTGTTGCTAAAAGCCATACAGTTATCATTGCTTGTGATTTGAAACTTTACTACTTGTAAAATTGAAATTACTAGTGATTTTTGAAAGTTTGCATTTAAATCTTCTCAAACACAATTCTATATAACTCACCATTGTTAACAGCAGTGCCACCGTTCATCACCCCATTACTGCCAGCTATCGATTGTTTGTCTTCTATTGAAACAAAAACATCCATAAAAAGCTATACAATTAAAGTTACCATATTGTTATACTGATCCTTATTGCTATAAAATGGCTTTTGGTGGGAGGTGTGATGAAGTTTAACTGACTAAAGTATGTATTCCACTGATACTAGTGGATATGAATTTTACTGCAACAACTAAATGATATTTTCCATAAGATACAGTCACTATAGTATCTGCCTGACTGCAATCAATGAAATAGTAACACAGAAAATGAGGAAGCAATAAAGAGTTCTGGTTAATTATCACTAAAACATATTGACATGACAACTCTACACATAAAGTATTAAATAGGTGGAACGCAGTACCAAAAGTATTATGCCTTATTCACTTAAAAGTATAAAAGCATATATATAAAAGATCTTTGTAGCCCAAACAGATATCTTTCCCCAAAGGGTCCCATATAGGGATGGGCCAGTTATTGTCATGTTTGTAATTGTTATCAAATATTTAGTTACAATGTTCAAACAAGCTGAAGAAATTATGACAAATTATAAATTAATTACATAGAATACTAATAATGTTAGCCAGGTCTGTCAGTTAAACTTCTTGTCTACTGCATCCATTAGGTAAGATGTAAGTAAAGTAAAAGTCAGTCAACCCTGTTTGTGACCTACATAGTTCACAGTAAACAATATCTTTTATAGTTACAGTAGTCAAATCACCTTCATGCTTCTGGTTTAACATCTTTGAAAGATATTTCACAGCATTTCTGGCAGCAGCTGGTTGCCAGTTATCATTTTTATCAACACCAGCATGATCTGAAACACCTTTCACCACAAGACACTCCACTTTGGTCTCAGAATTTTGACAAGCACTGGCAATTCCAATACCCTCCATTTCAATGCCAACTCCTTGGGGATTTAAATCAAGCAGTTGTTTTTGAGCATTATCAGCATCTGCAACAAGCCATGACCCACTGAACACTTGTTCAAACTTAGTACCATCCTCAGAGTTATCAGTTCTCATGAGAAACTGATAAAATTTATTTTGTGTTAAATTACTAGCAAAGCTTCGGTTTTCATTCTGTCCAGGCTTCTTCTTTTGATGATCATAGCCAATGATGTGAGAAGAGATTACCACTTGACCCAACTTCACCCTGGGATTAATTTTGTCACCATCTTTATCAACCACTCCACCACAAACACCAACAGCAAAGACATATTTTATCTGAGGCATAGAGCGCAATGCCAGTCTTGTCCGATTATTAGAGCCATTTTCATAGTGGGATCCCATCTTCTCTCCAGTTTGTATCATAACAACAGGTACACTGCCCCAGCTTCCAAAATAATATGGATAGCCATCAATCATTACCTTTTGTATTTTTTTCTCCTTCATGTTGCTAATGGCAGTTTGAAACTCAATGCCATTTACTACCTCAAGGAGAACTTGGTATTTAGGGTTGTGACGTAGTGCTCCATCACCAAAGATGATGGTTTTGTTTTTGTATTCTGACTGCAACTGTTCAATTGTCCATGTTTCTGTAGAAGAATGTAAGCATGTAAACATCCAGAACATAAACCACTTTGACACCCTAGATATAAGGAAACCACAGGGTTATATTTCACATATTGCTCTGACCACAGGGTGATATCATGACATATAGCCTTGATGCAGAGGCAGTACAAAGCATTAGTCCCCTTTGATTCTATCATTACATTGAACTGCTTAAAGTTTTTACATTGTGGGTTTGAGCTTAGTATAGACTTTATATATTAGGTAAATGTTCTCTCAGAGTATTGTATATACCTTGTTAAGCAGCAAGGCATCACTGACTAATCATTATTGTGATGTGGGGACTATTTTTCTACATGACATGACTAAACCTTGAGAATGTCTGAGTCATCATGACTCAGACATTCTCAAGGTCAGTAACCACTCTTAAATAAATACTTACCTTGGCTGCTAGAACCGGTGAAACCCACAACTGTTCTTTAGCAAAGCAGGCTGTATGGCATATGAATAATGCTTTGCATGAGTATTATTATAGCCCATACTTTAGTTTAGATACCTTTGTATTAAACTAATGGGATGAAAGTAGGCTCATCTTTTCACCCACTAGATGAGTACGCTTTAGTGGTATATATTGCTTATATCATGGCCACTCGGGATTCACCTGACCGTGCCTTTGGGCCTGCGGCTTTCATTGGCCATATATGTCAGACAAATCCATCATGGTCATGGTATAACAATTACAACAAATTTATATAGGGCAATGAAACAAGGGAGGTCATCCACACCTGCAGCAATAGTAGTGGACATTAAATTTCTACTTTGTAGTGATAGCTGCTATAGCCAGACATGCATGAGTGTATGCTGAAAGCACCATCACAGGTATTCACACAGTCATGAGTGAATGAGGCCTCCATAATTTAAGCTTCCTTAGTCAGTCAGTAAGAATGGCTTACATGTACTCCTTCCATCAGTTAGTCAGTCACTAGAAAATACCATTGATAAAACTTTGTAACAACCTATATGGGAAGAATTTTGGGTCACACTGAAGGTACATACTGTTGGACCTGCTTGTAACACACATTAGCTGCCAAGGCATCATGAAGTTATTGTGAAGCTGGTTTCTGGCTAATACTATTGTTTGTGAGAAAGTGCAAACCTCCGTGATCCCTAACATGCAACCCACATGTCACTATGTACATTTATATGGATGCTGTAACCTAAATGTCTCATTTTTTACAGTATTACTATACCTATTACTATACCTATTACTTTACAGCATATGTAGCTATACTAGACTAAGTATCTCGCAGAGTGTTAAGGGGGCACACTACTAATTCCTATGGTTTCACATGGTAAAATGATATTTTTCATTGATCTCTGTTCCCTTAATTCCACACCCTTTTTTTATCTGATGTGTTTGTGGATTCATCATCTCTAGTTAGAAATACTAACATTAAGACTCGGTTTAGTGCTTTAGACCAAAAGTATGAGAACTCTACCAATTGTGGACCTAGTCCCTCAGTTTTAGTTCTAACCTAAGTATATTAGCAACAAAAGTATGGAAGTAATTTTTTTTGAAATGTTTGTTTAAATGAGATATTAAATTCTCTAAAGTTTCTAGGAAAAACAGTAATCTCAAAGCCATAGTAGTCATAACTAAAAATCTGTTTCCATACTTTTAAAGATAATACTATTTCAAACCACTACAAAAACTTTTGGGGAGTTTCACAATTAGCTGTAGAAGAATCAATTTTAGTATAAAAATTAGTGCTTTGTAGCCACACCATAATTTGTACATGCTTCAGAGAATTTCACTCAAATTTGTACTAAACTTTTACAACTTCAAATAAAACACATAATTTTATTCATGGAAGCCATAGGACATAGTTGTTTGCCTTCTTAACAATTTAAATTTTAAAAGTACACTGCACTGGTAATTGACCACATGTTGAAGAACAAACAAAATATATTCAGTATTTGTAGGAGTTGCAAATGAATGTTGTTGCCCAACATTTATTTCATTGCAGAACATTACCGTATGGAAACTTTGGCGTTGTTAAAATTTGGTGAATTCGGTGAATTTGGCAAATGAATATGAATTCACCAAATTTTCCCCATCCAAATATTTAGCTGGTGAGAAAATAGCAGACCAAGCCTTGAACTAATCAATTTTCTACTAGCGACCAAGGGCTACTGGGCCAGGAATCACACAAGAGCCAAGCCTGCCTTGACTACCTTACTAGGTAGCTAGCTACTGTACATGTGGTATCCTCAAACCTCACCTCGAGACAAGCGTGACAAGTAGCGAGTCCTACCATATTAAGCATGATATTCACTCTTCCAGAGGGTGTAGATCTACTGTATATATAGTATTACCTTTTAGTTGATAGATGACTCCAGGTGGCGAAAAGGCGTGGCACTCCCAGTTCTCACTTCAGACAATGATTAGTAATCTATTTAATTAAATAGGGTGTGCGCTCTGCTAACAATTCGCCAAATTTTATTTCGCCAACAGTGATAGTTTGCTTGATTTGCCAAATTTTTCTTCCTCCAAAGTTTCCCTCTGTACGGTATTCATTTTAGTCAATTGTGGCTAGCATTCATATTTGGATAGCTGATGTTCAGTGGAACAAATGCCTCAGTTGCCATGTATGTATGAATGTTAGATGTACTATTGCTTTGCTGCAATAGACCTAGACAGTGATCTGTGACACAACCACACATCCCACATAGTAATAGATCATGTAATTACCACAACAATATTTTAATTTACTTGGTTTCCTAAAAATGAATTTTTAAAACCATAACATAGTTTCTCATCCCCACCTGAATCACTATGAGTCCAGTCAATAATCTTCATATGATGCTAATAGAAATTTCAAGGTCATAAAACTGTGTACTAGTCACAGGTGAGGGGTACATACGTATATATCAGAATACAAACTGAAGAAAACACACAATCTCTCTAATAATTACCGTACTATAATTTGTAACCACATGCATAAAGCCACCTAATACACTTTTCCAGAACAATTACATTTGTTCTTTTTTGTTGATAGCCAGCACACAAATTACCATTAAATACCATTCATGATATACATAGTATAGTAACTTCTATCACTGTGATAACAACATAGCTATTAGTGATTCGGGAATCAAAATGCAACATGAGTGTGGAAATATGTATGACTTGCATGGAGTGGGAAGTGGTGTTAACTATTCCAAAAAGAGACAATTATTCGGCATTGGTTATAATTCCATTCAACAACAGCAATTCTTCCCTGCCAGCCAAGGTTAAGACATGTCTATGAGAAGCCACATAATAATTGTTTTGAGAACAAGAGATCAATGCAAAAGCAATTTGCAGATCATTAACTAATCCCATTTGGAAGAGTAAAGGTCAGGCTTCGTAACCAAGGATTTCACATGGCAACAACTTCAAAGTTTTAATTGGTCAGGAGGTAGTTCCTTTCTTGTACAATGTCTCGTGTAACTTTCAGAATTTGATTCCACTTACCCAGTGGCATAGCCAGACCTGGGCAAGCCAGGGAATCAAGTCACTTTGCCCTACCATTAGCTACCCAGAGTAATTAAGGAGGTAGGCCGTGTCACTGACCAATCACTTAATTATAATATACAAGAACAGCTAACACAATTTACTGTGTGTCCACTTCACCAATGCTTTCTTTCTGGCTGGCCAGCTGTAACTGGGTTTCCTCCTGGGGTTTTACTGTAGGCTATTTGATTGTGGTATTAATGAAAAGCAATAAATAGAAACAAGATCACATGATTAAAACGCAGTCAGCCTCGTGACAAAGGACTAAAGACAGAAGTTCTGTACAGATAGAGACAGAGTGCATTCGTATTTGTGGTGAAGTGCGCACTGTGTGATGAAAACCTTGAAGAAAAATTTTGAATTGATGCACAGTTATGAAATGTGGGAATCTGTTCAAGCTGTGTGTACGGATACTGGGGCTTAGACTGATAGTTCAGACGGTATGGAGTACTTGTGTATAGTCAGCATTTACTTCTTTTTCCTGTTTGTAGACTGATTATCTCCCGTTTAAAGTCATCATGTGATGTGGGTAGTCTACCAGAAGTGCTCCGTGCTTTCATTCAAATTCACTTCTAGTCTAGTTTTAAGGCACCATTGTATGTATGTGATAAGAAGACAATGGCTAGCTAGCGGTCGCAATTATAGGTTATCTTGCACACAGTTAGTGTAGGTAGAGTATATACTTAGGTAGTGATGCACAACAAATTTTAAAATGTCTGTTGATGTCCAAATGAAGTTGGGCATGTGTATGTGTGTTGCACAGAGTTGATTGGCTTGCCTGCCCAGTGCCCGGGCATGGAAAAAAGTCTGGCTACGCCACTGCACTTACCTTTTATGTTATGAAAGGATTTAAGCACACATAATTTACCAATTATTAAACAATGGTACCACGCCCATTAATTTTTGTGTAGATAGTGATGAGTTAGCTGCACAAAAGATACTGTAACGCAGTTTTATTAATACATAGTATTTTTATTATTATTATTATTAGCTCTTTACAGTGACCAGCACTGAAGGTCTGACAGCAACATGTGCTGCAGCCTTAGGATTACCTAACCTACAAGGACTTAGACCTAGTGACTTGACTTTACTGACTGAATAAGGTGTAACAGAAAAGGGGCCAAAGCAAGGAAAAAAATCCCTCCAACCCCAGGATTCGAACTGCAGGTCACCCAATGTCTAGTCGGGGCCACACTCAGTCTTCCTCCAGGAGGGATGGATTTTCTTCCTTAAACCTAAAGTATTTATTGTTAGCTCTTTACAGTGACCAGCACTGAAGGTCTGACAGCAACATGTGCTGCAGCCTTAGGATTACCTAACCTACAAGGATTTAGACCTAGTGATGATATTATTTGTTTACCTGTGGTATTAATACTGTATTGTTAGTTTTGGTATTAGCCTTACAATCATGCCTATCATTTAGTTTACCATTTGTTTTGCTCCACCTGGCTTGTACTATACAGCAGCAGCAGCAGTAGCTGCTTGTTGCTTATGCTTGTTACTGCACCTCTTGCTAAATTCCACGCCTGCTTTACCTCTATTTTTAAAATATTATGTAATAGCTACATGTGATGTAACATGTATTTGATATGGCTTCTCTGATATGAATTAGCAAGAGAATTAGATTTTGGTTTGTAAATGTTGTAATTTAGCTGATGAATTACTTGTAATTTCATAATTACATTGCTACACACTGCATAACTCAAACTGGCAAACCAAGGGTGTAGGTTCGAATGAACCCCCTTTCAGAGACAGAATTTTTTAAAATTAAAAATCACACCAATTCTTACACTCTTGGAGCTCTCCGGTAGCTACTTGCCCACTGGCGCTTCTGTGTACTACTCTTGAGGGTCACATTGCATTTATGCGCCTGTTGCATCTGCGCATGTCATGGTTGAAATGGTGAAGGATTGTTGGTTGGTTGTCCTGAGACAAATTATACGGCAGCAGCTGCGATATACTTGAGTGGTCATGTTATACATGTACATGTGTCAGGTTAGCACAAACTGTGAATATATTAACCTGATGAATGGTTGAGTGTCTCAAATATATTGGAGTATAAGCGAAGCCTGAAGTTACGTACTGACCATCAACAGCAGGACCAGCTGAGGATAATGTATACCTGGAAGAAAGTATTGCCAATTAAGGGACTCGAGCTCCTGTGTGCTAGGAAATTGAAGTCAGCTGTCAGTATGCAGTTAGTCATACAATAGGTTTATAGTTTCTATATGCTGCATAAACAACAGTGAGTAGGTTTAGCTAGTTAGATGCACAAGCAGCGCCTTTTAATGTTACTGCCTAAGGGAACTTTTTGTGTATGCATATTTTTATTTATACATGGTCTAGGGGAAGCACCTAGGCCTTCCCTTAAAGACATTCCACTTCCAATCCAAACCCCCTTCAAAAAAATCCTCCCTGCAAACTACGTACAGAAGTATCATCATTCTTCTCAACCAGCAATATTAATCCAAGGCAGTAATAATCTGACCGTTGTAGTTGAAATGTCATCACAGTATGGATTATTTGCTCTTGCCACATATTCCCCAATTGTAAGTAAAATCACAGTAGTATTTTTTTCAACTGTACTAGTGTGTCTATCATGTGTTGTTTATAGAAAGCCTCAAGGCTGCCCTATAGTTTCGTTCACCTATACGTATGGGGCATGCCCTTGAAGGAATTCGTTATTCCTGGTAACCTACAAGGCTAGATACCAGCGCAGCATTGAAACCGGGTCGGGTCACCTGGGTCATCCGGGTCACATTTAGTCCAGGTCAGACCCACTTTAAAAATTAGCTGGGTCTGGATCACGTGTGAAGCAAATTGTTTAGTTGGATGATATGGAAGTGTATAAATGTGTCACGTCAAGTCCTGATGCAACTCAGCTTCTTTCGTGAACCACGTCCACTTATTGGATGACTGCCTGCAACCATACGTGCAGCCACGCCCATTTATCGGTGATATTAAAGTCTAAAGGTATGCACGAAACCATGCTCATAGCTGCCTGCTGGCTTATGTGGAACCATGCTCACTAATCGATTGTTATCAGAGTTTCTTTTGTAAGCCAGGCCCACTTTTTAAAATTATGGTGCATTAGGTATGCACAAAGCCACACCTACTTGCAGGAAACATATCTTGCTTTTTGCAAACTTACGTGGAATCATGCCCACTGACTACCATCGTTAAGTATAGACACCCCATGCTTAATGCGCTAGTCAGCACTCAAAACGTAGCAGTTGATACATGCCTCACTTTAAATTAATCCGGGTCACATCCGGGTCAATGCTATCTGGGTCAGTGGGTCATCTGGGTCAACAGTAGTGACCCGGTTTCAATGCTGCTAAATACACTCTTTTCAGTTGGTTTATGCTCATATTAGCCCATCGTGAAAGGCATCATGATGTCTTCAGAAGGTTGTTTCACCCATATGGCAAATAAAATGTCTCAAAGTGAAAGCTCTGGCTCTGAACAGCCTTCATGCCTCACATATAGGCTGCTTTTAGCATAAACCGTTTTCCCCATGTGGGTATGGAAATATACACAGATAACACATACACACATAGCTACACATTTTCCCCCCAGAAAACAAGCAAGCTGGCCAAAAATATTGGTCAGTCAGATCATAACAATAACTTCTCAAATCGGTACATCTAGCCCATTCAATCCTGTAGCGTAATACCTCAGCTGTCTAAATACGAGACAAATTTATACACCTATCAATGCCATGCCTCATCCCTAGGTAAGGTGGGGCTAAGAAGTTCCCACTATGTCCCCACCTCGATAGAAAGTTTCTATAGGGGAATTGGTTTAATTACCTATTAAAATAATTATTTATGGTTCAGCAAACTGCAGCCGTCAAAAGCCCCAGGGTGGGGCAAGATGTAGATGTCAAATCCCCATGGGGATCCCGGGGGTGGGGCTTGACATTGATAGGTGCATTACTATGATATTCATAATCATGATAGCCCATTTCATTTTTGGGCCTAAAGTATGCAATCAGACTAATTACTGATGATGTAAGCGCTGGAGTACATTCTTCGGTGAAAATACTCCAAGCCTCAATAGGCTCAATACATTTTTGACCTTTTTAAAAATTATGTGGTTGTGTAACCATACCGTATATTCCAATAAACAGCATGCTGTTAAATAGACCAAAGCCTGCCTTACACACTGGTGGTGGTCTGGGATTAATCTGTCAAGGCAATCTTGTGTAGTGAAGCGATAAAGTTAATTGGTTTTTTGGGCTAATAATGCTAGCGATATTGTTAAAAACTATGATTAGTAAGTTCGATATTGTTAAAAACTATGATCAGTAAGTTCGCTACAACCTAAAGTGTTAATTTACATTACAAAGAAGCATCCTTACCAGTTAATTGTATTGTTAAACCTATCTCTTTGTACCAATCATGTATATCATTTTTGACCACAAAACCATGTTAGTGTTATTGCTTCACTATTCAGGATTGCCTTGACAGATTAATCCCAGACCACCACCACCAGCATGTAGAGCAGGCTTTGGTCTATTTACTAGTATACTGCTTATTAGGCCCCTATTTGGTAGTGCTAAGCGATACTGCCATTTTAGTATCACGATCGATACTGAAGCCACTATTCACGATACTGAATAGTTTACGATACTGAATAGTTCACGATACTTATGAGTTAATCATAGCTGCTGCTACATACTGTATTGCTCAGCATTCCTGCAGGAAGTCCTTATATGTGATAGTAACTAGCCACTATCATTCTTGTTTACAGTAACAGTTATTGTAACACATGCTTTGAGGTTATGTTGTGGTGTTCACACCTCTCTGCAGGGGAAACCAGGTGGGTGGACTTTATCACTTACAAGGATTCTTGGCCTAGTACTGCATAGCAAATGACAGTAATGTACAGACATGGTATCACAATAGTTAATAACAAAATATCGTGATATCGATACTTTTAAAATATCGCGATATATCGCTAAAATGGTAGTATCGATCAGCCCTACTATTTGGTGATTATTAGTTTCTCATCCACTGCCCCGCATGGTAAGCCATTATTTACTCCGTGCATCCTCAGAAGAACACGTGATACCAAACCGTCATTGATGATGTATTTAATTAACGCTACAGTGCACCAGGAGTACTGTTATGTTGTTTCCTTGGCAAATTACTGCAGTGGATTCTATTTTCGACTGTTTTTCAAGTCAACTGAAATCCTGCTAGCTCGATAGAGCACGATTGCAACTAAAAACCAATGTTAATTTGTGGGAGGAAAGGAGAATCTGGACAAGGTCTGTACATCAGTGTATTAATAATATAATGGCCTAATGGTAATGCACTCCCGCCTGCATCATAATAAATAGAAAGACTGGATGAGAAACTAATAATCACTAAATAGGGGCCTTAGGATATACAGTATGGTTACACCACAGAATTTTTAAAAAGGGCTAACAGGTACAAGAGCCTGTTGAGGTTGTGGTATTTTAGTTGACAGAATGTACTCCAGCAGTCAATTAAGAAACCCTACAAAGTTAATGAATACTTCTAAGGCCATTCCAAATAAATTCTCTGTTTCCTGTCCTGGACTCAAGCATATTTGCATGCGGCGGGCGGTCCATTTCCATTATTTCATTATCAGATTGACAGCTTTTCAAGCCATTATTTGCTTGGCACAACCATAAAAAACTGCATAAAAGCATGCTTAAGCTTGTTCCTACCCTTTTAAGTTGCAAAAATAGCACAAACGTGAAGTTTGTGTCCACTTGATAGCACTGCTGACATGTGAGCTGACCCTGTTTCAAGATGGCTTTTACTGAGCCTGTCAGTATGCAAGAATAACCGGAAAATAATGGAAGAATACGGAATAATGGAATATTTAGAGCTGACAGTAACTAGATGCGGGCGGTGGACGGGAAACAGAGAATTTATTTGGAGTGGCCTAATGAAAAGGCCTATTGATTGGCATGGGCTCGAAATACGGCACATTTGATTAGTACCATGAGTTCAGTACCCTACTCTGCACCAGTGCACTTCATGATCATGCGGTGATATTCGAGTTATGCTCATTCAGTATCGCTACTGATTTGCGAAAAGGGGTCTTCCACACACATCCAATTCTATGAACTTGGAAGTCCATACCTTAGTGATCAAGAAAGATACAAGCCTGAAATTTCCTCCATCTACTAACCTATGTTGGTTCTCACTACTGACTAAATTTCAAGTCAATAGCGTAATTTAATCTCAAGTTATGAATTGTCAAAGTTCGTAAATTGGATGTCATATTATACCAGTTAGCACATACAAAATTAAACTCCCAACTGACACCACGACAACATGTAGCTATACTAGTCCTTACTACAGTTAGAAGCAATGCAGCCATTGACTTCAGTGTAGTTACAACTCGAGCTGAAGCTCTTAGTAGCTTGGCTGGTTGGTTCCGAGTCCACAACTTGACGGGCATTCGCCGGCGCTGTAACCGATGGGCTTGTAGTCGCGCGAGGAATTGGCTTCCGAATTGGTGCTGCAATTGCAATTCCATCTGGAAAATCAGAGGCCTCCATTTTAGCTGTAAACTGATCCATACAGCAAAACAACACTTAAACCGACTTTTTAAACTCCACGTAACCACACGGAAAATCCGTGCTGGGTTAATGTAATTATCTGGACCCAAGAACCCCGCCAAGAACAATGTTTATTCCAGGTGAAATAATAATAAATGTCTGCATCATATTGAATTGAAAAAGGAACCATCAGTGTTGGGATTTTGTAACGCGTTAAGTAATATTATTACTTTTGTGGTAACTAAGTAATTATAACGAAATATGCTATAAAAACAGGTAATATAACTCAAGTTATTTTACTTACAAATGTAACGCGTTACCTAAGTAGCTAATATAGTTTAACTGTAACGAATCTAATATTACGTAATATAGTTACTACAAGTAACGAAGTTACTAACCTCGTTAGAGTAACGCCTAACCACAACGAGTAACGCCTAACCACAACGAAGTAATGAAGCCTACTGAATGAAACTTATTCGCCAGCTTCTTACTTATAACCAAGATTTGCACACTGTCTGACAACGCAACCACGTCACGTGATAAGGTGGTAGTTTCACACGTGACAGCTTAAGGTTGTGGACACAAAGTAATATATGATTATAGTTACTTTATTTTATGGGTAATATGTAACTGTAACTAAATAGTTCAGTTGCAAGTAATATGTAACTAGTTACTTTAAAAAGTAACTTGCCCAACACTGGGAACCATTTTGCTTCTCGTAAAGAGAGTTAGACAAATGGGGAAGCTTCAGTATGACTGAAGATGGACTATATAGTATATAGCATATATTGCACCATAGCTAACTACATACTTTATGCCATGAGTTTTTCGTGTCAGCATGTAGTAAAAGATTAACAGAAATTTAACAGTTCTAACATTATACAGAAAAACATCTAAAATTTCTAATTACACTGAAGGAGAACTGCTGCGGCACCACGAAACTTCTGGATATAGTAGACAGTGATATGCCTTAAACCTACACAGGAAATGAGGTCATGATTGTTACATACAGATAGTACCTAGTACCTTTGCTCATCATCAGAGAAGTTACTTGGGATGTTCACATGATTGATCAAGTGATCAATTCCTGGCCTGCGTCGGTAGCTGACAGTGACCTACACACAATACCAGTAATGTAATTACATAAGTTGATACCCACTTCATTCAGTCATTTTACCCCCTCATATGTACACATCCTTGATTGTTAACGACCAATGCACAGATAACATCTGGGTAGGATTGTTTCTTTGTTAAGGCTTTACAGCATCAGTGCTGAAGATCTGTAGGACGCCTGGTTCTTTAAAGATTGGGGCACAAGGTCAAATGTCTGGTTGCTTGTATAAAGCTATGCTTGATTAACTTTGTATATGGAAAAATTAGGGTTAACAGAAATAAAAATTAGTGAAACAAGTGAGAGGTCACCTACCCCCTTGTTTCACTACTTTTCTATGATCTCCCTAATTGAACTTAAAATATTTTCCTTGTACTTGCTTGTTTACTTTTTTGTTACATAATTATGACTGGTGAACCGAAGGTATAACCAAGTCCAAAGTGCCTTCAGTGTGACTCAAAATGCTTCCAATAAGTTGCTACAAAATTTTAAACTTTTTTGTTTAGTGGAATGTTCTGCTGACTTAACTGACTTACTCATTAATGCCTTGATTGCTTTCAGACAAGTGTACCTGAATAACAGCAAATGCCATGGACTTGATTTTTTCACTGTCTCAGTCCAACAGGTGGCTTTTGGCATACTGCAGTATGTACAATGCACGCATTATGGACTTACTATTGTCCTCCTTTGTGTCACATTGTGTTTTGCTGATACTCCAAGGTGTTGATTTGTGGTAGGGCATAATGGCTTCATTATGCTTGTAGCTAAACGGGAATCATCTGCATTTTCCAAGTTGATTTCAAAGGTGCTTCTCGTTTGTAATGCTGTGTACTGGGCTGAACATAGCTGAAAGCAAAGCATAATGGCCACTTCACTTTCAGTCAGTAATTGTAACATAATTATGACTGGTGAACTCATGCATACTGCATCAAAAGAAAGAATGGTGCCAGAGTTAGTGCTTTTATCTGAATGCGTGCCCCAACTATCAGAAGTGGATGTTGACTAAAAAACCAGGCACCATACAACTAGTTATATAGCTTGAATTAATCAACAATGTAAATATTATGCATTTTACTAAAAGGCTTCTGTTTTATAATATTGCATACAGAATTAAAAATATAATTTTGTAATTGGTGAATTAAATTATAAATTGTTATGCATAAGTGCTACTCAAACAAACCACTTTAGCACACAGAAGTATCTTCTCGACCGTTTTATAGTTTGTCTGTTGTGTTATTTCCCACAAAAATTCTCTCTACAAACCCTCAACAGTAAGATAGACAGGTACATACACATTCACACACGTTTTTGCAAAAATCAGCAAACCAGGCATGTGCTCACAGCCAGCTATTGGCTGGCTGTGGGTGTGCACCTGCTTAAAAAGTAAACAAACAAGCATTAGGAATTTCAAGTTTGATTAAGGATCATAGAAAAAGGGGTAGGTATAAACAGTGGACCTGGGGATCCAACTTTTCGTGGAATTTTATATACTTCACAGTATTTATACAGTGTTGATTGTTGTACTAGATACCTTTGTGAGTCACAGTGGCTAGTCTCGCATGGCCAGACCACTCTTTCTCTGTCACAGTGATCGCGGCGCCTCATACAATGCTTAGAAATTATAAGCGCCTACTACCCTGAGGGGCTAGCTGAAGGGTCTGGACTGCTTAATATTGGCCCTCAGCTCAAACAACTGGTATTAACCAAGGTTTTAGTAAGCCTTCACCTCCGTGCACCCATGGTGCACCACATGATGTACTAAGTGTAAAGTCTTGGTCAAGGTCTTGGTTATTGAGCTGATGGTATAACTTGCAGTGATTGCTTCATTTTATCTGGAATGCTTGTTTGCATAATGTTTCTGAACTGCAGTAGCTAGGCATAATAATAGAATAGTATGCTCATTGCTAGCTGCAGATTCGTTTTCAAAGGCACTTATAATTTCTAATTAATAATAAATAAACATCGTGTGAGACACAGAGACAGAGAAAGGGTGGATTGGCCATGAAACACGACACACTTCAACTATCTAGTACAGGTATGGAATGTATAAAACTGTGGAGTATATAAAATGCCACAAAAAGTTGGGTCCCCGCAGGTCCTCTGGTCCTTGGGTCCACTGTTTATACCTACCCTAGAAAAAGGGTAGGGAAACAAGGGAGGTTGTCAACATCGGTATAGTGTATACTAGTAGACATTTAATCCTACTTTAGTCATGGTATAGACTAAAGTAGGGAATAAATGTCCACTAGTGTATCTACAGGTGTAGACGATCTGGCTCCCTTGTTTCTCCACCTATTATTTTCTATGACCCTAGCTAATCAAACTTAAAATTCCTTGTATTTTTTTGTGAGAAAGTGCAAATTTCTATGATCCAGTACTATTGTAATGTATGATACTTCAGTAGTAAAACTAGAGTTCTGTACAGAGGGAAAGGACAAAATTTGGCAAATTGTTGTCCTGATTGTCTTTTGGTAGAACAAACTTTGACAAATTGCTTGGATCCTGTGTGCTCTTTGTATGATAATTAATTTACAAAGTGTCTACTGAGTAACATCAGTGAAAAATGGATACTGTTACCTCCGCTATCACGTGTCTCATCGAGTTGTACTTTTTTAACATTAACGAGCCCAATAGTTTTTACTGGCACAAACTTGCTCAACAGACTGGTTAGTTTAGGTAGTCCTTCATCTTTGTGTTTGACAGGTTAAGAGGGAATACACTTACCATATCAGTATTGTATTCATCACGTGGTTGCTATCATGTGCAAAAATTTATTAATGTAAATTTGGTTGAGGAAAATTTTGTTTTCACCAAATTCTACACTGGTACAAAAGTTTCCCTCTATACGGTGCCTTTAAGATTAGACTTATGAAATACTTATCGGGTACAACAGACAGTCTGACTAGTATTAAAAACACACTAGGGGTATATACATATTCTGGACGTATACTGCTTCAGAGATGGATCCAGGAGCTGGAAAGGGAAGAGGAGGAGCACACCTTGGCCAAATAACTTTACAGTAAGATTTTCAAATATCCTCACATTACAGTTCTAGTGGTCCAAATGGGGTGTATGCATCAGAATAAAATTCATGATATTGTGATGACTGTGCTATTAGAGTTATTGACTGCTCTACTATTAATTTTGAAGTTAATTTTGAAGTTACTTGGTAAAGATGGAGAGTGGTGTCAGGGGTTAATCTGGGGGGAGGGTTATTGGCCCCCCTCCCCAGGTTTATACCGAAAGCCTTGAGAAATGGAAAGGTTTACTAATTGACCCCAAAGTTGTACAATTGAATGGTCAATATTCAATGGAATCACAATAAAATTTCACCAAAATAGAGTATATTTACACCTAATATTTCCTGGGGGAGCATGCCCCCAGACCCCCCTAGAATCCAAAGTGGCTTACTTTGCTCTCCCTAACTTAATATTCTGGGTAGAGTCCTGGGCCATGTGGAGAGGGTAGGTTACAAGAAATATTTGGACCAACAGATACAGCCTGGTTACAGAAAAAGTAATAAAACAACAGACCAATAAAAGTGCTGATTAACTATTTTAGACTTTACAGTTAGGTATTGAATTATGTATACAACATATTATTATTATTAACTCTTGATAATACTATAGAGTAACTTACATATTTCTTTATTTCTTCAGCTGAGGCTTGACTGATGTCCTCAAACTGACCATGGATCTCATCAACTGAAGTCAGTTCATGTCCCAGCACAATCTCTGTTAGAACATGTGTAACATTATAGGTCAATGAATAGAAGTTCTTTTGAAAATGAATGCATAGAAGCAGCAGTGGTGTGTAAATACATGGGAGTATGTACAGTATACGTGTATAATGCAATACAAACAATAGGGCCATCTTCAGGATCAAAACCATAAATGCAAGGACCCAATAATAAGAACTACACCTTAGCTTTGTTGTGGACCAACTAAAGCTGGTCAGGTGATCTTAAAAAGAGGTGATCACTAAGTGGCATTTTATAATTTTTTGGAGTGTAAGATTTCTCATACACAGCATAATAATTATGTACTGTGTAAGGGAATTTAGGAAACACACATACTCCCATACAATGCATAAAATCAATAGTCACAATTTGGTAGTCATGCGCTTTAGACATATAATTTTTTTTCCATTAGAAATAGCTGTTAGTAGTGAAGGTTGGGAAATCATGGCAAGAATATTTGGAACAAACATCTCATTCACTAAATAATAAATTCAGTTGTAAACCTGCTCGGTTATGGATCAGTCAACAATATGCTTGTCTAGCTGATTCGCACCCAGTTGTTATGCTAATACAACCACCAAAGAATTACATGTCAAATGACAGTGTGGCAGTCACATGACCTATAAATATATGTGTTTCCCAAATTTCCCTATACTAAATTTGATATTAAATTGATTCATCTCTTCCCCAGACACATGTACATCAGGATGCATTACACAAATCCATTCATGGAAACAGAAAATTTATAGTTACCATTCCTACTCAGGCACAAGACAATTTAATTCAGAGAAGAGTGGACATGTTTTAAGCGCTTCGTAAAATTATTGTTTTAATCGCATACTGTAGTCCTGCTGTTTAACAAAATATCACCGACATCACTTATAGCCTGCATCAATACTGTGGTTGGTACCGGGGTTAAATTAGATTGTCCCTTGAGATCATGAATTGTTGATGACAAACAATCTTCTTGACACTAATGTCATCTTGGACACTGTATTTATCCATATAGAATATGGGTGTTTGTTTGCTAAAAGTGATTGTAAGCCTGTCATTTAAACAAACCCAACATTCATGCAGGCCTGGGAGTTTATTTTAGCATACGTACTGCGTGGATGTTCAAAGGCACCACTCAGGGTTTAACTCACATATTGTACAGGTAATATCATGGGAAAGCTTTGCTCATGTTTTTGATATCCAACCAGTTCAAAGATATGGTATACTTTGACTTGCTATACTGAGTAACATACAGATTTAGGGATTTAGTATACTCACAAAATGACAACCAGTTAATTACATTGAACTATATTCTATGATGAATGATAACTAAATAATCATTTGGGCAATGCATGGATGCATATTTCTACGCATCACGTGTTAGCCATTGAGCAGACCACAGAACAAGATCGCTACACTTATAGTCCTAAGTACTTTACTTACTGTCCCAACAGCAAAGTTAGTAGGCTTAAAGAGTAAAATGCAACCACAAAATTGCAAGTTTAAGCATGACATACGAATAACGTTCTGAGGGCTATTAACCCATGCTTTAAAACCATGACTGATCATCAGATACTACTGTATAAAACAAACAGGATGGGTGCTCGTTAGTTCTTTCACTTATTAGGTCAGCATGCTCTGAGTGATATCACTTATACCAGACTGCTTGGGATTTGCATCTTTAACCCTCTGCCCTGTGGCCCTCATTAAAGCCAGGATCACAATACACATGGGGTCATGGGCCTAAAATGGGTACTCCATCCCAAGGTATAGAATATGCCTGGGTCTGTTTAAATGTTAGGGTGTCAAAACTGAAGCATAATCATAATTAAAACCTGGGTAGATTGTTGTATTAGAGTATACACGCTATATGTAATAGTGATAGTACCATGGCTGCAAGAGATTTGCCAATATATGCACCCAAAGCCCTAGTTTGCTACAGACACCATGTACTACACTAACCTACTATAAATCCTTGAGAGACATCATCACTGCGTAGTGCTACCTGACAATACCTTGTAGTATAACTGAATAACAGACATGATTAAAAGTAATCCTCACTTATGCTAATCGTATGATTTACATGAAATGTGTAGACACAACAGAACTGGCTACAGTAATACTCTTACATTCACATACATATTCAAGCATGCATACACAACACAATATGTGACTGGATTTTGGAAAAACGATCCAAATCGCACAATAGAAGTTTCGAGATAAACGGTTTTAAAGAATTGAAGCCAGCATAACTCTCCAAGGATAGCAAGCACGCGTATGAAATTTAGACAAAAGATGCATCAATCTGTTACCTTTCATGCCACTTCCAGTACTTGTAGCTGCTTGTACAGTTTCCCGCCAAATAAGATAGAAAATCTGAGCAGTTGGACGAGCGAAGTAGTATCACGTGTGCTCACAAAGGGGTGGAGGCTGGGGGATGGCAGGGAGGGCAAGAGATAGACCTCAAAATGGAGGCAGACCACGATTGGAGTCCAGACACGAGATTACAGGGCTGTGCTGGCTCCTTAGTGGCTGATATGTAGCAAAATCAACAGAGAACACGTCTGGCCAACATTATAAGGCTGTCCACCAGTAAACCACTGATTCTTGCCAAGCCAGGTCCTTCACAAGGCCTGAAACCGCCATTTGAGCACTCCACACCACCCAGAAAAGACATCTGTTAAAACCAGCCTCGTGTAGTTTCAGTAGTGCTGAGGGTCAAAACTTGTAGTACGATAGTGTAGCTATCCACTGGTGTGATTTTGCCTGATGTGTGATTTGGATCGGTTCTGTAAAATCTGGTCACATATGCAAACATGCAAGTACACAATCACTACATGTACACACATAAAACAAAAGCAAGCTTCCTATAGCTGTGTTAGACACTTCTATTGCTACCCAGTAAATCAGTACTGGGATACTGAGATACTACAGTGAGTGCAAGTAAATCATTATGGACATGTAGTACTAGTGATCCACAGGAAGCTGTTATGTATAGAGAAGTTCCACAACTACCTCAACCTCCTAAGCGAGACAAGGAAATTTATTTGCTTTCCCAGGTCACCAGGTACCCCTTGTATAGCTGGGTAGACAGTGTGTAAAGGTTTCTGCTCTAGAAAATAACAACAACCTTAACAATAGCAACTGGACAGAACCTGGAACCTTACAAATACCAGACCAATGCACCAATCACTTGTATGAGTATGCGCACACATGTGTGTGGGTGCTAACACACACATACATACTACATTACACACGTTACAGATGTACACCACATAACATAACACACACACACACGCACAAACATGCACGCACGTGCACACACACACACACACACACAAACAATCAAAACATGCTATCATGTAATACACAAATATTACAGTTGTATATGTCATACTTGAAGAATTCAGCCACTTCCATCATCATGGCATAACTCATACAACGAGTGGAGCCAGTAGCATATTTATACTGCACTGTATGAATTGGCTACATCAATGATGTAACAGTACATCATACAATGTCACTATCAACTAAACTTAACATACATAATTAAATCTCTTCACATTGATAAGCTCTTCAGATGCAGCCTAAGTAAACTACTACAAAAGTATTCAATTACAGAACTGGTTACATACTTCAAGAAATTCATTCACATAGACTTCACGTGGCCATCGTCCAATATAGTAAGGTTTGCTGTGGTTGTATTGTTGTAGGAGACTGCTGAGTTGTTTTACGTTGACATATACATCATCGTCAAAGTGACAAAACCACTGATACCTAGTATGATAGGACAAGGACAAACATATGCATAGGTTAGCTCTAATACTTGAAGAAACTGAAGACAAAGTTTGTTATTGATTGTTTCAACACTACATGTGTAGTGGTTTTGTTGATACACTTTTAAGCACGTTACATGTTCTAAGCACATCATTACTGATAAATAAAGCTAGATTTGATGGAGGATGAAACAAAGGCAGTGGCAGATCCAAAGAAGGTTCCATCTGAGGCATGGGAATTGTAGCTACAGTATACATAGCTACTTGCAGCATGTTAGTGACCAAAAATACTCTTTACTATTTAAACCTTAGCAGTTAGGCCTTCGAAGAAAGGCTTAAAAGTGTTTTGGTTATAAAGTAAATCAAATAATAAGTGGGAGACTTTTGGGTTCCATGCAACCCTTGGAACCTTCTTCCCCCCCCCCCCCCCCCCCCCCACTAAATCTAGCACAGAGAGGTGTTAGGGCCTCAATATGTACTTAGCAAGGAGAGAGTAATACAAAGCTTTCTGCTGAGAAAAAAAAAAAAACTAATACTGAAATGCTCAGCATATTGATTTATTGAATTTAATAATCCTCACAGCAGTCGGAAGAGCCATTCTTCCCTACTAACCACTGCCCAATTTTCAGTTCTTTATAATGTGCCTTAGTAGCAGTTGCTAGCACTGTATTTGTAGTCTTCAGCACTGACCAGCAGGATGGTAATCACATGTAGCTGCACAACACTACAGTTTGTAGGTTCGTATGTATGTATGTATGCAGGTGCCATAACAGGACACTCAAAAACTTAGGAATCAGGACAGTTGATGGTCCCAAAGTATCCCTTATCATGTAATCTGACCGGAAAGTCAGGGCACCTTGATATTTTTGGTCAGTCCCAAGGCAACTTAATACCTCTAGTTCACATCATTAACATTTCTTCAACTAACCGATCCTTCTCACTTGGGTGTTCTCTTAGTTCCTTATAATATGTGCCACATTCCTGACCAGTCTTGCAGCATAGATCAAGTCTGAAATTTCAACAACATTGACACTGGCTACAAAATAGAAATAGTATAGGTAACTTACGGCTTATGAGAATCCTTACAGTTAGAAGGTATTAGATTGTAACCTACAGGAAAAGAGATGAACACTTGGACGCAAACTATTATCATCTATGTGTCATGTTAGGTGATTGATCAATATGCAAAACTGTGAAGAGTTTGCCATGAGAAGGTCTCTAAGTGTGCACATGGCTACATAAGGAGCAAATACAAAACAGTGCTATATTGGAATAGTTACATATGCTAAGCACCATGGGTACAGTAATGTTACTGTAGAGTAGGCCAACAATAATCGAAAGGTAAAGTTGAAAGTGTATTATTAATCATATTAGGATTAGTAACATGCAGTCCCTATTGACTTGATATTTTATAGGAATTGTGGGTATTCAGCTAGCTCCTCACTCCCATGCAAATGTTGAAAGAAAATCAGAAACTGAAGCATTTCAAGGGTAATTTGTATTTAAATAAATCAAGTGTATTAGCCAATGTACTATAGTAAAGTGGTAGGGGCTATGCAATGTAAAATATTGTAATCTAGAAACACCAAATACAATCCTTTATGCTAACCTGCATTTCTGATAGCATGAACAAATTTAACATCTCTTGAAGGATTATCAGATATTATGAACAGCTACAATATGTAAAAAAGCACACAACTGAATTATATACAGACTGATGTGTGTACACATGTACAGTAGGTTGCAAAAAAAAGTTTACATTTTGTAATTGTAATTATGGTGTAATTACTGAGTAATTATGCATGTTTGTGCTGTAATTACATTTTGACCGTAATCTGTAAATATGCAATAAAACAGTTTTTCACCAGCCATATTTACATAATAACGCTTTTGTAATTATGCTACTACAGCGTAATTACAACTACAAAACGTAAACTTTTTTTTACAGCCTACTGTAAGTATACAATACACATACAGTGCATCCATATTAACTGTTACTAGTCAATAAGCAGGATGATCTTATTTCTCAGCTGTTACTTGGTTAGGGGAACAAAATTAATAGCTACAGTCAGTGTTATAACATACATGAGTATTAATGATCACTAGAAATTGGAGGGTACATTTGGGCAAACTGTTACCTATGTGTAGGCTGGAACAATTCCAGGACTGCCCTTGCCTATCACCCCCAGCACAAAAGTGCTGTGTACCAGACAACTAAGTAATATTGCTAGTTACATTACTATGTATAGTGTAACTAGAAGTCCACTGTACCGGCCCATCTCAAGAGAGGCATCGCTAGAGTGATGCAAGATGGACCAACTTCCATGTATGCACACTGGAGCTGAATGGAATACAGAAAAGAATAATGTGTAACAAATCCAAGCCAAAGTTCAGTTGTAACTAGTGGAGCTACAAGACAGATGATCAGCAAGATATTACTGCCTCCCTACCCATGCCTCCAGTGGTTACAATGATAAGGGGAGTAAAGGAAGCCTGCTCAACTTCTGTGACACATTCACCATAATATTCTTTCTTCTGCAATTCACGGTGTTGACACAAGGAGGGTGATGTGGGTTTGTCACTTTTCCACTGCCCCCAAAATCCCCTGGCATGAATGTCTGCCCTACTTATCCTGACAGTTGGCTGTCTTTGGTTCAATGATCTCCCCGGTAAGTCGCTATAAGGGAGGTTCAATAGCCACATCATAAGATCATGCCCTTGAAAGCCACCCATCAGGTTTTACAGTCACAGGCAATTCAGGAGCTGTCCAGGCTGTGGCCTGCATACGAACCTGTACATGTGGTTGCATGATTTAATTAATATTTCTTTGTAAACTAAATCCCCCTGTTTAGGGGTTACAAGTGATAGGTGCATACCAGTCCAATACCCTAACCACTACACTGAGCTACTCCCCATACCTGGTCCTTGTCCACTGTCTGAAACCACGTGAGCAACAGCAGGGACAACCTGGTTCTGTAGTTCTTAACAGAAGTCTTCACGGAGAAGAAAATGTTCTTCTTGTAATCCAGGTTGATTTTCTCTAGAGGTTTACCCATCACATAATCCAGCCTCAACGGGTCTTCATCAGCTCTCCCAGTTCCAGTGAGGTTGTAGAGGAAGATGAGTCCGACACAGCCGAACAACAGGACCGTGTAGAGCAGAGTTTTAGCGTTTCTGATGAACATCGCTTTAAATTTAAAGTGAGGTGTGGTCTGCATAAATTGAAAAGTAGTGTTTACTATCGATTGTGGGTTTGTTTTCGCTGCGAAGGTCCTTACGTCCGTGTCATGAATTCAGTACTAAATGCGAACGAAGACAGGTAAAAACTTTTCGTTTAACCAACCTTGATTTGTTGCATGTCTTGAATGTTAAACCTAGTGAATTTGCATGAACATACATGACACGTAATATGTGTTATGATTTAATACAAAAGTTTGTGTGCACTACAGCTATGCAGGGATGATAATCCATCCATCCAGCTATGATAATATGACAGATGAAGAATTTCTACAGTCACTGGAGGGTAAGTACAAGTGTGACTGTGTGTCATGACTTTCTTGTGGTCTAAAGTCAGTAACTTCTCTCAGGTATGTTTACACAGCCTGCACATATTTGTTGCTCAGCATGTGAAAGTGCTGCTTTATAAATAGCATGCCATGTTGAATGTGTATATCGAACGATGATCCCTATATTTATATCATGCACACATATTCATAATCATTTTATGTTTTTGTTGAAAGCAGAAAAACTTTTGTCCCGTAAAAAGATTGTCACTAGTCCATTTACACTCATTAAACTGTCCTGGATCAGTAGTAAATGTTGTACCATACCAAACTTGCAATCATTTATTTCCAAGTATAAATAGTTGCCAACCTCATAGTCTGATGTTTATAACACCCTTTGTTCTAGAGCTGTGACACTTAACCAGTTAATTGATTAATTGACTAGTTATTTTTAGAAATTCAGTTATCGGTTATTTTTTCTCATAACCGGATAACCAATCCCTAATATTTTCACTCAACAATGTATGGTTTGGGAACTCTTTTCATTCTTCAACATTGATATCGCACTTGTTGTAGGATTCACCTTTATGTATATTGACTTACTTTGACCACTACAAGTATAATCAACTATAAATTTTAAGGTGTACATAGCTTAAATATTAAGTCCACCATAAAATTTAGAGAAACTTTTGCTAAGTTCAGTTTACCAGATACCGGCAGTTATGATTTGTTCAGTAACCGGTTATGATAATCCATCCAGTTCCACAGCTCTACTTTTCCCTGTTTTGAGTGGTATTATTAACTGGACAAAATTTTGATTTTGTACTGGAGCATTTAGGCCAATCAAACTTGATTACTTGTTTCTCATCCACAAAAATTCAGATTTCCATGCGGGTGGGAGGTCATTTTTTATTATTCATTATTAAAGAAATGCTCCGAATGAAGCTGTCTGTTACTATAAAGGTTAGCTTAAAGCCTTTTAGAACTAGCACTTACGTTTTACTGAGATGCAAGTGACATTTGCTGTGCTGTAAAATGATATCCAGCCTTCTTAGCATCAAAATACTTGTCCACATGATTGATAACAACAATAATGAAATTAGAGGCGGTGGGGTAAAAAGGGATGGGGGCAGGGATGAAAAACAATCAAGTTTGCCTGACCTTATTTTGAACTTACTGTCACATGTATCGTACCAGTGCCTGCTCCATGTACAGCTGTATTATATTCCCATGATAATACAATTTTACTTGTTGTGCAGCTTCACTTGTAGCATGGAAGGCTAATCAGAAACGTGGTATTTGGTTGAAGATACCAGCTACCAGATCAGCTCTAGTATCATCAGTTATCAAAGTAATATAAAATGGCAATATAGTGTGTACACATGTATATAGTTGTGGGACTGTTTACTCACACAAACCACTCTTAATTTTTTCATTGCAATATTAGATACTGCCCACTTATATTGCACAATAACACATCAAATAAGTTCTTGTATACCTACAACTACAGACTAAAATACTCTAATAGAACAATCAGAAACTAAACTACAGTATGTGACTGTAGTAATGGAATGTAATCTCACACACAGATTGGTTTCACCATCCACCATGCTAAGGCAGACTACATCATGGTGACCACATGGATACATGATAAAGAGCCCAACCATCTCCCACTGTATGCTGGACACTTCATTGGGGTTGGAGGATTTGTGGTGAATGATCGTGATGAGCTGCTGGTCATACAAGAACGATTCAACCCCTTGGGAAAGAAACACTGGAAACTACCAGGAGGACATAAAGATCCCGGTATGTGTATTAGTGAAGCTCTTTAGTTTTGGGATTGACTTTGCCTGCACTGCCTCACAGCACCTGAGTAGTGCACAGGTGTCCCAGTGCTAGTCACTGGGTAGCACACTAGCAGTAGCTGAAAGCAAAAGTGTGCATGTGCACATGTGTAGTATGTAGTTTGTATTCAATATGTACAGGAGAGACAATAGGAGAGGCTGCCATTAGAGAGACTCTTGAAGAGACAGGCGTACAGTGTGAGTTTGTGTCAGTGTTATGTTTCAGACACATGACCAGTTATCGGTTTGGTTGTGATGATATCTACTTTGTGTGTCACCTGCGACCACTGTCTGATAACATTACCATTGATAAGAATGAGATTGCTAACTGCAAGTGGATTAGTGTAAGTACATCAACGTGGCATAGGGTCACTGTGCTTTATGTATGTGTATGTATTGAACCAAAAAAACTACTGTCTGATTTTAATGAGCAATAAATAACTGTATAATTATTATATAGTAGTTGAAAATTCTTTGCACACATGATGAAGTGATTTCATAGAACAGTCAGGAAAAAGTCTATCAATTATTATAAATATATAAAAACTCTTGTAAGTAACTTACATTTGTCATCAAAACACATGGTAGTGTTTCGTACGGCCAAGAAAGCTGGCGTGTCACACTGTGAGTATCTTTACAGGAAGAAACAAAATGTGATTTTCATGCATACATAACTCTTCTCCAATTGGAATCATTTTTATACTGCGAAATCCCTCCACCTTCAGCACCCCACATACCAAATTTGCCTTAGCAATTGTGAAAAAATTTACCTTAACTTCTTTGTTTTTTCATTTTTTTTTCATTTAGGGGGCTTAGATTCTTCTTTTTGTACACTTTACAAACACCATTATACAATGAAAATGTATAGCTTGATTGTCTTGAGCTTTGGTACACTTTAAGAACATATTGTGGCACAATCACATACCAAGTTTGGTGTAAATCTGATAATAGTCATAGAACTATGGACGATTATTGGCATTAAAAAAGGCCGACTTGTTGTCACACCTACAGTGTAAACTGCTTATGGTTTACTGCTTAAACCTTTTATGGTTTCTATTGCACATTGAGCACTATAGAGTTACAAGGTAAAAACCACAGAGTTGAAATGCTCCAATAGAACAGTCACTGTGTGATAAAAAAATGTTGAAAAAACTTACTTGTGTTTGAACCAGGGACCTCCACACCAAACACCCAATTCCTTAACCACTCTGAGCTGGCTGATCACCAATAGTAAAAGTTCATAATTTCATAGATCTACCAATGGAAAATCTAGATTGCTCTATATAGAACATTCTGTGTGAAATCCTCAAAAAATGTGTACTCTATTAGAGCATTACAAAGTGATCAAATAAACTTACTATTCTCTAGTATTCCATCGAATCAAAGTTGATATTATGGCCTTTTGGTACAGATCGGCAGGGTAGTATACTATTAAGATCTACTTGTGCCAATTGTCATCATCATAATCAGTGCTATGCTAATAACACTTGTGACAACAGGCTGTAAATTTCAAAGGAGCACCTTTGTAAAAATTGAGCAACTGCAACTTATCATGTTTTGCATGAAAAATCAAAGTGCTGTAATAGAACAATCACTGCAATGAAAATCTTAAGAGACAAATAGTGCATCATGTATATCTAACTTGGAAGGAATTTACTTTGTTGTAAAGCACTATTGCAAATAAATACAGGCACTACATATGTGTTACAACTTATATAGCCGTGAACAAGCAAGCACAAAAGTATAAATTGGCTTTGGTATCGGATCAGTAGGCATTTTTTCTGTATTGGTAGAGCACTATAGTTATATCATCTTCATTGCATCTGTAGATAGGATGAAACAATGATTTGTGTAAAAAGTAACCTCAAAGCCATGCAGTTTATGGTTAACTTTAGTTATATAGACTATTTCAATACAAAAAGAAATGAAATCCATGCAAAACAGCTTGAAATCCATGCAAAACAGCCAAGCTGTTTATAAAAAGGGTGCAGCCTTCAAAATTCTGGGTGAAAAAGTTGTGAAATCAAAGGTGCCAGCCATAAAATGGCTACATTGATATGGATGATATTAATGGCCTTATCATCAACATAATCACCTTTGATTTCACAACCTTTTTTCATCCAGGCTTTTTGAAGGCCACACCCTTTTTATATACAGCTTGGCTGTTTTAAGAGGTGATAGGTATTATGTAGATGCAGTGAACCTCATTTCCAAACAAAAGATGCAACTTAAGAAACAACCAGAGAAAAACTCCAACAGGAGACTCAATGAGCTCCTGGTAGCAGGAGCAATTGTCATGTGTGTTCATTATGGTCCTACCATATTATTGGTACAATTTACAATTCATGCGTTGTATCAAGAGTCCTCTCTTATTATGGACTCTTGGTTGTATGGAATGAATTACTTACATCATCAGTCTATTTAACGATAGTAGTTTTAAACTGCTTATTGTTGGTAAATGAATTTAAAATTGGCCTTGTCTAGGGTCATCCGTCTGGAGTCGTTCAGACTTGTGGGTGTGGCAACTTCTAGTTAGGACATCTAGTTAGAGTGAATTTGTTTATGCATACACCACTGGTAGTTGTACTTCTTGTTCACACGTTATATCATTTCACATATGCCTGAGTCTATAGTTTTCTTTCCATTCAACAGATTGATGAGTACCTCACCTTACCACTTGTCCACACTAACAGACTAATTGTGGATTACTACCGACAACAGTTAGCCAGTGGAGTAGTGATGAGTACTGATTCTTTGCCACACTATCGTCCTGGTAACAAGGATATGTCTTTCTACCATCTCTCCAGTGTAGCCAAAGAACAGAATATACCCAAATTGTAAATGACCATTTTTATTATTGGAAAAACTTTGATTTTTATTTATATTGTAATTACCTTTATTAATTTATTTCACAAATCTGTTTATTGGAAATAATGTTGGGCATGCAGGCACTTTTCACTAAACAAAGTATCACCATGCTCAATTTAAATACAATTGTTCATGATTCATATTTGATTGCACACTTTATTTCATTAGTACAACTCCTAGCTGTATAATTATAACTCCAACATGGAATTTCTTGCAGCTTGTTTCACAACTTAACTGTTAAAGTATACATCACTTCCTTTTCAATTTGAAAACCATCCCACACTGTAAAAACAATTTAATTAATAACTTAATTTTGATGTTCACTGGATTTTACAGCAAACAGTGATGGATGTCACTAATACCTCTTTCATGTCAGGACATTTAACTGGTGATAATGGTGGTGGGACGACACTTTGGTATTTCGGTTTTTACACTGCAATCCTTTTTAACAGAACTGTTCTATTATCATGTAATTACTTCCACAAGTTACTCTTGTACATTTGCTGATCTGAGTATTATATTCACATGTGCCTGTTCTGTTTATATTGACTGTACATACACATGTTTTGTTTTTGTCGTTTAATTTCATGGTCAATAATGTATGTTCACATATCTGCAAAAGCATTCAAAAAGTATCACTTATGACAAACAGGCAATGAGTTACTGATGGATACATGGGACCCAACTCTGTGCCCTAGCTAGCTGGGGGCATCAAAATAAACAAAATGATTTATGTCCTTGTCTGGTAGGTCTTTCATGAATTCAATAGGTTACTTGGTCAACAAAAATTATGTTAATTGGTTCTAGTCATTTTTCAAAAAAAAAAAAAATAATCGTATGCTAATCCATGTGACCAAAGTTCAGAAAATCACCCATGTGTGTGCATTTTCAGCATTATAAAAAGTTAACCCATTTAAGGGTAGACATTAACAGCACCATGCTAGTTTCAAAATAGTTCCATCAGCTGCAGAGTGATTCAATTTTCTAAAATTCAGTCACTTGATAATAATATGCTATACCTAATGTACACACGGAATCAAAAAATGTGCTAGCATAGCAGTGTAGCCTCTAGTGTTGCAGTTTTATAATAGTACTGCACCTGGTGTAAAGCTACTACCACCAAAAAGTTCAGTGATAAAATTTAAGATCTATTGCAAGTAGCACATGGATTGCTTAATATTTTATAGCAACAATATTGCATGGAGAATTATAGTATGGTAGTACAAGATTGTATGGCTCTCTTCTGTGCTCACCAAAATGTGCCAATCCTTCTGCAACAAAAATAAGTACCTTCAGAATTTTACATAAGTTTATTTAACTAACAGATTCAGATTGATGGTGGTATGAATGTTGTATTAATGTGACTGCTCTCCACAAGTGTATATTATTGTAATGAGCTCACCTACCCTTTCCATTGGAATTAAATTTTATAATTACACGATAACTCCTTAAGGAAGAGTGCTTTACCACTACAACATCCTTCTGATATTATGGACTATCAAATAGCTAGTCCTAAAAACTTGTGAATATCTATACCAAAACAGCCAAGTGTGTGCCCCCAAAAAAGCCAGGGTGAAAAGTCATGAAATCAAAGGTAGTTGTGCAACAAAAGAACAGTACAAGAAGTGTCTCTAAAATCAACCCAGTCACTACAGAAATTATGGATGAATGTTATGATAGCCAGCACTTAAGATACAACACATTACCGTATACACAGTACTGGAGGACACAAAGGTAAGTCCCATGATACATGACCAGCCTTTGCTGTCGAAATTTTATAAATTCAACAAAATCTATTTATAATTTCGACATTTAAATGTTGATGTCATTTTCAACATTGACAAAAAATTGAAATTGCACACATTCAACAGTTGTGATGATCAGCTGGGGAAAAAAATGCAGTCAGTAAAAACTTTACAAACTTATCAGAATTCGTGTCGTTCTTGAAATGCCTTCACATAAGGATCCTTCCTGTTCTTCAACTCTTTCAAAGCAGGTGTCATTGTCTCCTTTACCAGAGCCAATGAAATATTTAATCTTTGTGGGGAGCTGGGATCTTCAAGGTCTGAGGTAAGTGTCTTCAACTCAGGAATTTTACTACACTCAATAGCAGCCATTCCCATGAACTCATCAGATCGCACCATGTTGACATCATAAACTGAAAAGGTCAAAACTGCTCCATGAGTATATAAGACGGTGGGCTTAACTTTTCTACAAACAAAGTTTATATAAAATAGCCAATGTATTTTATACTTCTCTTACATGTTGAACTCTTTCTGATAGTAAGGATTGAGAGTGCCATTAATATGATCAGTTTTCACTGCTTTTATGTTCAGCCGATCTTCAGGCATCAATAGCACCTCAACATATGGATCAGAACTACCTGTATATTGTAAACTGTCATCATACAATGTATATGAATAATAATTATACATTATTTAACAAAACACTAGCAACACTATTGTATTTTAAACTATTATTCTAAAAGTAACTAAGGAATAAAACGAGATATATGAATGATGGTATTACTGTGGGAAAATCCCTACTCTGGAATTGAACAACTAGGAGTTTTCCCCCATAGCTTTGTTGTAACATCATCATTTATATAATAGTTTGTTTAATTTCTAACCCCAAAATTCAAGCACATAAAGAATAATCAAATAATCGGTCGTCTTTTTCACGACTATTCGAATAGTAGTAAAAATTGCTATTCGTTTCATCACTAGCCTTTAGAGCATGTCCAACCTCATCTGCTTACTTAGTGTCCAGCTTTTTATGGCAGGAGAACAATAAGTGATTATTGGTATTTCTGTGAGGATATTTGCTAGATTGAGATTTAAGACTTTTCTGTGAAGGAGCTTTTCATTATGTAGAATATTTTGATGACAAACATTAATGCAAGTGTCTCAGTGGGTGTAATATATTTTGGAGGACTCCTTACTATCGTACAATATGATGAGCAATTATACAGACATTATACATGCATACTATATGTATTAATGTAAAGGTGACATGTGTACTCTTAACATACCACCAAAGTCCATTGATAGTAGGTTACTACCCTCGATGACTGGTAAAGAGAAATGTGTATATCAATACAACTGGAGAATAAAGCTTCTTACCAGTCACTTCCAGGTATCCCTTGCTTTGAATGTAAGCCACAGTACAGGTAAGCTCCCCATTTGGTCTATCAGCTGCTTTCTATACAAAACCAATATAACATATCTATGTGTGTACATATGTTCTATGATTAATGCATAAACAGACAGGTAGTTAAAGTACACACACCAACAGCTATGTACTGTAATAGGTCACAATGTGTATGCATAGAACTAGTGCTGTACACTGGTGTACAATTAACCAGTTAATTATATTTCAGAAGGCTCAGTCTCACATATCAATGGTGTTTGACCTAGTTTCCTATTATTACCAGCTGTTAGTAGTTACTAATACATGGGCATGCGTGCCACGTGCTACTCTACGCATGCGCATGAAAAACTCTTATAAATACCCACCACACCTCACACCTTCGACCTTTTTCTTAGCTCACCGCTGTTGGTTGAACACGTGTTTCTTCGTGACTTGTTTCTTCTACTGATACCAGCTATGAGTTTGAATTTGCTGAGCGACGCTGCCCTACTTGGACGCACCCTGCAGGATCTCCAGGACCAGATGACCGCGATGCGAGGGGAGATCGCAGCCCTCAGGGGAGCCTCGCAATCGTCCTCTTCGGCAGCAACAGCAATCACCCCAGCTCATGACGGGAGCCAGCCTGGAACATCGGGGTATTTGTCGTCATCGCGAATATCTGGCACCTCCTGGGCGGAAGAAATGGACATCATCCAGCCACTGGACAACGATGATGCTCCTGATGCCGACGTTTCCTGCTCCGAAGGGGCACGTGTCGTTGAGGTTAGCGAAGCTACCCAAAAGCTGCTGAAGCGAAGCTTCGAATCAATGAAAAATTCCCAACGGCTCCAAACAAGAAACGACTTCTCGCTACCGAAGGTAGCAATTACGAAGACGCCTTCGCTGGATCAAATGATGGCATCCCAGTGTTCCAAGTCGACGAAGTGCATCCAGGCGCTCATGCTGGACGCGGTGGCGCCTCTAACTGAGGTGATGGAGCTTTTTCACTCAGAGGCAGACGAAGTCTCCTCAGAGCAAATAGCCAAGGCAGTGGAAGCCGCCATTACTTTGCTGGGCAATGCCTCTTGCCAGATGTCAGCCCTGCGGCGGACTCGTGTGCTCCAGGAGTACAACCGGGACCTGGTGGAGTGGGCCCAGAACCGGGAGGAGAAGTTCAATGAAGAGGCTCCAGCATTGTTTGGGCAGAGCTTCCCCAAAGATGTGTCCGAGTATCTGGACCAGGTGGCTTCTCGGAAGAAAGCCAAAGTAACTGCCAACCCTTCCTCCTCATCGGGTTTTCGGAAGGCTTACTCATACCGACCAGTCAACAAACAGGGATACCGGTACGCCCAAAAGCACCGTCCAGCACCATACCCACAAGTCCGCCAGCCAAGGAGTCGCCCAAAGAAGCCACAGAAATGACAGTTACTGGCAATAAATGCACCTGTATGTACAGCAGATGCACATGTATGCCATGTTTTGACAAAGTCATCAACATCTGCAAACCCTACATTACTGAAAGCAATGGGGATGGGGTTAGTGGTTCCACCAAAGGCAAAGAAGCCTTTAATGGTGGCAGGGAGACTGGCTTCCTTCGTAGACACCTGGAAGGTGTTGACAAAGGACACTTGGGTATTGAATACCATAGAAGGGTATCAAATACCCCTTGTGGGGACTCCCACCCAACTTCAAATACCCCAAGAAGGGGTGTTCTCCCAAGAACACAAAGCTCTATTATTAGAGGAGATACAGGAACTCCTCCAAAAAGGAGCAATTATCCCACAATCCGGAAATGCAACCGGTTTTGTCTCCATCCTCTTCCTAGTACCGAAGAAGAACGGTCAGATGAGGCCAGTGATCAACCTGAAACGGTTGAATCACTGGGTGGAGACCCCCCACTTCAAGATGGAGGGAATTCCTACCCTTCGGGATCTCCTCCGCCAAGGAGACTGGATGGTGAAAGTGGATTTGAAGGATGCCTATTTCACCATCCCCATCCACCAGGATCATCAGAAATATCTGAGGTTCATGGTGGACGGGAACTGCTACCAGTTCACCTGCCTGCCATTCGGCCTGTCTTGCGCCCCATGGACTTTCACCAAGGTAATGAAACTATTAATGACTCTGCTGAGGTCATGGGGTATCAGGATAATTATTTATATCGACGACATGTTGATACTGGCCAACTCCAGGGAGGAGGCCACACAACACCTGGAAGTACTTGTACTCCTCCTGGAATCCCTGGGCTTCATCATCAATCAGGAGAAATCACTCCTATCCCCAGCCCAGGAAATAGAATTTCTGGGACTGATTGTGGACTCGCTGGGCACCCAGCTCAAGCTTCCTGGCGAGAAGCTGCGGCAAATTCGCAAGGAAGCAACCCACCTGCTGACCTGCCAAGTTGTATCTGTTCATCAACTCTCCCAGTTCATAGGGAAGTTGAATGCAACCGCACAAGCCATTCAAGTGGCACCTTTGTTCTACCGTGCTCTACAGGCCAACTTACAAGAAGCCCTGGCAGTGGGGAACCAGAACTACAATCAGATGCTGCCTCTTGGGACAGAAGCCCAAGAGGAATTGAGGTGGTGGCAGCATCACCTGACCCAATGGAATGGGAAAACTACCATTCGGAAATCAGTGCAGATAGTGATCCAGTCCGATGCTTCCCTCTCAGGATGGGGAGCAGTGTGCAACGGGGTGAGCACGGGAGGCTCATGGACCCCACAAGAACAACTACTCCACATCAACTGCCTAGAATTGTTGGCAGCAGACTTGGCCTTGAAATCATTTCTAAAGGATCAGCAGCGAGCGGCAGTTCTGCTACAGTTGGACAACTCCACAGCTGTGGCATACATCAACAACCTGGGGGGAACCATTTCCCCAGCACTCACAGCTCTGGCGAGAACACTGTGGTTGTGGGCCCTGGAGAGGGACATCACACTCACAGCCCAACACATCCCAGGTGTGTCCAACACTGTAGCAGACTGCGAGTCCAGGATGGAGAGGGACAGGTCAGATTGGATGTTGGCTCCTCAAGTGTTCCACAAGATCAACGAAGCCCTGGGACCTCTAGAGATCGACTTATTCGCTTCACGGCTGACTTACCAGCTGCCACGGTTTTTCAGCTGGAGGCCAGACCCCCAAGCAGCAGCAGTGGATGCCTTTCAACAGGACTGGAGTCAGTTGAGAGGGTATGCCAACCCCCCATGGTGCTTGGTGGGACGAGTACTGAGCAAGGTGGAATCCCAACAGGCTCAGGTAATTCTGGTAGCCCCAGTGTGGAGAGCCCAGACATGGTATCCTGTCCTACTCAGGATGTTGAGAGATTACCCTCGCCTTCTCTCTCCTCAGGAGGCTCAAATGCAGAGGGGGGAACAACTGAGGCAGTTGGAGGTCACCCCACAACTAGCCGTCTGGCCTGTCTCCGGGCGAAGTTCCGAGACAGCTGCCTTTCTTCAGAGGCTTCAAACCTCATGTTGGCCTCCTGGAGGTCAAAGTCCTCACAAACATATGACTCCTTGTTTAACAAGTGGATACGCTGGTGTGGTGAACGCCATAGAGATCCCGTTTCTGGCCCTATAGCAGATGTGGCTAATTTCCTGGCCCATTTGTTTGAGGAGGGCTACCAATCACGATCACTGAATTCCTTCAGATCGGCCATTTCATCAGTTCATGATCCAGTGGACGGGGTAGAGGTGGGTAAACACCCCACAATCAGCAGACTTTTGAAGGGAGCCTTTCACTCTAGGCCACCTCTCCCTAGGTACACCTCTACATGGAATGTACAGGTGGTATTACAGTACTTAGAGGGTTTGGGCCCTTCGAATACCTTACCCCTTAAGCAGTTGACATTTAAACTTACAATGTTAATGTGTCTTACCAGACCATCACGCTCTGCAGACTTAGCCTCCCTTCAGCTGGACAGACGTCAGTATAAACCTGAAGGAGTTGTTTTCTTACCCTCAGCACTGGCCAAGCAGTCATCACAGGGTAGAGAATTGCGGGAGTTCTTTTTTCCGTCTTTTCCTCACAATAATACTCTGTGTCCAGTGGAGACTCTTCGTTGTTATGAACGAGCCACGGCTTCTCTACGGCCTGAGGATACTAGCAAATTGTTTGTGGCTATTGTTAAGCCTCATAAGCCTGTCGCTTCATGCACTATTGCTCGATGGTTACGGGAAACATTAAAGCTAGCAGGTGTTGATGTATCGATTTTTGCAGGCCATTCAACTAGAGGAGCTTCCACATCAGCAGCCGCAGGAGCTGGTGTTACAACTGCTGATATTATGAAAGCTGCAGACTGGAGCACAGAGTCAGTTTTCAGGAGACATTACTATCGTTCATCCCATGATGCTTCCTTTGGTAGAGCAGTGTTATCTACATCATCTCCCGGTGAGACCTAACCTTATAGTATTCATGGTAGCTGTCTTATTTGGGATTGAGATGGGCTCGACTTCACCTTGTTGGAACTACAAACAACACCATTGATATGTGAGACTGAGCCTTCTGAAATATAATTTCCAAATGGCTCAGATCACGAAGTGATTGCATGCTATTTGGGATTATATGAAGAAGGCGAAGTCGAGCATATCAATGGTCCCACCCACCCTTCCCTGACCAAACCAAATTGGTTCGCTAATTCAAAGGTCGAAGGTGTGAGGTGTGGTGGGTATTTATAAGAGTTTTTCATGCGCATGCGTAGAGTAGCACGTGGCACGCATGCCCATGTATTAGTAACTACTAACAGCTGGTAATAATAGGAAACTAGGTCAAACACCATTGATATGCTCGACTTCGCCTTCTTCATATAATCCCAAATAGCATGCAATGACTTCGTGATCTGAGCCATTTGGAAATTAACCAGTGTTGTCTAGGTCAGCCAATAACTGGTGAAGAAACCTTTAAACCAATTATTGCCCACCCACTTCAAAGCATGTGTAAATATGTGATTGTAATAACTGTTATTGCAAGACAGAATGGTGATGGTCACTTTGGTACCACCCTAAACCTTCCAGCAGGCTTGTTGAGTACCCCCTTATGTCTGCCAATATACACACAAACCAATTAGCCAGTTATTGCCAATTACTGGTGACAAAAAATTTGTAGGTGTACAGCACTAATTATCACACACTACACTCACACTCCAGTCAGCTAGTGTCTTCAAATGTATCAATACTAAGTCATCCACAGGAGATCCCAATAAGACCACCGTCTGAACAACTCCCTACAACACAAAGATCAATTAACATCACTCTTATTGTACTGAATGGCTGTAGTTTGATCACCTGGTACTCTTCAGTGTGTAGTGATTCTAGTGGTAACCCTCCTCCATTGCAGTAGAAGAATGACTCCAAGTCCTACAAGTGGGTAGCCTGTGTCAGTACAGCAAAACTTGTTGGACTTTTTAATGTGAAAACTGCATGGGCAAACCAAAAGTAAACACCTATGGTGGTATATTATTTTTTGTGCTCTGATATGCCTATTTGTGTACACTTTTTCAAGCCTAATCAGTGGCAGATTTGGGGGGAGGCAAGGAACACGTGGCCCCCCCCCCCTCAATAAAAATTGCATACAAGATCGAGATACTCTTTTTTTTGTCCTCAACTTTTCAGCAAAGTACACCCCCCCTCCTCCCCTTTCCAAACTCTGGATCTGCCCCTGCTTATCTTTTTGCTTAGTTTAAAGCATCTTAGTAAATCTTTACAGCCAAATTTTTTATGATGCAGAAAGCAAATTAAGCATGTAAAATATGGTCTTGCAGTAGGGGAGGTACCAATGCTAGCAGTACATAAAGCAATAGATTGAGCGTAGCTTTAAAAATAACATACCATGGTACCCACTAGTACAAATTCACTACTAGATACACATAACACATGCTGTATTTACTTGGTTACATGCTGCAGCGTTTATTACTTTAGCAAAATCAATGTAGCAACTATTCAATTCGACCACCACTTGATGCTCGAAAATGACATTGAAGCCATATTGTGGCACTACTCAAGTGCAGCTACTATTAAAGGAGCGGCATTTAACTAAGTAAATATGCTATCTACATTACTCTGTATATTCATTATCTACCATATGTACCTTGAGTGACTCCTTGATGCGTTGGGCCTATTAACAATCACACAATATAAAAGGTGTTGTTATAAGTCTGACATACCTTGCTTGAGTCATCTTGACTCTGCTCCACAAACCATGTCACAATGGAGTCCCACATCACTTTCATGATTCTATGTGTGAACATAACAGTGAGGGTAAATGTCCCAACTCCTAACTACAAATTAGACCACAAAACACATTTAAAACGTTGCATTAAAAAGTAGGGGTTAGTAATACAAAAATATTTCCACACCTTTGTAGCACAGATACTATCAGTTTAGCCTGCAGCACAGTCAGTGTGTCAGTAAGATATTCTTTCAATGGTTCAATAGCCTGTATGGGAAATACTAATACCATCACATCAGCTAATGCACTTCTTACCTTAGTAGTGACAAACGTACTATCAGCCTCTAACACTTGTCTCAGCAATGGATCAATATCATTAGAAATCTGTAGGGTAATATGAGATGTGAAAATATTTCTACTACGAACTTCATACAAAATTTCAAATTTGGATTCCTTGCCAAATTTCAAGCCACTTGATTACAGTCATATTATAGTTAAATACAATTATGAAACTGAAGAGAAAGAGTTTGGTTAACCTTTAAACCCTCATATAACTGTTGGGCAATGTGTGTTTACACAATACAGGTGTAAATGGTGATGGTAACATCCTAAAATTACACATTGATTGAAAGTCTGTTCACTGGACTACTTGGAGAAGTTAAATGAACACTGTAACTACAAAGGCTTACTTGTTATGAAGCATTGAACAACAGCAGTGAATCACATTTCTGTGATTGAATCTTCTTGCCATGTGTTTAATTTTGATAGTGGGTTTAATCACATGAGTCATACATATATGGCCTGATGGAAAATCTAATGGTGAAGCGAACGGCAATTGATAGGACCAACCAACATCAAGTTTTGGATCATTATATTTAGTGGTTATACAATGGGCACGAGTGTGTTTATACAGGCAGAGCATGAGTGCACGCTGTATAACTGATGTGTACCACTCACCTACTAGGTGGGGAGCAGCTGCGCCTCTTATAAAAGGCCAGGTTTCTAACATCAATTGTGGGTAACCAAGCCGAACGCTGCAGTGACATTCCCTCTACAGTATCTCAGGCACTTGAGATATTACATTTGAACGAAGCTAGTATGCTATGGGCTATACAACTAACCTGCATTCGCTATTCGCCCCCCCCCCCCCCAAATTTTGAAAAGCTCGAATTACCCCTCCTTTTCTAGAAAAATCCCTGTGTGATCACTTGATTGCCCATGATTCTCTCGGGCAAAAAAAAAGCAGCTAATATAAACGGTTTGAGTAAACAAAACCTAACTATTAAACAATATTAGTCTAATTCGTCTATCTACACTGGCTAAACTCGAATCTATATGTAATGGCAAGACAAAAACTGCCTGCCACAATCGAACGTAATGGTGAGGATTAGTGCTTGGTAGTATTAAAATTTGAACACAAGGTATTAGTAACAGGAAAATATTGCGGTATATTGATATCTAATCCAAAACAGCCAAGCTGTAAAAAAAGTGTGCGGCCCTCAGAAAGGCTGTGGTGAAAAAAGATGTGAAATCCAAGGTGGCGGCCAAGAAATGGCTGTGATGGTAGGTTAGTGGTAAAAATTTTAATAATGACAATTCAGGTGAATTTTTGTGCCGCTTCACAAAAATTCACCTGAATTGTCGTTATTAAAATTTTTACCACTAACCTACCATCACAGCCATTTCTTGGCCGCCACCTTGGATTTCACATCTTTTTTCACCACAGCCTTTCTGAGGGCCGCACACTTTTTTTACAGCTTGGCTGTTTTGGATTAGATTTCATTTCTTTTTGTATTTGTATACCCCAAAGCCGGCCTATGGCCAGCTTTGGGACTTTTTTAACCTATGTTTTTTTCTTTACTACAGGAAGAAGAAAAGATGAAGTAGATGTACTTTAAATATTTTATCAGTAAATGTACAAATTATATATACTGTATAATACATATGTGACCGGATTTGCGAAAAGGGGTCCAATTTGCCAACTTTGACAATTGATAACTTCAGATTGGAAAGAGCTATTGCCTTGATATTTGGGCAGTGGTGAGCACCACTATAGCTGAATACATGGTGAAATGTTCAGGTTAATATGTTACTTGAACACTGAGTTATGGTCTCCAACATTTACGGAATTGGATGTGTGTGGAAGACCCCTTTTCGCAAATCCGGTCACATATATTGATTACAGAAATCTCCATGGTGGTTTCTTTGTAACTGAACACTCTACAAGGTGACTTCTTCTAATTGCTCTCTCTACAGGGTGAATTGTTTGTAGCTGAACGATCTACAAGGTAACTTCTTCTAGCTGATCTCTCTACAGGGTGATGTGTTTGTAGCTGAATTTTGTATAGGTGATTTGTTTGCAGCTGAGCTCTTTACAGAATGGTTTCTTTGTAGCTGAACTCTCTAAAAGGTAACTTCTTCTAACTGATCTTTCTACAGGGCAATTTGTTTCTGGCAGAATTTTCTACAGGGTGATTTCTTTGCAGCTGAACTCTCTACATGGTGGTTTCTTTGTAGCTGAACTATGTACAAGGTAATTTCTTCTAGCTGATCTCTCTACAGGGAGATTTGTTTGTAGCTGAACTATCTACAAGGTAACTTCTTATAGCTGATCTCTACAGGGTGATTTGTTCGTAGTTGAATTCTGTACAGGTGATTTGTTTGCAGCTGAGCTCTTTACAAAATGGTTTCTTTGTAGCTGAACTTTCTCCAAGGTAACTTCTTCTAACTGATCTTTCTACAGGGTGATTTGTTTGTAGCTGAACTATCTACAAGGTAATTTCTTCTAGCTGATCTCTCTACAGGGCGATTTGTTTGTAGCTGAATTCTGTACAAGTGATTTGTTTGCAGCTGAGCTCTTTACAGAATAGTTTCTTTGTAGCTGAACTCTCTACAGGGTAATTTGTTTGTAGCTGAAATCCCTACAAGGTAACTTCTTCTAGCTGATCTCTCTACAGGGTGATTTGTTTGTAGCTGAACTCTCTACAGGTGATTTGTTTGTAGCTGAACTCTACAAGGCGATACTTCTAGGTGATCTCTCTACAGGATTCCTTGTTTCTAACTGAACTCTCAACAGGGTGATCTGTTCATAGCTGAACTCTCTACAGGTGATTTGTTTGTAGCTGAACTCTCTACATGGTGGTTTCGTTGTAGCTGAACTCTCTACAAGGTAACTTCTTCTAGCTGATCTTTTTCACTGCATATTTGTTTGTAGCTGAGTTCTCTACAGGGTGATTTGTTTGCAGCTGAACTCTCTACATGGGAGTTTCATTGTAGCTGAACTCTCTACAATGTGACTTCTTCTAGCTGAACTCTCTACAGGGTGACTTGTTTCTAGCTGAACTCTCTACAGGTGATTTGTTTGCAGCTGAACTCTCTACATGGTGGTTTCTTTGTAGCTGAACTCTCTACAAGGTAACTTCTTCTAGCCGATCTTTCCACAAGGTGATTGAGTTTTTGCAGCTGAACCCTTTACATGGTGGTTGCTCTGTAGCTGAACTCTCTAAAAGGTGACTTCTTCTAGCTGAACTCTCTACAGGATGATTTGTTTGCAGCTGGATTCTCTACGTGGTAGTTTCTTTGTAGCTGAACTCTCTACAATGTGACTTCTTCTAGCTGAACTCTCTACAGGGTGACTTGTTTTTAGCTGATCTCTCTACAGGGTGACTTGTTTCTAGCTGAACTCTCTACAGGTGATTTGTTTGCAGCTGAACTCTCTACATGGTGGTTTCTTTGTAGCTGAACTCTCTACAAGGTAACTTCTTCTAGCTGATCTTTCTACAGGGTGATTTGTTTGTAGCTGAATTCTCTACAGGGTGATTTATTTGCAGCTTAACTCTCTACAAGGTGACTTCTTCTAGCTGAACTTTCTACAGAGTGATTGATTTTTTTTTGCAGCTGAACTCTCTACATGGTGGTTTCTTTGTAACTTAACTCTCTACAGGGTGATTTGTTTGTAGCTGAACTCTCTACAGGGTGATCTGTTCATAGCTGAACTCCCTATAAGGTAACTTCTTCTAGCTAATCTTTCTACAGGGCGATTTGTTTGTAGCTGAGTTCTCTACAGGGTGATTTGTTTGCAGCTGAACTCTACATGGTAGCTTCTTTGTAGCTCTACAATGTTACTTCTTCTAGCTGAACTCTCTACAAGGTGACTTGTTTCTAGCTGATCTCTCTACAGGGTGACTTGTTTCTAGCTGAACTCTCTACAGGTGATTTGTTTGCAGCTGAACTCTCTACATGATTGTTTCTTTATAGCTGAACTCTCTACAAGGTAATTTCTTCTAGCTGATCTCTCTACAGGCCGATTTGTTTGTAGCTGAACTCTCTACATGATGGTTTCTTTGTAGCTGAACTCTCTACAAGGTGATTTCTTCTATAGCTGATCTTTCTACAGGGTGATTTGTTTGTAGTTAAACTCTCTACACAATAGATTCTTTGTAGCTGAACTCTCTACAAGGTGATTTCTTCTATAGCTGATCTTTCTACAGGGTGATTTGTTTGTACCTGAACTATCTACATGATGGTTTCTTTGTAGCTGAACTCTCTACAAGGTAACTTCTTCTAGCTGATCTCTCTACAGGACAATTTGTTTGTACCTGAACTCTCACATGATTGTTTCTTTGAAGCTGAACTCTCTACGAGGTGATTTCTTCTAGCTGATCTTTCTACAGGGTGATTTGTTTGTAGCAGAACTCTCTACAAGGAAACTTCTTCTAGCTGATCTCTCTACAGGGAGATTTGTTCGTAGCTGAACTCTCTATACATGATTTGTTTGCGGCTGAATTCTCTACATGATGGTTTCTTTGTAGCTGAACTCTCTACAAGGTAACTTCTTCTAGCTGATCTCTTTACAGGGTGAATTGTTTGTAGCAGAACGATCTACAAGGTAACTTCTTCTTACTTATCTCTCTACAGGGTGATTTGTTTGTAGCTGAACTTTTTACAAGGAAACCTCTTTTAACTGAGCTCTGTACAGGGTGAATTGTTTGTAGCTGAACTATCTACAAGGTAACTTCTTCTAGCTGATCTCTCTACAGGATGATTTGTTTGTAGCTGAACTATCTACAAGGTAACTTCTTCTAGCTGATCTCTCTACAGGGTGATTTGTTTGTAGCTGAATTCTGTATAGGTGATTTGTTTGCAGCTGAGCTCTTTACAGAATGGTTTCTTTGTAGCTGAACTCTCTACAAGGTAACTTCTTCTAGCTGATGTATCTACAGGGTCACTAGTTTGTAGCTGAATTCTCTACATGGTGGTTTCTTTGTAACTGAAGTATCTACAAGGTGACATCTTCTAGCTGATCTTTCAACAGGGTGATTTGTTTGTATCTGAACTCTCTACAAGAAATCTTCTTCTAACTGATGTTTTAACAGGGTGAATTGTTTGTAGCTGAACTCTCTACAGGGTGATTTGTTTGTAGCTGATCTCTATACAGGTTACTTATTTCTAACTGATCTCTTGAATTCTGTTCAGGGTGACTGCTCTATTAGGATGACTGCTCTATTAGAGTATCTCGATCTCGCACTTGCTACACCAAGTTGGATTTCGTGTTATAACTCCGTGGCTTTAAGTCTGATTCTTCTACACCATTGAAGAGCCTTTCTAAGATGATAACTCCATCTGTACAGCGATTTTGAAAGCATTACCCCAAGCGGTTTACCTGGTAGGCGTGGCAAGCATAATAATAATAATAATAATAAAATAAAAATATTAAAAATTAGCTAATCTCGATTGCGTAATTGTTACACACTGTTGATTTTTTCGCTGTATCTTCCTGGTTTTTAGCTCGATTTCTTTCAAACCACAAAAGGTTTGAGGTTCAATAGTTAACCTATTCACCCACCGATTTTCAGCTTCTTCCCATATGCGGTTTACCCTGTAGGCGTGACAACATATTGGTGTTATTTTTCGTGCATAATCACTCATAACTCTTTGTCTGTTTATGGTATTCCAGCCAAACTTGGTACCGAGATGCGCCTTTATACCCCCCTTCTGTGTGCCAAATTTCAAGGCAATCGGATAACGCGTTCGAGTTTTATAGCAGTTTTTGTAAGTGTGCGACAAGAAAAAGAAAAATAAGAAGAAGAAGAAGAAAAAAAAAACGAAGAAACTCAGCCAATTTTTGAAGTCGCATATCTCGGGAACGCGCGAAGCGATTTCGCTCAAATTTGGAATGTAGAGTGCTGCAGTTGGGGGGCATGTCCACAGCAAAAATCGTCTTGTTTCATCAAGGAAGCACAGAGCTACGGAGGTGCGAAAATTGCGTTTTCTTTCTTCCTGTCAATATACTCACGGGTGTTACGCGCCGGCTTCTTGGGCCGCACGACACACTACCGTGTGTCTTGATATAGTTAGCTTGTTATTGTAACTATTGCATCATTTCTTGGGCTTAGTATGAAGCGGTATGCATCACAAAAACCAAACATATATAGTTCAGTACAAGTAGGCATTTGCTGAAATGTGAGGACCGCAAGCTTTTGTTTAGGGTGTGTCTGCTAAACCATCAACAAATTGGGTAATTAAACACCAAAGGTTAAAAGTAATCCTATACTGGTATTCATCGATATACCGGTATTTCGATATATCAGTTATCAAAGTTGTCACAGTATGAAAATCGGTTATGATAATTTATCATGATAAACGGTATCACCGGTATATTGCAGAACACTAGTGAGGATTATATTATAATAGTTTTATTGACTCATTGTTGAAAACACGCAAGGTATATACATGTATATGTAGACTAGAGTTGTGGCCACCGCGTTGACTTTTTTGATTGCCATTGGCTGCTTGGTAAACGTAGTGGTGATATTTGGTCTGGTGACATTGGGTGACGTTATGGCCCTACAATCAACTTTTACATGTTAGGCTTATAAGAATTCGAGTAAACTATTGAGATGCCTTAGATATGTTCAGTGGCGTAGCCAGGCCTCCAGGGATGAGTGGGTACACCCATGCAACTAACTAGCAAGTCCATCCTTAGTGGACTCTATATACATATACTAAAAACTGTTTCAAGAGTGTATAAATGTATCTAGCTAGCTAATAATATGCTATGCTGCTGTTCCTACAGCATCTAACGAATGATATAGAAGCCGCTAGAAATGAAAACTAACTTATTAGTGAAAAATATCCATCCTTGTGTTCTTCTTTCTTCCCTGCCTAAAATTTAGACCACATGATACTGTGCATTAAATAGAAAGCACTGAAACTACTCAGATTACATGATATAACTACTGAGTTTATCAGTTGCTGATGTACAACGAAAATATTGTGCTGCCAAGGTAAGCACTACTTGTCTCTTGTTCACAATAGCTTATGTATATGTTAAAACATTGCCAAGAGTGCTATATGAAAAATAAAGCATGAGGCGCACGGCCGAGGTGCTAATAAAGCACAAGGCAAACACTGAGGCCAAGTGTCAAGTGCTTTATTTTTCATATAGCACGAGCAAGGCAATGCCTTAAATGATTTATGGAACTTTCTAGTCATGTAGCTCACCATACACTAGGACTCGTAATTAACATGCGTTGCACGAATTATTAGCAGCCTGAATGCACACAAACTAGTTTAACAAAGTAACTCATGCGTAGTTTACCATATTGTGGCATGGTAGAGGTTCATCGCGTAGTTTGGCAGGTTTTGGTCACAACCCATAATTGATTCTATTGTGACACATGGTGAAGTATTTCCGTGATATCTCCAGGACTTGTCCATTCACATTAACAAATGTGACAGCAACGTTACCTTCTATAAATAAAATCTATGGTTATAGCAATAGCGAGCGGGCACTGTTGTCCTAGGAAATTAGGATGGGCACATGCCTACCCTTGGCTATGCCACTGGATATGTTGCGGTAAACATTAAAAGCAGTTGTGATTTGCTTACTTTGGTATTGGAATGCAAGGTGTTCGTCAGCCGTCTGTGAGTGAGGGAGTGGTTTAGCTTGATTGGTGGCGTCTTTGAACTACCCACACAGAGTGGTATGTAAAGGATTTGTGTGTTAAAGGTAGCTCACATGGCCAGGATTGGCTCTACAGTTCAGTGTTAGGATAAAACCCTAGATACTATTTTAATCCTTGTTACATCACAAGAAGAATGATGTAAATTGTGTAGCCATAGGAAGAATGTTTCGAAAGTTACAGTACTTTGTTTAAAGCATGCATTTTGGCCCACTTTTCGGGTTTAGGGGGTAGCAGCAGAATTGCTTTTTAAATCATACATTATGATAGTACTGTATAGTAGGGACCACAGAGGAGTAGGCATGGCCCACAGGATAACATCACCCAAAAACCAGCCTCAATTTTCCCTGATGATGATGAGGCAGTATTGGTTAGGTAAAACTAAGCCCAAGCAATCTTTCAGATCGACCTGAAATGCTTTCAACAAGTTGCTATGGAATTTTTATTTAAAAAAAATTATTTAATGGAATTTTCTACTGATTGACTGATCCTTCAGACAAGCGTAACTCGATAACGGCTAAGGCTACGGGTTTGATATTTTCACTGTTCAATGTCGCTTCGGCCCGACAGGTGCCTTTTGGCATACCACAGTACGTACAATGCATTCTTCATGGACTTACCAGTGTCCTCCTTTGTGTCCCATTTTATCTTTGCTGACAGCTAAGTATCGATTTGGAAAAGTAGCACTGATGGCTTCCCTTCGTAACAGAAATCGTCCCTATTTTTCATAGTGGCTATTTTGATTGCAGAGGTGCTTCTCAAACAGTTCTTGATTTGTACTGCTGTGTAACGGATTGAACATAGCCAACAAAGAAGCGTAATGGATACTTCACTTTTCAGACAATAAATAACTAGGGCATGCGGCACCATTTCTTTTGGTATACGTGGATTGCAGAGGTGCTTTTCAAACAGTTCTTGATTCAAAATGCTGCGTAACGCATTGAACATAGCTGATAATTGCGTGGCGCCATTTCAGATGTGGTATGCGTGGTTTCACCAGTCATAATAATTGTTTACAAAAAAGTTAACAAACAAGTACAAAGAAAAACTTGGAATTTTCGACTAGAGTAGGGACCATAATACATCGATAAAAAGTACTGAAACAAGCTGGAGTAGTGCACGATATTAAATCACAGTAAAACAATAAGAAGTGTTATATCCCTCCCTACTGTGCTCAAGATACCATAATGGAAATTCACAGCAGGGATATAACACTTCTTATTGTTTTACTGTGATTTAATATCGTGCACTACTCCAGCTTGCTTCAGTACTTTTTATCAATAGAAAATCCCAAATTTTTCCGTGTACTTGTTTAAATATAAATGGCAGAGTGTTAGTCCTTTAGACTACAATAGGTAATGCTTTTACAAACAAGTTGATGTTTTACAAAGACTTGCACAATGGGCAATACCCATAACTATGTAAAACCATACAAGTGCCATATACTATCCGTTTTATTAATGTTACACTTTCGCTGCATTTCCGCAACGTGTCCATGATATTTTAACTGGGGGTGTAGTTTGTACAGGAGCCTATGGGAGAATGCGAGTTAAGCGTATAAGAGCAGCTCTCAGACACAAGAATGTTGTTTTATTGTTTAAAATACGGTGCTCTAAGATAGCAAAACCCAGGGATGATGCCTCTAAGCAGGTTTATTTCGCTGCATGTGCTAATTAGAAACTTCCATAGATTTGTTTAACGAACTGTAACTGCGCATGTAACTAGCAATGTAACAAGCAGGTAGGCTAATTGTGAATGCTAGATTAATGCGATAACATGTTCTTAATGCTGATTCTAATTAGCGCACATTATCAAAAAGCCTACTTCTAATCTTTTTGCCATCTTAAAACACTGTCTCTTTAACGACAAAACAACGTACTTGTGTCTCATAAAGCTAGAGCTACTCTTTTACGCTCAACACTTTTACGCTCAACTCGCCATTCTCCAATAGGCACTGCAGAAACTACACCCCCAGCTAAAATATTACGGACACAATGCAGAAATGTAGCAAAAGTATAGCATTAGTAAAACGGATAGTATATGACACTTACATGGCTTCATGTAGTTTTGGATAAGGACCATTACCTTATACTAACCACACCTAACCATCAAGGCTCACTAACTTTAGCAAGACCTTGCCAAAAATTATGACTGAAGTTAGACATATAATGAAGATTGTTAGCCTGGTAGTAGGAGTTGGGAAGTTTTTGATGGTGGGTTTTAGTTAATGGGATAAACTGCTTCACAAAAGTATAGGGAAGGTATTAGTGATTGTAGCCTTGCTACTATATTACTTTGAAGTGCCTTTGCAGAGACTTGTGCTATATTTTAGGCTATTGTTTACCATGTGTATCCGTTTCCCTATCTATTCTTCTAGACCATCAAATTGTATTATAGCTGAATTGGAGTATCTAATTGGACGAAAAGAGAAATGGCACATGACACCAAACCCTAACTAAAGCAGTGGGTGGTGTCTGGGTATGAGAACTACTCTGCAGTTTAATAAAGGAGGCACTGCACAAAAATTCTCATTATAAACTGATAACCAGCCTAGTTCATTACCTATGAAATGACACCTACTTACTGGTAGAGAAAGAAATGGGACACAAAAGAAGACAAAGGTAGTTCATGTTGCATGCAGTGTAACTCAGTAGTTGCCAAGGTAGATGAAAAGGCATGTATTGGGCCTAACCAAATAGCCATTAGCATTAACCATATACGCATGGTTGGGTTTCACTTGGCTGAAGGTATTAGTCATCCAGTAGAAATTCAGTTACAATTCTGTAGAAACTATCAAAAGGATTCTGAAGACATGTTTGGGCTTAATTATATCTCACCAATACTGCCAAGTCATTGTAACCTTTTATTCATGATCCCTACTATACTACACTACTGCACTATATGATATAGTTACTACATTAACATGTATACATACCTGTTTGCCGACATAAGACACAACAAGTGTGATGTACTGATCCATATCATCAGCTGTGGTCAGTGTAGTACTGAGTAGTTGTTGTGTATCAGTGAACCGATCCACCACAATGAATTGTAGCATCTCAGGTACCCTCCTCAATTCTCCTCTGATAAATTCAATGTCATTGAGAGTAACACAAAACTACATGGAACAATACAAGGAATACATGTAATACCAGGTTTACATTTCAAGAGTATAGATGTATTATTTGGGGTGTACACCTGTATTGCTAGGAATTGTACAGTATCATGTGTACCAGTGTGCTGCGGTGTTGGGGTTGTTGTGGAACTTTGGGTTATGCGACCTCTCTGTGTGAGACCTGTACAGTCCTCCTGCAGGTTACTAGCCCTGCCCCAAAAGGATTTGCCTGCACAAGGCTAAAGTGCCTGAGTGGTGCACAGGCATCCCGGTGCTGGTTCGCTGGGCAGCAATCGCATGGCTGCTGTAGGCTTTGGTTTGCTATTTGTGTAAGCGTGTGTGCATGTGCACACGAGCGTATGTGCACATGTGTGTATCTGCATGCATGATATCTTGTATTAATACTACATAACATAGTGCATATACATGTGGCCATATTCTTCTCACCAATTCCGTAGCAACAAAACTTGTTTCACTTTCATGTCCACTACTCTTCAAATTGTCATATGATACTGTAACAAAGTGTTTAGTGGAGCCAGTAATCATCTAACAAGGAGAAAATAATTGCATGACAACACACTATCAATCAACACTTGTGTACCTCTATAATTTTGGTCAGGTAGTCATAATAGTGAGGCCAGTGTTGCCAGTGAAGATTATTCCAGAAAGTGGCCATCTGCACACACACACACAACAAATCACACAACACCATCAAAATTACATTGTAACTACCTGTTGAATATATACTGACACGTTAACTGCTGAATGAGATATCTGAATTTCTCCAACAACAGTAAAGGCCTACGGGACAAAATGTGTCTTTAAACACATAAAGAATTAAAAATATCTTACTTTACGAGTTTCTCCAGATGATGTCTCAACTTCAGTTTGGAAGATGGCACATGCTGTATTCACCCAGTCATCAACAAACCCACTAAACCATTCATTGCATTTTGAAAGCTTTAAGGAAGACCTAATCCTAATACCAACCAAAAATATAAACAAACACACATACAGTACACACTCACACAGACAGACAGACACACACACACACACATACTGTACATACACACATATATATTATGTACATACATGCACGTCTACATGTATGGTAGGATGCACAAAAAGTCCTTGCGATTAAGAGATAAACTTTCATGACACTACTCCAACCATATGTCATGAACTATTCATGAAATATGTTTCATGACCTTGTCATGAACTGATTAACTGACTACTAAAGTTGCATATAGCTACACAGCTGTTTGGTGTTCTGTTGCTTCTTTTCTGAAATTCATACAGACTAAGTTTACGAATTGTATTGTGACAATCTTCATGAAGTGAGGCATGTTTCATGAAACAATGAAATTCATCTTCATGATGTGAGGCACATCTTAATGAATGTTCACAAACAATAGACACACCCAGGCATGCAATGGCTTCATTTTCACAAGCCACTATAGTTCATGAACATAGAGTGGGCACGTGCTAGTTTACTTGATGAACAGTTCGTGAATTAACCAACTGTTCATAACAAGTAGCCTTCATTAGTTCATAAAAAGTTTTTTTGTGCATTCTACCTTACACATACAAACCATGTACTTACACACATACACATGTACGAACAGTACATACATACATAATTAAGTACATACATACACATCCAAAAACACACATACTGTATTGTCTCAAATTACTCTGAGAATTTATTTCTTTCACATAACTTTGCATCCCATTTCACCCCAGCTACTAAACAAAACCAGCGACTGTACGTATGAGACCAGTGTTTATATATATATGTGACTAGTATTCACGAATCAACTTCATACTGTTTTCCTATATACTTCACAGATTCGAGCTACATTAATAGAATTTATAAAATGTTCTGTACTTCACTGCTATAACACCACAGAATTGTTTAAAAGTATGCTAGATGTTCATTTGAGACTGGAATGTATTTCTAATGTAATAGTCTATACCTCTGGCAATTACACAGGACCAGGTATTTATACAATTCTGGCCGTAATCCAACACAATACGGGATACACACACAAATATACCTACATACAGACATATATACATTCAATGCATACATACATACATGTACGTACGCATGCACACATGCACAACTAGACATTACACATCTGTATATTGAGCTACAATAGTACAATGTACACAAAATGTACATACATACTTTTCAGGTAACTGCTCAGAGAGAGACAGGATTTCACCGATGGTCAGATAGAGGTGATAAGCTGCTATACTTGTGTTCTTCATATAACTAGTAGTGTACAACTGAACTACACCAGACAACTAACAATGTTTGATGATACACAAGGTAACTGGTATAGTCAGTTGTGTACCTCTGTGTCCATGACAACATAAAACAGGTTGAAGTAGTCCACTCCATACCTGAAATGTAATAAGAATATTAGCACAACACAGCCACAAGTACACATGCTAGGGATCACATAAGTTGTAACAGAAAGAATATTAGTGATATCCTTGTAAGCTAAATCAAATGTATATGCACAGTAGAGTGTACCACGATATATCATGGAAGCATTTATCACGATATTACATGCTCATTAGAAAAATCATGTTTTATCAAGAGTTCATAATATTATAGGCCCCCCCTATAATATTATGAACTATGAACTCTTGGTTATATTCATTTCATACGGACAAGTTTTGCTATGGTTTGTAGCTATTGTTATATTCATCCCACAAACAACCTCTACTATAAGCACCGCATATAGCTTCATGTTATATGTGATTTGCTGCATTTGTGACAGTATCATTTAATGGCATTTTATTTTGTAAGCTACATGTATATATCACGATATATCACAAACATGATGTGTAAAAAAGCTTTGATACAATTATCATCTCATGTTTTTATCACGATAACAACAATATATCGTTATATTGCCCAATTCTAATGAACAGTACCAATAAAATACCATTCCACCAATAAACTTTAGCCTCACTACACCAGCTACCATTCATGCAATATTTCACACCCACCCACACACACATGTACACACAAAGACATGTAGCCACGCACACACACACGCACACAAATGTACACACACACACGCACACAAACGTACACACACACACGCATGTACACACTTACTTATGGAACAAGTCAGACACTTGTCCAGTGGAGTTTCTTAGTTGGTTAGTCATGAACTCCACCACAGCAAGGAAACAGGAGATTCTTTGTACCTCATTCTGTATGAGGCAGTAACTGAACTAGTTAATGATGTACGCCACTCACGGTCGTGGATGATGATTTGTTCTCCTTCACAAACAAGTGAGAACATGCCGCCTGTAAGGTGTGAATTACAGACTGTAATAACATTACTAGCAAAATAGACAAAATATGCTAAGGAGTAGAATTTCACTCCCAGTAAGTCACTATGTGGGTAGTGTGGTCATCCTCTTGTATTTTGTGACATACATGACTTGCTGAGTGAAAACAGATTAGTTTGCATTTCCCTTTTTTGACTTCTTTGTTGTTTAGATAGAAAACTCATTAGGTTATTAAAGTTTTCAACTTTATTTGGTGAATACTCTTGGAGTTATAACAATGGAAACCAGGAACAGCAAAACAATTGGTTTGTATAACAACTATAGTATGTACATGTTCAGCTGAGTTCTCAAAAACATTTAACAACTATCATCTGGTTAGCTGAAATGCTACATATTTCTCTTCTTAAGAAAAATCCACTTTTCTTTTTAGCTGTATTTTTTTCAGGACTCAGTTCAATGTTTAATAAAACTACAGGTGTGATCATAAGGCAACAGCTTGTGGAGTCCAGGCTTGTCACATTAAGTTCACCATGAACTGGGGGATTTATCAAGGTATCGTTTTTGGCCTATATATATCCATGCTTGCAAGCAACAAGGATATTCAAACTGAAAAATGGTGACAATAAAACGGTAACATAAACAAGCACACATAAATTCTTAATGGTACAGAAACAAAAAGATGCTCTTACTCTCCATGATCAGGCAAATAGGTTGGCATGTTATATGAGTCTAGTTTCACGGTTTACCGAAGCAATTAAAATTTGTAGCACACATTTTTTACCCAATGTGCCACAATGCAAAACAGAATTAGTCAGGTTTCTGTTCAACAAGTCACATATAGTATACACACCTGACAAGCTGCTTCAATGGTACAAGTCAAGTCCTTCTGAGTCCCATCATTTTGTTGGATATATGGTACAATTCCATAAAGTGTCTTCAACAGCCTAAAATGATAGCACTAGCAGTGTACAGAATGGCAAGAAGCTTACACACACACACTAGGGCTGAGCGATACTACCGTTTGAGCGATATATCGCGATATTTCCGAAGTATCACGATCGCGATAGTGTGTTGTTAACTATCGCGATTCTAAATTATATCCGCACATGCGCGTAGTTATGGTGAAAATGGCGACTACACGTGCTAATCGAAACTGCGAAGTTAGCGAGAGTACTGTTGAATTACTGCCATTAGAAGGCTCTACGAGTGAAGTATGGAAACATTTTGGGTTTCCTGGTAGGAATGGAAAGTTTGTCGAAACGGACAAAAAGAAGCACACGGATGTTAGTTGTAAGTTGTGTAAGAAAGCATTAAAATATTGTGGAAATACATCGAATTTAAGGTATCACCTTGAACGAGACCATAAAAAAGAATTTCAAGAGTTACTAGTAGTTGAGGCTGAAAAGGTGAAGGAGAAGAGTGATGGTGGCGCTTCCTCTAGTAAACAGCCAAAAATTGCTGAAGCTCTGAAGGATGTGATACCTATTGCTCGAAACTCCAACAGATGGATTCAGTTAACCAAGAGTGTGTGCTATTTCATTGGGAAAGACATGCAGCCTTATGACACCATAAACGATCCCGGGTTTGTAAAAATGTTGCACACCTTTGAGCCAAGGTATTTTCCACCTGACAGAAAGACCATTGCCACTAACTATATGCCAAAATTGTATGAAGTAGAAAAGAAGCGTGTAATGGGTCTTGTACAGTCTATTGGTGACAGCGATCACTATGCCATTACCACTGACTTGTGGACATCTAGAGCTAATCACTCTTATTGCTGCCTTACTATTCATTACGTCTCAGCTGATTTCATACTGAGGAGTCACCTGTTGGAAACCAAAGAATTTCCTGACAGCCACACAGCTGAGAATGTGGCTGAAGAGTTAAAAGTTATTCTTAATCAATGGGAGTTTTCAATGGACAACATTGTTACAGCCACAACAGATAATTGCTCTAATATAGTCCGTGCTCTATCAATAAATAATTGGACACATATTCCTTGCCTGAGCCATATCTTGAATTTAGCAGTGGAAAAAGTTTTAGCATTGCCAGTAGTCTCTAGAACTGTTGCTCGTTGCCGTCGTCTGGTATCACACTTTCATCATTCGTCCAAGTCTAGTTACATGCTAAAAACAAAGCAGGAAGACCTGAAACATGATACTCATTGCTTAATTGGTGGTGTTGTCACTAGGTGGAATTCCACCTATTACATGATTAAAAGAGTGCTAGAGCAGCAGCAGCCTTTGTGTGCAGCACTTCTTGCTTTGAAGAAGGGTGATCTAATGCCATTGGATTCTGAATTCGCAGTCATGGAAACGTATGTAGAAATCGTGAAGCCTTTAGTTACTGTCACAGAAGGAATTGGTGCTCAGAAGTGGGTGACAATATCTTCCGTCCGACCTATATTGCATAAATTGTTGAATGTTACTTTAGTTGAACAAGACAACGACACGTCACAACAGAAAGCAATTAAATCTGCAATGCGGCTGAATTTACAGAACCGATACACTGGCAGTGTTGAAATGTTTTTGTGTATAAAGCGGCATTTTTAGATCATAGAATGAAGAGTTTGCCTTACTTGTCTGAAACAAAGAGAGATGAAGTGAAGAGTGCTATTTGTGACGAAGCTGAAGCTATCATAGAGAGCGGAGTAGACCTGTCAGATTCAGCTCATTTAGATGATGTTGCTGAGAGAGATAAGCCTCCTCCCAGTAAAAAATCAAAGAAGTCAAAAGGAGAATACAAACTCATGGAGTTCATTGGAGACATCATTGACCCTGATGACCAAGAACAGACAATAACAGCTTATCAAAAAGCTAATTCAGAAGTGAAACGATACCAAGATGCTGCCGTGACTACAGATGAAAAAGAGGAGCATCCATTGACTTGGTGGAAGTACAATGCTGTAAGGTACCCCATTCTGAGCAAGTTAGCTAAGAAGTATTTAGCCATCCCAGCTACATCAGTCCCATCCGAGAGGGCTTTCAGTATTGCAGGTCATGTCTCAAATGTGAAACGAGCTTGTCTTCTACCAGCATCTGTGAACATGCTAGTCTTCTTAGCAGAGAATCTACAGTAATAGAAACTTGTGGTTAAGGTAATGCTTATGTTCTATACCTAGTTTTATTCCATATTACACTACAGTACCTATTGGTTTGATGTACCCATTGTTTGTAAGTTTTAGTATATTGTTACTTGACACTTGACTTATTGTTACTTTGTACTACTTGACTTACTGTTTCTTGTTGGTTTTGTACCACTTTAGTCTTCTCAATGACTTATTGTTACTTTGTTGGTTTTGTAGCACTTGACTTACCATTACTTGTTGGTTTTGTACCACTTGACTTTTTGTTACTTAGTACCACTTGACTTGCTGTTTCTTGTTGGTTTTGTACCACTTTAGTCTTGACTTATTGTTACTTTGTTGGTTTAGTATCACTTGACTTACCATTACTTGTTGGTTTTGTAACACTTGTCTTGATGTACCTTGTTTTAACAGAGTTTAATATTATTATGAAGTACATAAAAGTTTGTGTGTGTGTGATTGAAGTACAGTGTGAAAGTATCGTGAAGTATTCAGTATCGTGAATAGTTGTTGCAGTATCGATCGTGATACTAAAATGGCAGTATCGCTCAGCCCTAACACACACGCACGCACGCATGCACACACACACACACAATGTACATATATGTAGTACATTTATATTCGTACAGTGAAACCTCACTTAGTGGCCACCTCATTATAGTGGCCAGGTCCAGCAAGTCCAAACGTATTTTCCATTATGTTACATTTATTTGATTTTCGTTAATAGGGCCACCTCATTATAAAGGCCAGTGACCACTGGACCAAACTGGTAAAACTAATACAATGTTCCCTCAGTAAAGAGGCCAGCTGAGCAGGCAGTCAAGGTATCACTGCAAAAGGTGCTGTTCTTAAGTGCACATTTTAACTACTGAAAGTGGTACCCATTATTCTGGCAGTATACTTCATGCTTTTCCAGTCATTATGTCTCAAGTATTGCTGGAATAATTGGTACATCGTATCCTCCTACCTTTCTCTGTGATAAACTCTACATAGTGTGTTTAGTTAGATCACTTGTATACTGATGTTACAGTTGCTGGTTTGTTGAAAACCTCAATAATAAGGCCATTTTGTTTTACGGCTGCATTAATAAGGTTTTTGGTAATAGGGCCACCTCAGTAATAGGGCCACTTATCATGGGTCCCATAGGTGGCCAGTTGCTGGTTTGTTGAAAACCTCAATAATAAGGCCATTTTGTTTTACGGCTGCATTAATAAGGTTTTCGGTAATAGGGCCACCTCAGTAATAGGGCCACTTATCATGGGTCCCATAGGTGGCCCTATTAATGAGGTTTCACTGTATATAAAATATACAAGTACACAAAAATATGGAATTTTCAACTAGAGTAGGGACCATAACACATCGATAAAAAGTACCGAAACAAGTTGGAGTAGTGTACGATATTAAATCACAGTAAAACAATAATCCATACTGTGCATTTCCATTATGATATCTTGAGCACAGAAGGGATATAACACTTCTTATTGTTTACTGTGATTTAATATCGTGCACCACTCCAACTTGTTTCAGTACTTTTTATCGATGTGATATGGTCTCTACTCTAGTTGAAAATTCCATTTTTTTGTGTACTTGTTTGCTAACTTTTTTGTAAATGATTATTATGACTGGTGAACCCACGCATACCACATCTGAAATGGTGCCGTGTGCCCCAGCTATATCAATTATCATCTGAAAAGTAGAGTATCCATTGTCAGCTATGTTCAACCCGTTACACAGCATTTCAAACCAAGAAATGTTTGAAAAGCACTTTTGCAAACTACGGACAATTTCCATTATGAAGGGAAGCCATCGCGTGCTACTGCCAAATTGACACTTTTTGCTGTCAGCAAAGATGAATGGGACACAAAGGAGGACACTGGTAAGTCCATAAAGAATGCATTGTACATACTGCAGAATGCCAAAAGGCACCTCTTGGGCTGAAGCAACATTGAACAGTGAAAAAATCAAGCCCGTAGCCTTAGCCATTGTCGAGTTACGCTTGTCTGTAGGTATCAGTCAGTTACTCAGTCAGTTACTCAGTCAGTAGAAAATTCTGTCAAATCATTATTTTTAAAAATTAGGTAGCAACTTGTTGAAAGCATTTCGGGTTGATCTGAAGGCTTGTTTGGGCTTAGTTTTACCTAACCAATACTGTCTCATCATTTTCAGGGAAACTTTCGGCTGGTTTTTGGATGACATTATTTCATGGACCACGCCTACTCCTTTGTGGTCCCTACTTATGTATCCTACAACATGGTTGGTATCTACACATTACACTATCAACTTCACATACTCCAGTAGTATAGCCAGTAGGTTAATGCCACGTTGAGAAGTGAAGTGTACAAACTCATGATGTTTGTTCAACACTGAAAGTATTCTTCTTTCCAGGGTATTGAGAGAGATATAAACGGAAGTGACCTGAAAAAATCCATTCAAGACTAACACAAGAATACAAAAGACATGCAGTGCATAATCACATCATTGTCTAATAGAATGTCTATTAAATGTGTTATACCCACCTACTGAAAAGTGTAATGTTTTATAAGTACAACTACATGTATCTACTCCCTCTTAAGTGCTTCACATAGTTTAGTGGCACCCAACTATATGTTCCTCTAAGAAAAGTGTAAATATGGAAAACTAACGAACTTAATAAACAATGGGATCCCATTTTCTGGATGTAATGTGATATATCCCAATAGGTATATGGTATATAAGAGAATCTACACACTTCCTTACCCAATCAGGTAGAGTATCACCATTTGGTGGTAACTTCAGTTGATGAGTATTGACTGCCTTGACTAGACCACCATATGCTGTGATCAATAGCTTTACTTTGTTGTCAAACTTCTGCATCAGTGATAGCAAACTAAACAAAAAAAAAGCAAGATGGTATAACATCAGTACATGATATACTTATGCAAGTACAGTACCATCAAGGTATTATATAAAGACTGTCTATATGATAATTCACTGGTTGACTTTGTTTGCACAACATAAGTTCTGCATAATAAAATGTTCGCTAATTGGTATGGGTAGGGCCAAAGGGACATCCAAAGATAGACTGGTAGTGTACAATATGTACATACTTCAAGGTACACCAAGTACTGTGTTACATACAACACTCAACTCACATCGACACTTGTTGTAGTGTAGTGATCCCATTGAGTGCAGCATGTTGTGTTAACAACTTGTAGCCCAGAGGAGTGATCTTGCCATCCCATTTAGCCAGGTAACTGCCACTCTATATAACATGAACAATGTCATTGTATAACAAATGTATTGTGACAGACAGCACAGGTATGTATGTGTGCATGCTCTGACCTATAATACAGGTAGAGATTCTGACTATGAAGAACAGAGTAAACATTGGAAATGTGTATATATGTATTCTTTTAACATGTCTACACAAATACAGACAGAACATGTTAGTTACTAGTACAGTACACACATACCAAGTGAGCTTCAAAGTCAAGGACAGCTGCAGCCAGTTTAGTGTGCTCTGGTAACACCTTACGTTCCTTCAGTTGAGGCTATAGTTATGTATGTGAGAAAGATCATTACACATGCACGCACGCACACACACGCGCGTGCACACACTACACGCACTCACACAAACACACACGCATGTACAGTACATACGCACGCACGCACCAAACGCACGTATGCACACACACACTATATGCATGTACGCACACACACGCACGTGCCACACGCATGCATGCAATAACACACACATGTATGCACACATATACGCACGCACGCACACCTTTCCATTCAATATATTCACAGACACTTGCAGTTCACCATATTGCTTCTTTCCATTACGACTATAAAGCGGCAGTGACCTTTCAGTAGCCTTTGATGTGACCTTCTACATAAGTACACACAACACAAACTACTGCAATTCTGTAATTTAATGAATACCTTTTAGCTCAGTTATATTCCAATACATCCTGATATACATACAGCCAATAGTATGTTTGTTTATATCAAGAATACAAGTGGTATAGTATACATTTAGCTGGCCTGACATTATAGGACTAATTGTGTACCCAAAGTAAGTGTGTATGTGGTTAACTTTTTATCACACAACAGTTTGCTAGTACTACAGAACTTAAAGAGTGTATGAACATGTGAGTATGGACCAACCAAACATGTGACTAAATGTCTTTCAAGTGTCCACACCAAAATGCTATGATATACATTCACTACATACTGATAGTGGCAGGAATGCTCTCCCCATGTAATCATCACCTTCACCATCATCAATGACTGACCTGCAGTGACACAGTATGATGTTGTGAATGCGTGTGCACATTGTGTGTGTGTGTGTGTGTGTGTGTGTGTGTGTGTGTGTGTGTGTGTGTGTGTGTGTGTGTGTGTGTGTGTGTGTGTGTGTGTGTGTGTGCGTGTGTGTATATGTTGTTTACCAGCCAAGCTTCAAATCCTTTAGTCTCACATCACAACCACAATTGTCCCTGTAAGGAATTGACAAGGTACGTATTTAAAGTATGACATATGTACATAAGTGCATAAGTAAAGACTTTGCTTCATGGGTTGTGTGTGTGTGTGTGTGTGTGTGTGTGTGTGTGTGTGTTAATTGTCTAATGTTGCATGTTTTGACAATTTCCTACTATCTAGTATGATCACGCCTACCCAGCAAAGCAGCACTTGGATGCCCGTGCACTACACAGATGCTGTTGACCAGAGGAGGTATGACAAACATTCAGTGCTATCAAAAAGAATTCATGTTAATTGCATATTTTGACCTCTAAACTGATGCTTAATCTGGCTTTACAGGATTATGGAGACCTTAAATACAATTTTTACAACTTCCATTGTTGTTGTTTACCCTCCATTTTGTGTGATAAGATTTTTATCACATGACAACGTCTCTAATCCCCTTATATCAAACTATTGGGGTTCACCATGTCAATAAATTATACATAAGTAAAGCATTTGATTAGCACTTAGTTTTCAATGAAACCCTCTTAAAGTTGCTCTAGATATATAAATCCTATGAGCTCACGTGAGTGTATCACACCTCCTCTGGAGCAGAACTAGTAACCTGCAGGAGGCTGTACCACCAGATGGGACTTTGGGTGCCCATACCTTCAACTGTGAGACAGACATACGACACACAAACTTACCACACTTCAAACACTAGTAGATCTGATGTGGAGTCATTGACGTGTCTAAAAACACAGGAAAACATTAATAATTAAACCAGGAACATGCTAGTACCAACACCCTTATCACTTAATAAACCCTAGCTTGGTGTGAGTCCACTCTATGAAATACATTAGGTTTCTTAGTAATATAAAAGTAAACTCAAACACTAATAGAAAACAAATTATACATGGCTGCCCATGACACAAACACTGACGCACACTCACAGTTCAAATTGCTCATTCCAGGCAGGGTTGATGGTATCATTGATGACTTTACTCTGCTCACTCTCCAGTTCTAGTCCATTCAGTTGGAATATCTCCACCAGATTGTGTCTGGCTGAGGACACTATGTCTTTTTGATCCTTCTTGATCAGTCCTACTATACAGTATGGGTTACTGGTACCTGTGGAAGTGTACAATGTATCATGGAGTAGCAGGATTCATTATTGGGTGAAACACACACATGGTACAATCATATAGATGATGTGATACAATAGATACAGAACAGTTGTATGTATATCTACAAGGAAAAATTACAATTATCCTCGTATACTTTAGAAAGCCATACACGTGAACCAAACTACGGACTGTACTATCCTATTGTCTACAAAATGCACATTAAATGCTATTACACAATAAGCACATACCATCTCTGCCACGCACTAGTAGATTATTTCCTCTCATTACTATAACAATACAAACACCACAAATACATGTACAACAGAAGCCACACATACATACATGCATACCATAACTTGTACATATTGTACTTTACGTGGGAGGATCAAAGCAATACTGCATACTGTATTGCCCATACAGTACTAATTAGTAGGGTTGAGCGACATTATCATTATAGCGATATATCGCGATATTTTGAAACTATCAATATCGCGATATTTTGTTATTAATTATCGTGATACCACACCTGTACATTATTGTCATTAAAACCCATTTGTGGGACATTGGAAACAGTGGAAATTGAAAACTGAAACTGAAAAACTGAAACTGAAAAACTAAAATTGGTCAAAACTTCATATTAACAGGTACCTCTTAACAAAGACCATCTCTGTAATGAGACCACCTGTATAATAAGACCGCCTCTAATAAGACCACCTCATTATAGTAGTCATGTCAAGTAGGTCCAACAAAAAGGCCATTTGGTGTACTCATAATGTAATAAAGTATCAATCAATCAGACAGTACTTAAAACGACAGCTGCAGGGTTGTACATAAGGATATACTATCTTACCATACCAAGACCTAAAGTCCATGGTCATGTCACAATGAAAATGGGGTAATTGCATGCACAATTACTCTGCTGATACTGGATTTCTCATGAATTGTGCATTATTTAAGAGTTGCGTAGTTAAATTAATGATCTTGGACTTTGTGTCTTGGTAATAGTTGGACACTCGTGATAGGTGTCTTCGAGGATTTAAAAAAACCTGTCAATATTTACCTGCGCCTCGGTAATTACTGATGTCACTTCAGGTTTTTAAGTCTTTGAGGATGCTTATTACGTGTGCCTAACAATTATTAAGACACAAAGTCAAGAATCATTAATGTTGATTTTGTAACTATGCAACTCCTAAATCATGCACAATAATATTCATGAGAAATCCATTATCAAATTCAATTATGCATGCAATTGCTCCATTTTCATTTGTAAAATGACCATGGACTTTAGGTCTTGGCATGATAAGATATATCCTTTTGTACAACCCTGCAGCTGTCATTTCAACTTTAAGTACTGTCTGATTGATTGATACTTTATTACATTATGAGTACACCTTAGCTATATTTTTGGACCTACTTGACCTAACTAATATAATGAGGTAGTCTTATTTTAGAGGCGGTCTTATTATAGAGGTGGTCTTGTTATAGAGGTGGTCTTTGTTAAGAGGTACCTGTTAATATGAAGTTTTGACCAATTTTAGTTTTTCCGTTTCAGTTTTTCAGTTTCAGTTTTCAATTTCCACTGTTTCCAATGTCCCCCCATTTGTGTAGTACTAGGCTAAGAATCCTTGTAAGTCATAACCTGGCTACCCCCTGCAGAGAGGTGTGAACACCATAACATAACCTCAAAGCATGTGTTACAATAACTGTTGCTGTAAACAAAGGTGATAGTGGCTAGTTTGATGCTACCTTTAAAGACTTCCTGCAGGAATACTGAACAATACACTATGTAACACCAGCTATGATTGACTTACTTGTAAGTATCATGAACTATTCAGTATCGTGAATAGTGGCTTTAGTATTGATCATGATATGGCAGTATCGCTCAACCCTACTAATTAGCTGCATAACTGTATTGTATGAGTTATATAGTCAGTTGTGCTTAATTGGGCAAATACAGTACAGTTATGCAGAGAATATATTTAAGGAATGTTACAAAAAAACCACCACATATGCACGACTCTGTAAATCGCTATATTGTAATTTGTGTGGGAGGATCAAAGTGCCACCGTGTGCTGTATTTTCCATGTTGTTTTTGTAGCATTCCTTACACAACTGCGCTGCATAACTGTACTGTATTTGCCCATGTACTGTATGACTCCATACAGTACAGTTATGCAGCTAATCAATACAATCCCACTCAGACAGCACGATTGATCACATGCATGATGTAAATCACTAAAACTAGCCAGACTGATCCTAACAATTTGTTCTACGACTAGAAATGTAGATTTCATGAACACTCACTGATAGTCTGACACAGAAAATTGAAGCAACAACCCCACACAGACAGCACGATGCATCCCGTGTGTGACACTGTCAAACACTAAAACTAGCCAAACTAATTATACCAAATCGTTCTATGACTACAAATAGACTATATGACAACCTACTGATAGTCTGATCACTGAAAATTGAAGTGATTCGGGTACCCAAGAAAAATGCTCCGAGCAAGACGACCAGGAAGTACAATAAAACACTTAAAGCACTGCCCATTGTTGTGTGTATGAATAATACAGCACGGGTGGGGTGTCGACAGGCTAGTACAGCATGAAGCAAAGTCAAGTGCTGTATTTTCCTTGAGAGATCCCACCCCTGAGGGCTGTATTACCATACCTGTAGATATACATGATGCATACTCACACATATTAAAGCCTCAAAATGTTTTTCTACCAATAAGGAAGATTGTGCTAAACACTTTCCTGAAAACATATGCAAAAACGAAACGCATACTTCATAAAGAATCCGCAGTTCTATAAAGTCACATTATTGCAAACCACTTTGCTTTTCTTTTAGTAATCTTCATGTGCAACAGAATTAATTTCTATTATTACGTATGCAAAATATATACCATGCTGCAAGCATGCACACAAGCACAGGTCATGTGCTTTACTTACATTTTAACTGGACATTATTGGCCAGTGTTGCCTACATAAGACCATTATAACAACATGTAGTTTAGCAATGAGCTAGTCACCTGAGCATCTGCAGTTAGTGAATCCTTCACTTTTTGGTGTTCTGTTTTGCTGTATCCAAACATCTATATGTGTGAAATGCAACACATGTAAAATTCACAATTTTAGGAAACCCTTTCAAGATCCTTGCAGCAAGGCATAGGATCTTGTCAAAAATTCTTTAGAACTAAACTGTCAGTAAACCAATTAACTACAGAAATGTGAAACCATCCAACAATTCTGTAGCAGCTGTGCTATTTTGTAATAAGACATTATAATACTGATTGTGGGAATGAGTTTACTGTGCTAACAAGATTAACAAAGAATGTAGAAAATGAATTAGTTTCACCAGATATATCCTTGTGCAATGCTCAAGTCATCTCAAGCATACACTTTGATTGTGGGATTTAGTTAGTTGACAGGGTGGATTGCTGCTGTGCAGTGGTGTTTGCCTCAAGTTTGATGTGTGGCTTCTGAATAAAGTGTTGGAAGTGTCTACAGCACAGAAAGACAAAAGGAAAAGATGAAGGGTATTCCCCCTGTACCTTACAGTCAGCCTTTAGTTATACTACACAGGTGGCCACATTTCACTTCAAGGTACCCACAGCATTTGCAGGCCCTTTCCAAAAAATATATTCTTCGGAACACCAAAAGGCACATGCAAAGTAAAGGAAGAGTCAGCTACTTATATAGCAGTGCTTTATATTATTGATTGTGGGTTTGAGTTATTCATCACAAATGTGGGGTGCTCTCACACCCATGACACATGCAACATGTTCCACATGTCATGTAAGGATAAATAAGATCCTCCACACCTGCAGCTATACAGCCTGTTGACATTGTACCCATGACTGAAGTAGGGATTAAATGTCCACTAGTATATACTACAGGACTCCTTGCCTGCTTTGAACACTCTAATGCAAACATCCCAAATTCCCTGCCCACTATAACAAAGAGTAGACAGGGTCTCCGAGAGGAAGAGTAGCCAGCCAGTACTTGCCTCTTGGTAGACTGCTCCGCAACAACTTTAATATATGCTATCGGAGCTGGAATCACCACAGCTACTGGTACCAGACTTCCTACAATTGTTTCTTGTTAAATTATTATCATTCCAATTGTCAGACTGGAAAAGCCCAGCATTGTTATTTATTGTGAGTCACTACCTCCTCAAGTCAGGGTTGTATCTGCTGCCTTCCTTGGATATGGTAGCCGTCTCTCGGGCTCCCTCTCCAGAATCAAACCCTAATTCTCCGTTTGTGGATGACCTCTATTGTTTCATTGCTTTTTATTTGTTAAATGTCATTCCTAACACTTGTTTGTTCACTATTTTGCATAATTTATCACTGGTGATACACCAAAGGAAAGGATAGCACTGACCAGACACATTATAAATATTAAATGAAGTAACATGCGATGTGATATGGTAAGCTGTCCACAAAATGAAGTCAATGTGGTGATACTCAGTAACAAAGACATCATCATGAAAAAGACTGTTGTCAAAATGGATGTCAAGAACATATACTGTATGTAGTGAGGTCAGTGGAAGGTAAAGTACAACTATCAATTGTGATACACTTAACAAATTTGGTAAAGGTGCTAGTAAATATTCCATGCAGCAAAGTGGAACACCTTGATGATCATGTCACTTTGATTGGTCTCAAGGTGCCCACAATGAACTACATTTTATAGTTGTAACATGGGCAAATGACGAATGCCCATGTTACAGCTAATATGTAACACAAGCCTTAATACCAATACAAGTGGAATCACTGGATTCGTTATAATATATGCATGCCTGAAAGATTCAATTATGGTTAGGCAGCAAGGAACGTTGTAGCTATGATAGTTATAATAAACGGACGAGTCCTACGGATATCGCGGAAAGTCGAGTAGGGCAAATTTCGGGGAAGTTACAAGTGTTTTAATGTTTTTGCATTGTTTAAAGACTAATCACAATGTATACTAAAGACCTAAAGGGGTAAGCTTTGTTATAGAGTGGTTAACTCGTGTTGTCCATAACGTGGGCGCTGAAACGTTTGGTAATGCACTGTAAGACTAGTTCTCACCTTTAAGTAACATTTTCTAACTTGTAGAATGGCAAGGATACCAAAATGCCTTCATTTGACTGCTGATTCTGGCAACACTTCAATTTGTGGTAATCATCACGTGAGCATTGATTTATTCCCACAATCGATTTTGGTCTGAGCTTGTATAAAACAAACAGAGGGTGGTACCACTACCTCATACACATCAAAGCCATACTTGCTTGGATGAAAGTGGCTTGCTCTTTTAGAAGTGCAACCACTTTCCCGGGATACATTTCAATGTACACCGGTGTACATTTAGATGTCTCCCTGTGTTGAGGTATACATGGCAAATCTATCCTCTGGAATTCCTTTGATCTGAGGTGTGAAAGTGTTACATACATAGTTAAACCCTCAAGTCACTGAAGTGGCTCAAACAATTTCTCAATACAGCAACACATAACTTACAAACTTTTCTAATCATGGTCAGAGCTGAGTCACTACTAGGCCAGGATTTTTTATTATAAAGAATCAGAATTTATTGTCAACTACCACACTTCAAAATACTCAGTATCGAAACACCATAACACAAGTACTAATCATATCAAACCAAAAATTCCTGGCATCACCCTCCACCCTTAGTCGCAGCCTGCCAATTGATTCTATTGTATGCTTTCAACACAAGGAGATTGATGAGTTGTTGCCAGTGCCTGAGGCATCACAGCAGTGTATAGAACAGTTTGAAAACACAACCTGAGTGGATTACAATAGCGACAACGTCAAAGTTGCTGCTTATGGTGCCACACAAGTATGAAGACCAGGCACAGTTACAAATATAGACAACACCATTACAGATAGCTCCAGCCATTCCACAAGGAAGCTTACACATTTAGATTTTGGGTAAAGACTGTCTACAATTTAGCAGAAGATGAAACAGGTTAAAACAATCTAGAAAACAAATGAGCGCTACATAAGAAGAGTCTGTGATATCTCTAGACTTGTTTATTCGCCATAACAAACATATATACAATGTTAGACTATATCTCCCATAATCAGTTTCTTTTAGGTATGTTTATACAATATATGGAGTGGCTAAACTTGTGTTGACTTGGGTGACTGGTCACTTGCTGCTATTAGCTTGCAATATGCTTGGAGGAGCATAACAAATCAATGAATGAAAGTGAGGTTTGTAATGCTTGAGGTCTTTCTGCTAGCAGGTCTCTAATCATTTGGAAGGCGGTCTCTTTAGTGGATTTCTTTCACTATCTTCCAAAGATCAAATCATATTCATTATTATCTAGGAACTATATAATCCCTGGATGACTGCTAAGAATCTTCCAGGCATAGTCTGGTCCAGCAAATAAAATATAATACACTTATCACACACACACAACACACAAAGTACAAGATAGACTATTTCACTTCAAGGCTCCCACAGGATTAGTGCAGGACCTTTCCAAAAAATGTATTTCTAACGGTATACGAAAAGGCACGTCTAACTTTGCAACTGCAGGCAATTTTGATTTATAGTGGAGCTTCACACAACTGATTGTGGGTTTTAATTTTACATCATACACAGTATAGAAACTTCTGAAGAAAGGGATGCAAGGTTTGTTTTTTGGATGTCTTAATTCAAGATTTTATCATGGTCACCATTCCATGCCTGACAGTTCTGATAGCGAAAGGGACAGGTATAGATGGGGTTTTAGTAATAAGGATTCAATGCAGACCACCCCACCAAACTAAGAAGGTGTTAAATCTGGGCAATCAACAGCGGTCAGATTTAGGAGAGGACACAAAGGTATGTGGGCTACTTTATGGACTCATTTTTCATTGGGTATAGCGAAGTTGGATACTCTCCCTAACACATTATAAACCCTTGGTACCATGAAGGTAAAAATTTTGCGTGAAAAAAATTGTAACTAGACAAGATTTACACTACTAGTACCTGAGCAACATATGCATCCAGTTCACCGTCTTGTTTTCCTGGAGCCATTGTAACTCTGAGAGCTGTTTTGTAAACTGCTGCTAACTACAACAAATACCAATCAACACTTGTACTACATCACTGATATATTGTACCTCTTCTGCTGTTGGTCTAGTATTACCAAATGGATACAATGACTCTTTGTTTCTCCCTAAAGACTGAGCCCTCTTCCAACCATCTGGTGATGTTGACCTCATAGGAAGTAGTGTGTCACAAAGAACCTCCTTAACACTACCCACGGCTGGCTATGATGGGGAGATGAACAGTATTAATTGGTGACCTAATAACTGTGTGTAGCTGTAGGGTAGTAGTTGACAAGGGCTCAAGAATATGTTCACAATGGAACAAGTATCCCATACCGGTTTATACAGCAGACATTGGTAGCAGCTGCCAATACTAAGAATTCTGTTCAGTAATGTACACTAACAGAACACCAGGAAACACTTCTCATCAATTATGCTTCCTTAATGGACTAAACAAAATATGACTAGTCAAAGAAAATCTTTCTGAGTATGTGTGGCCACAGAGAGCAACTTTACCAGCAACAGTTGACATGTATAGAACAACTATTGAGAAGTTGGTCGACTACAGCAGTGGAACCCCTCTCCCAATTTCTTTTTAGTCCTGACAAGTCCAACTCCAAACCAGAAGTGCATCAAATGGACAAGGTACATGCAACTTTGTACACTACTAACATTACGGGCAAAATTCAAACATGGCGTCTTACAGTATTGTTAGTGATGTATATCATTAGTTACATCATTCTTACACACAATAGGGGCTACTACTCCATTGTTTTGTGTGTAGGCAGCAACGCTGCTTTGATAGGAAGGCTGTCAAGCTGAAGGGAATAGTCCACTGAAGTACATTAATTTATTGTCACTAGCGAATTTCAAATGTAAAAAGGCTTTTCTGCCATGCCCAGGGGGGTAGGACATGCTGTAACAATGCATATGGTTTAGTATAATTTAATTGAATTCCAATGATAATTACATGATCAAAAAACTAATGTACCAGCTACTTGCATCATTGTAGATGCCAAAGTCAATTGCATTTACTACTAACAAGTAAGAATACAGTGAACAAAATAACACAGGTACCTGAAATTAAGATCAACATTTACTCTAAATAATGTGCTATTGCAAAATTCACCATAATATCGCTGGGGCTCACCGGGGCTCACCGGGGCTCACTGGGGTTCAGTAGATAAAACGATTTCTACACTAGTGAACTTCCATTTCCGAAAATAAACATAGCACTAAAATTCATGGTTTAGTAGAACTAAACCCTATGGCAAAATGTACAGCAGGGGTATGTTACGCATTATCGTGACGTCAAGGCCTACCCCCCTGTGACATGCCTGTGCTACCTTTTTCACATTGTGCCATTCAATACACTTTGTCGTTCCATTAACATGATGTACTCAAGCATATTCCTTGTATAATGTCCTAATAAGGAACAGCCACGTTTGAATTTTGCTGTTTATGGAGTTAGGTATGTTCCCTTGTCCATCTTGTACAAACATAAGAGCTCGAGGATACCTCTATATTACAGCAAAAGTGGGGTAAAAATTCTGGATATCAAAGAGTTAGCTAATCAGAGAAGCTCCACTATATAAGGCTGTATGAAGAGAGATCTAACACTTACAATTCAGTAATTGAAGAGAAGTTCTACTTACTGGCTTGAACAAAGAATTGATATAGAACAACTGTTGATGTATATTATCAACAGAATAATTACTGTACTGCTTCCCTCACTCACTTGTTTATTGGCAACATTTTCTAATACATCAAGTGCAGCCTGTTTGGTCAGTTGATAAGTGTCCTCCAAACTTTCCTTCAGAATATCCTTATCATCATCGCTAATAATAGGGTGAGGGACTGAGGGTGAAATCTCGCCAAATGTAATGTAATGTAGTGGTTTATGAACAAAGGATGCATTACAACCAGAGACTAACATATTTGGCCTTATCAAATCCTAACACACAACAATCCTTATAAGAAAATTTTTCCTGGTAGTAAGGCCTTGTTGTTGTTGCTATGTTGCAATGACTGTACTGGATGTGGCCACTATAACAAGGTGGGTACTATAACACTATAACAAGGTGGCTGCTATAGCTACCATAACAAGTTGGCTACTACAATAAGGTGGCCACGTCCCTTAGTTTAGTGATAAGATCCTCAGATTGTAACAAGCGAAAATATAAGACTACGTCATAACACTTCTACAACACAATGATGAACATGAAATCGCTACACTTGTAATTGCTAAATATCCCTTGTTTGCTTACAGCATTTTGTAGAGTGTACCATTTTTAAAGCCTCCTAATCCAGTACCTAGAATGTTTAATAAACTCCCCCGGATAATTGGGTAGTGTTAACCAAAGAAATGTGATGAGTTTTCAAATAGTAGTCACTCGTATCTAGGAATCACAGGCGCACATATACAAACCAATCAATGTCTAAAGCTGCTTTGACGTCTACCAATGATCATATGCAATGATTGAATCAGTTATAAGTATTTTATTGATTTACAGGTAAACGGAATCTTTGTACTACGATAGTTTGATTACAGTGGAGTTTAAGTGCATGGGACTGTAAATACTGCATGCTTGTGACATAACTGTATGACATGTCAAGACAATTGTGGGATTCGAAACAGACCAAACCCCTACACAATGACAGAGAAAAATGGTCTGGCCATGCAAGACTAAGTGGGAGCATAGTGAAGGCTGCTGCTGCAGTTAAACATATAAAAGGCAATTAAAATTTTCAAACATACTTAATACACCTTGTACAAACGAACAAAAAAGAAACATACACGTACCCTCCACGTTGAGATGAGAGCGCAGCGTCTATTTGGTTGCTAGTGCCGGGAGCTTTAGCGAGGTCACAGCAGTGTACTGTCTGTGGTGGTGAGACTGGTGATTGGCTGGTTAGTGATATCTCAAATGATATGGTTTGATCACCGCCATTCATTCTGGGTACTGTGGCTGTCGTCTCCTTAGGAGATACGTGTTTTCCTTCCACCTTCTCCATAGATTTGGAGTCAGTTCTTGACAGAGCACCTCCATCCGTCTCCATTTATATTGCAGCAGTCAGCAGAATCCCGAAGAAAAGACTCTTCACCTTTGTGACGTCACTGTCATATGTTAGCTCGCGTGATATCCACGAATTTTTTGGCGCGAATCTGTTCGTCAGTTGCGCCAAGAGTAATCATGCCCCAACAGCGTGGGATACTGTGAGTGGTGCACTGTTTGTAATACAATGTGTGGTAGTCAGTAAAGATGTTGTCAAGACTCGTGTAATCGTTGTGTATATAGTGGGCGTAAAATAGAACCACGTACAATATTGTGATTGTGTTTTCCCCACTTCAGCACAACCTTTAATGACCACTTGGCAGCCTCCATTAGGAATTTTTTTGAATTTTATTGCATAATGCTCTCCAAATTAGCTGTTAGAAAGTGTTCAGATGGTATTGCCCACCAAAGTACCCAACCTTGAAAAGGATATTATTAAGCGCATGTAAAGAGTGGCCAGATCCAGCTAACATTAATTCTTAATTTGTCCTTTTATTTTTATAGCAACTTTGACATGCTTCACACAGGTCCCAGGGATCATGTTTGTGGTCACTTGTGTCCGAGGACTCACATACATTAATACAACATTATTTTCATTGTTTCATCAATGATGGTTCTCCCTCTGGGGTGGTACAGTAAGAGCTTATACCGTTTGCTCATGCATTTGTTTGTATAATTTTAGAGGCTGTATATTTAATTTTACATGTGAAGACTATGTGCTTGTTCTGTAGTTCTTTCCTCAAGCCCAAGTCAACTACTACAACCCCAACGGCTACAACAACGTGAGTTGACATTTAGTGTATTATTGTGTGTACAAGGAAACTGACAAAGCTGTATGTGTAACGTTATGCTGACTTGCACCTACTGATATTATAAACTGCTTGAGATATGCCTGGCATTTGGCTTAATAACAGTTTTTTTTACCATATTCCAATTATTTTCGAGGCAGCATAAATGTTGTGAGATTTTAGTGGTACCTGGGATGCAGTCCCAGAAGGTGTTTTTACAATTTAATTAAAGGCTTCGGAATTGAAGCTAAAGCTAACAGCCAGTCTATGCACTAACTTTTCTCCAAGAGTTGGACTTATTCTGGGGAACACCATGGCTGAATTAATGTTCAAAGTTGTTGTTGTTTCAGTACCATACAACTCACCATACACTGCAAGTGTAGCAACCATTGTCAACTACAACCAATCCTATTCAGTTAGCTACTGTTATGTTTTTTTGCAAAAAAAAATTTGGCAATTTATATAGTGTGCATTACAAACTGTGTCATGATGTTACATCTTGCCATAATTACGAGGAAAATGAATTTAATATTATCACTCCATCATTTTCCTTGTGTTAAATTACCAGTCATTAGACTCATTACTCATATTACCAAACCCTTCCTGTAAGTGTATGGACTCAAGTGCATATATTTAATTGCGATGAAATCTCATTGCATATATTTAATTGCGATGAAATCTCATTTATGACAAAAAAATAGCCACAAAAATGAGATGAATAAGGAAATGTTGCAAAGTACTGAACATGTGTTTGGAATAGACCATATATGCATGCTCTATTGAACGAAAAATAGTTTTACTTTGCATATTTGATAGTGAACGACTATCACAATTCCCATACTAAAGTGCAGGTAGTGGCTCAGGCTATAACTCACTACTAGCACTATGAACAGGGGTCCTCTTTCCAGTTACTCTGCTATATCAGGTAGAGGAATTGCTCTGGATGAAGCACTCGTAGCTGATCTCTTTTCTGGGAGTCACTATGATTCACATTTTTTTCCATGTATGCCACATTGCATTTGTTCACTGTTGTGACGTGTTAAAAAATTATTAAAATATTTAGGGCAGTGCATATGGTCTATTGTCACTATAATAAGGTTTTCTTATTTTAACATGTCTTTATATGACATAAAAATAGCACAACCTAAAGCACACTTATTGTATGTATACATAGACCAAAATAATGTCAAAACAAGAAACAAACAGCAGCACCTTACTAACAAAAATGGTAACTTATTGTGAGCACTCACTAGCCTGAGTAAGAAAGATTTCACTGTACCATGTTGTCTCCTATCATAAACAATTCTTTCCACACCAGATCAAGCACAGTTAGTAGTAGTAGTAGTAATGGAAAGACTACAAGTGTTACTGGAGACAGTTCCCCAATTAGTAGTAAGAAAGTATCAAGGAAGAGGGCAATAATTGATGATGATAGTGATGAAGACATTACCCCTCCAGTAACCAAACATGCCACACAGCACTCCCCACCCTCCGCTACTGCCTCTACTTCCAGTGATATGGATCAACCTTGTTCTAGTAGTTCACTACAGACATCACCTGCTGTGCTTAGTACACCTCCAAAGAGAGTAACTGGTACAGTGTACGTATGTACTATGTGTGTATGGTTGTGTAGCCACTAGACTCTTCATGGTGTATTTGTAGGCTGTAGCTCACTGTACACTGTATGTGTTTGGCAAAATGTATTGTGACTTTTCTGCTATAGCTCGGAAGCACACTGGAAAGAGAGTATCTAATGGAACTACTAGCAGCAGTGTATGTGTATAGCTGTTTGTGCGTGCGTGTGTGTGTAGCAAATGGAAACACACACATATATTCAAATGTACATCATACAGCAGAAGAAACTGAAGATGGAAGAAGCTGACAAAGATAAGATTGAGGATGACACTAAACCAAACACAAACCCCGACTCATCTCCCAAAAAGACAACTGTTGATGCAACAGTCACTACTCCTGATAAACCTGCTGTACCGATGGACACCAGTGTAACCAAGTCTACTCCAGGTGCTTTTCACTGTATATAACATACAGAACTTCTGAAATAGCTGTATTGGTATGAAGAGTACACTTTTGTAGTGTACTCTGTTTCACTTATATGGTCCGATTAGTATAACAGGTGGTCCCTGACATTTCCTTTGATATATTGCCATACAAGTTGTTGTTTCTTTACACCCTGGTTCACTACAACGTGGCACACTCTAATTCGTGCATACTATACGCATGCGTACATTAGAATTTGTACTCCTCTCCTTTGAGAAAAAAAAATGCAAGTTTAGAGAAAGAAAATGGAGGATTCACAATGTTGCTATAGTACTTTGTATGTGCATGCATGGAAAAGTTTGTCCAGTCATGGCATTTCCTCAATTAGCCGACTTGGTGGTCAACAATCTCTTTGTGTGTACCCTTCAACATTAACTTCGTATGCCAGCAACTCAGCAGACCAAGCTTGTGTACTATGTCAGTACAGTAGGAACCCACTTATTAGATGCTGAGGGCCCCAAGTCACGAAGGTGTACTGGTTCCCCTATCACAAAGGTACATGGTAAATGACTACCTAGACGCTGCTCTGGGGCAACAGCCATTCTTTGTGACAGACATGGATGAACAAGAGACAGCTTTGTCCTAGGTGCACAGCCAAGCAAGATCTCTGCTGGGGTTCGACCAGTTACTGAGTGAGGGGTATTGTGATAACCTGTTAAAACTTTGTGAGCTTTGTTTCAATAGTGTCCTGCTTGTTTGCCTTGTTCAAAGCTTGCTTTACCGACCTAACCATGTTTTCTACTAACCCGTTGGATGAGGGGTGGTATGGCAGCATGGGTGGTACCATTGTTGGTCATAAAATGGCAAAACTCAGCAGATGAAAATGGTCAGACACCAGTGTCACAGGAAGCCCATGTGTTGCAAATAATATATGCCTTAACTTATCAGCAGTCTGTGCTGCTGAAGTTGAACTCACTACAAACACCTCTGGCTATTTTGAGTTAGCATCTATAGCCACTAATACTAGCCAGTTCTTCCATTGAGCATGGTCAATATGTACATTCTCCCAAGGACCATGTGGCACTAACCAGGATGTGCCGGTGCTACTGGGGGAGTTGGGGAGCACTGGTGACATTTCCTGGCCAGGAGTTCTTCAAGTAGCTGTGCATGGAACACATCTGGAATCACCACTCCACTGCCCCAGAGAGGACAGCCATCTATCACTGTGAAATCGTTGTGCCTATTATGTAGTAGGGTAAGAGTGATTCATCCCTTTTACCAGGGCCATCTGCCATGCTGCATGACTTTAATCACAGCGGATAGTACTTTGTCTCGTTGTGATGCCTTGGAAATCTGTGTGACACACACTGGTAACTGTTCTGTGTCAACAATCACATGTACTTTCTCAGCTCCATCACATTCCTCAATTACACTAAGTAATGAAGATAAGCAGTCTGCACAGTGATTCTGTATGCCTGCATGGAGTGTGCTCAACACCGTATTGGTATGCACCTAACACAAGTGCCCAACGTTGCGCCCTTGCAGCTGCAAGGGGAAGCATGCCTTCCTTTTCACCTAGAATCTCACACAATGGTCTGTGATCTGTCACTAATGTGAAGCCTCTCCCATACAGGTACTGATGAAATCTATGGACACCAAAAAATGATTGCCAACACCTCTTGCTCAATCTACGCATAGTTTTGCTCTGCTGCTGTTAATTTCCGTGATATGAAACTATTGGGTCTAACATCACCATTAGGTATTACATGAGTCAGGCATGCTCCCAGGCCATAAGCTGAGGCATCACAGAACAGTTTGATAGGCTTCTTCACCTCAAAGTGGATGAGCATACTACAAGAGCTGCTTTGCTGTCACAAAAGCCTTCTGGTGTTTTGCTTTCCAAACCCATTTATGCAATAGCTGGTGGAGTGGGTGAGGGTTGTGAGATAGTGCAGGAATGAATTTGGAATTGTATGTAATCATTCCCAGGAAGGATTGTAACCCTTGCTTATTTTATGGGATAGGGGCCTCCTGAATTACTCTCACTCAACTTTGTGTTGGCTTGATAGTATACCTTCACTGGAAATTAGATGCAAAAATTCTAATTTGTTTTGAAAGAGCACACATTTATTCTTGTTCAGACGCAGACCATACTCACGAATTCTAATCAACACTTGTCCTGGAACACCATGTAGAACTTGGGCCATGGCTTTCTGCCAAAGCACTGGGGCTGTGGAAATCCCAAAAGGGAGTCTGGTATATTGAAATAGCCCAATGTGTGTATTAATGGTTAGCAGGGGCTGGCTACTTTCCGCTACTCGCATCTGTTTATAAGCCCAAGAAAGATCCAGTTTGGAAAAGGATTCCCCATTGGTACTGAATATCTCTTTAAGGGGTACACCTGTGGTGAGATCAGTGGATTCACTGACACTTTGAAGTCCCCACAAATATGAATCCCCCATCACTACAACAATTGGTGCAGCCCACTCACTTTGTTCCACTACAATTAGTTTCCCTTCCATAACTTGAGTCTGTAGTGCTTCCTTCACTTTGTCCTTCAGGGCAAACGGCATTGGCTGATGGCGATTTAACTTGGCAACCACTGATTTATCGGCAGTGATTGTAGCCTCAATCCCTTTCAGTAAACCCGACTCTTCATTGAAAATGTCAGAATATTGACGAAAAAAGATTCTGATGACAAGCCCCAATGGATGTTTTGTGGTTCCGGGTAGACTGTTTCAGTAATTCAGACAAATTGAATTCAGGAGGTACATCCAACCTCTGTCAAACAATGGATATCGTGTAGAGACATCCACTACGATGAAAGTTGTTTGAATTTCACAATCATAAATTTGCACATCCACTTGGCACTCTCCTTTCACCACTGAGGGAGTCTGATCATATTGCTCCAAGGTCACTGTGGTTGGCAAAAGACTGCAAGCTACTGTTCAACTGGTTTTGGAACAAAGTCCAGGGGATGGTGGAATGTTCAGCTCCTGAATCAACTTCCATTTCAATTGCAACACCATTAATGCTCACGTTCACAGCAAATTTGTGGCTAGGGTTAGACAATTAATAGATGTTCTTCAAGTAGCCCTCATCACTTTCACTCTCGACATAGTGTTCTTCAACCTCCTCTTCATCCACTTCCACATAGTTGGTGTAGCTTACCACTGACTTTTGTGGTCTTGGACTTCTTAGCTATGTCTGCCTTCTGTTTAGATCTACATACTTGGCTATGTGACCCAGCTTCTGACAAAAATGACACTTTACATTGCAAAATCTGAAAGTACTGACCATGTGGCCTTGACCCCCACAACGGTAACATAGTCCTCTAAAGGTAACAGCACTCACTGGTATTGTCTCCTCAGGGTTTCCAGTTTGCATACTTTCTCACTCCTTAGTAACACCCTCAATAGCTCTGGCTCACTGTAAAGCTGAGGCTGCAGTCGAAGTCTACCTAGCATAACAGTTCTTGTTGACGTTTGGAATCATGGAGCCCACAAGCAAACTGGTCTCTGATTGCATAATTCTGCGATGAAGTGATTCATTGTCACATTGGTTTCGTTTGAAAAGTGATTCATTGTCACGTTGGTTTCGTTTGAAAATTTTGAAACGTTCTGCTACGTATTTAAATAGTCTTGGGATGGAGATGTCTGGTGAGACGTTCCAGTATACTGTCCATCATAAGTTCACCCACTGACATAGGGCTCGCCAATACCTTGAATTTTGTTGGCCCAACAATGTAAGGAACAGAGCCTTCTTTCAATTGTCACCTTGCTTGGTCTTATGTTGTTAGAAATCAAAACGTTAATAGGAATCATCTGCTGATTCCTTCCACTCATGAATGCTTCCATTCATCATCCTCATCACCAAAATGTTGTATCTACACCCTGGTTCACTACAACGCATACTCTAATTCATACACACACACATGCATTCGTTACATTTGATTGTAAACATATACAACACAAGTAACCTGTATGTCTGACCATGATGAAGTTTGAATAGATGTACATCACCCTCCCTAATTGGTTCAGTGTTTGAATGCTGGAATGTGTATTGTGGGACATTTAACCATGTTTATGCTCTATTCTTGTAGAGTCTGATAACAAGAGTAAACCAGAGAAGAAGAAAAGGTCTGATAATATGTACAATGCACTTGTATATCGTACATCAATTAAATTTGGCAGTGAACTAAATTTGGCGAATTGGCGATTCATCACTAAACCGCCAAATTTAAATTTCGTCAATATTATTTTTATACGTTGTGTCCAAGCTTTTGATAGCAGTTGTTGAACCAGACCAAGTGTGACTTTGTGGATACTACACCTTATTGGTAAATTAACATTTCACGTACACTCAATTAGTGGGCATGGCTCTATGTAAGCTTGCAGATAACAACAGACATGAATTCGTGTGCAGCCATTGATAAACAACGTATGCCTACAGACAGTGTAATGGTCCTGATAAGTAGGTGTGGCCCACTAAAAGTCAGGACCTGGAAAGCAGGTCAGATCCGAACCTGGTTGGGCTGGTTTAATCATGAAAACGACTAGATGCATGCAGTGACTGAATCTACATTCAGCACAAAATGGATTGCACACTAAAGCATGTGCACACTTTGTCCATACACCACTCCCGTTCACCGCCAATTTTTCAGTGAAAGTATTTCGCCAAATTAGATTTTTACATATTTGTTGTTATACGGTATACGTTAGGGGTGAAACAAATATCAAATTTTAGAAACTAATAAAATGAACGAACAATCTAATGTTTAGAGTTTTCTGTATGGCTACGTAAATATTTGAAATGGACACATTCACCCTGATTTCTACTACAGTTAAAATGACAGTTTATAAATGACAATTTTAGTATTAGATGTCTAATTGGCTGATTAACGAATACAAATATTCTTAATGAATGAATGAATAATGAATATTTGTATTATTCATTTCAACCTTAGTATGCATATGTATGGTTGTGAAACATTTGTTGCTGTGTTTGAGTTTTGTTTGATTATAAGAGTGTGTGATCTTTGTTTGAAGAACTTGAATGATGTATATATATGTATGTACAAGCATATTAGAGCTTTTGATTTCTTATACTCTAAGTAATTATTTTTGTTTATGTTGTAGTTACAAGGGAGAGGTACATGTGTGTGCAGTAAGACCTCAATTATCCGAACCCTTAATTATCCAAACAGTATAAGTGACTGCTCTATTAGAGTATTTTGTCATTATGTGAATGTTCTATTAGAGTAATTGTATGTTCTATTAGAGTAGTTGAACAGAACTCTATATATAAATGGGCTTCATTTATCCAAACAAATTCACTTATCTAAACACTTTTATGATTGAACTGGCACACAGGTGTTTGGATAATGGAGCTCTACTGTAATATTCCCACATTTTGCTGAGAAACTTATTTACTAGTGAGCTGGTGAGATCAAAGTGTGATTATGGAATACACACATGTACCATGTACAGAACTTCTCAATCTTTGTGTATAGTTTGATGCGCATGCTGCATCACTAGATGTACTTGCTAAATGCAATGCTAACTTTACCCCACAGCACATGGACTGCTAGTAGCAGTAGCAAGAAAGGCGGTGGTGGTGGTGGTAAGGGTGATGTCAAGTATGACCCAACAAGGACTGGGTATGATCCTGTGGCTCATGCTTGTTGGGAACGAGGAACAAAGTAAGAATATCATTCCTTGTGGGTCTTTTTTTGATAATGTGTTTGTAGGGTACCATATCTAGCCCTGTCCACCACATTTGCTGCAATAGAGGAAACATCAGCTAGGTAGTCTCTGTGTGCGTGTGTACGTGTAGTGTGTGTGTGTGTGTGTGTGTGTGTGTGTGTGTGTGTGTGTGTGTGTGTGTGTGTGTGTGTGTGTGTGTGTGTGTGTGTGTGTGTGTGTGTACTGAGTAGTGCTATATAAATTCCTCTTTTTAATCATGAATCGTGTGAGACGTGAGCTGGGTACATGTCTTACATACATTTATGTTTACTATATTTTACAGTCAGTTAATGAAAGAGAAAGTATAAGGATTTTTGCAATAGAAAAGTTCTTCAGTTGACTTCAACCTAAGACTTGGCAAAGTGCAAACTACTCAATTTGCACTACTAGAATTTCATCCATGAAAGTTCCACGAAACGTTTGAACTCAGTTTAAGCACGTTCATGAAAATATTTTCATGCAAATTTAATGGGCAGATTATTTTCATGAATGTACAATGAATCTTGTTATGGAGCAATACTTGGTGTACCTTCATGTACTTATGCCTGTAAAAAGTGTATAATTGTCAGTGACATGTATATGAAATAACTACAGATTTTATAGACAAAAGTCACCAAACTCTAGTAGTACTTAGCTATTAGCTACTCTAATAGCACGTAGACCTATCAGAATACTTTGAATTGTCATTTCAATGTGTGAATTTAATGGTGAGATAGTTGATCTCCATATAAATGTGCAATACAGGTATATGTACTGTAGATATCATAGTCACCAGGAATTATTTGACTGGTCTTACACCTTCACTCTCACAGGTTAAAGATCATATCAATACTGACCAACTTCTTCAGATCAGTGATAGCTCTATCACCTGATGAACTAGTGTATGCTGTATACCTGTGTCTGAATAAGGTGTGTATTAGTATGTGTGTATACTTCTGTGTGTGTGTGTGTTTGTATTGTATGTCATTCAGTATATATGTCTATGAAGCCTGTGATACTGTAGTGGTGTAAGTACTTATGTTTGTAAGGCAATACTAGTATATGAACGCCTTAGTTTGTCTCTTAAGTGTTTGTATTTTTCTGGTCACTTTGGCATACTATATGTGTAGGCTGGGCTGTGTCAGTATGGTGTACGTGTATAGTTGTGTTAAAGAATTGTATTTTATTACTCTGTATACATTGTTTCTAGGATATCAGTATTTTAAACGTATCTTTCTGTAGTTAGCACCAGCTTATGAAGGCTTGGAGTTGGGTATTGGAGAGTCAGTGTTAATCAAGGCAATAGCTAGTGCTACAGGTTTGACAACTTAACATTTACGGTTGGTTAATACACTCTGTTTCAATCATAGGTCGCAGTGCTCAGCACATTAAGGCTGACTTGAATGAAAAGGGTGACCTTGGAGTAGTGGCTGAGGTGAGTAATTGTTGTTAGAGCAAACAGTTGGGGGTATGACTGACAGCCAGACTTTCTGTAACTGTGTGGCAAATCCCTAAATGGATAGTTACTAATAAATTTGTGACTGCTTTATTAGAAAGTTTTGATTGCACAGTACATGTTACCGTCAGTTCACAATTGTATGATTAGCGTTCTCATTTTCCCTATTTTTGTTCTATATAATTATTGTTCACATGATGAGTCGTTGATCTCATGTTGATCAATCATTAATCACATGTTGACTCATTGATTACATCCACCACATATTATAATTTTGACTCATTGATCACATGTTGATCACTGTTACACAGGCTAGTAGGTGTAATCAGAAGATGATGTTTGCTCCACCCAAACTAACACTGGTCACTGTGTACAAGAAGTTGAGGGAGATAGCATCCATGACTGGAACTGCTGTGAGTAACTAGCTAGAGATGTAGTTTGTAACAAACAAGTTAATGTACAGTGAACATAATGTTAATGTGTGCAATGTAATTATTATAGTCGATGAACAAGAAAGTTGACATTATTAAAGGATTGCTCATTGCCTGCAGGCAATCAGAAGCAAGATACCTTATTAGGTATGTGATATGTATGTAGTATTTACACATGTCTATATGTGAAACATACTGCTTTAAATTTTAAAACATTTGAATGCTAATAATAATTGCTAGGAATTTTTCTGAATGTGTTGGCTTAACATACAATACATGTAACTACAGACATAGGAATCTTGCATATCCTTTCAAGCTATCCTGTGCAGGTATACACATGTTATGTTGTAGGTCACTAGGTGGTAAACTGAGGATTGGATTAGCTGAACAGTCTGTACTGATGGCATTGTCTCATGCTGTAGTGTATACTCCTCCTGGGCAAGGTATGTGTTTGTGTATGTCTGTCTGTGTGTAGTGTATGTGCGTGTGTGTGTCCATATGGTGTGCTGAGAATAAATGTATAAAGTGACCACATAACTGGTGTGTGTTCTATTAGAGTATTGGACAAGCATTATGTGCATATTATATTCACTAATCTGTTAGCATCTATCAGACAGTTTACATGTACAGTCAGTACTCAATGTTTTGTCACTTTCTAATATGTCATTGTAATTTATTCCAGACTGGCCATTAGCTGTCACTGATGCTAGCAAGTCATCAAAATCTGATGCCTTCAAGAAGCAGTTAGAGGAAGCTGCTCTGATCATCAAGTCGACCTACTGGTACACTACACGTTATAGTAAATGCACAAGTGTGTGTGTGTGTGTGTGTGTGTGTGTGTGTGTGTGTGTGTGTGTGTGTGTGTGTGTGTGTGTGTGTGTGTGTGTGTGTGTGTGTGTGTGTGTGTTGCCCTCATGTGGTAGTGACCTGCACTGTACTATTATTAGTGATGTGCAAAACTCCACCAAAATTGTGTATTGTTAAGATATGATAATCTGCATTCCAAACCAGATGTGGAATATATTAAAGATGTACTAGCTATTTTGTCAGTTGATCTTTACGTGTGTGTACAATCTTTAACATATATGTGCCTCCAGAATTGTTTATGAAAATCAAATATATGCGTGGGGGCTCAGACACATACAGATTTTGCTAAAGTGCACCAGTAGCTAAAAGACATCCCCACAAGAAAGTTTGGGGAAATGCTCCTATGCTTCTTTTGTTATATAGTCGTTAGAGGTGTACCGATATGGGTTTTTAGCATGTACCAATATCTGATATTAATGCCACTAAAAGAAGCTGATAACCGATAGTCGATCCGATATAGATTTAAGTAAACAAAGTGCACATTTATCTACTCTACAACAACATGTGCATGTATTCATTGCTATACTCTGCCTGTGGTGGTACACAGCTTGGGTTTCTATTGTGCAATCCCGACAATTAAGCACCGACAAACATTTTATGTATACTCCCATGAAGCCTTCAACAGATATTTCTGCATTATTATTCTGCATACTAGTGAGAAAGCTGGCACAGCAAGTTTCCTTGGTTATCTTGTGACCCTTCTTTTTATTACAAAGTACTCTATAACTGCTTCATTTGTAAAGACTGTGATAAGCTTTCCAGCAACAAACACTAGAATCACATGTATTCATATAACTTCTCATAGCGTAGCGCTTGTTGCAGAGTGAACAATAAGCCACTGTAAAAGGCCACATGGATAACGTAGAAAACCAATGCATAATCTGTCTATTGCCACTGTATAAATATTGGTGTAACAAAACTAGTTCTAGCACAAACTCCACGACGATTAGCACAACTAATTTCACCCCCTTTGGCGATGCGAAGGGATTCCGTTAGCACCCCATGTCTACGGCCATTACGGTTTTGTTCACGTGAGCGAATAATTATTTTCAAAACAATTACAACACCTTATGCTTCTGTTCTGTTACACTCCCCGTGATTGATTTGCGGGTGAAAATCAAGCATACATAGTGACCTAACCTATTACAAGATGAAAAGCAAATGAAAAAACCATAACTAGTACAACTAAAGGAAAGAAAATGAAATTATAGCCTAACATAACAATTGAAATGGGTTCAGTTTCAGCTCACTTCTGACCTCTACGCAACTTCTCCCCAGCTATTGCTGCCTGCCGACGAGGATGCTGACTGAGTGTTTCATCATTCCCTTGGGTAGACTGATGTTCTTCAGACAATTCAGCAGCCAGAACAGTTGGAGGATTCAAAGCGACTTGTCTTGCTCTCTCCGACAGGGGAGACTGAGCTTTCACTTCAAGGGGGTATAGGTGCTTTATGGAACGTCTCAATAAAACTGCTCTTTTTCCACCAGACTTGTCAGCGACTTTGACTACGGCTGCTCGGACATTGTCATCTCTTCCTGGTAATAACTCCTCTACCACTCCCAGTCGCCAAAATGCTCGGTTGGATAGATCACCTTTAACTAGGACTACATCTCCCAATTTAATTGATAAACTTCCTTTACTACTGGTTCCCTGACGATGGTGTTCTCTCAGACTCAATAAATAATCCTTTCTCCACTTCATAGTAAATTGAGACAATAAATGCTTGTGGTGTTTAGCTCTTCTTGTGAGAGATTGATGTGTACTGATAACTTCAAAGGTTTCAGAATTCGGCATTGTTGTGATCTTTCTACCATAAACTAGGTGAGAGGGAGACAGTGCTGTGCTAATTCCCTCCTGGTCATCATAAAGGTATGTGATGGGTCTTGCATTCAAAATTGATTCTATTTCCACGATAACTGTGTGGAGCTCATCGAAAGACAAGTTGGCTCGACCAATAGATTTTTTAAGGCAGCGTTTCACTGAGCGGATCAGTCGCTCCCAAAATCCACCCCACCAGGGAGCCCACTCAGTTATAAAGGTCCAGGTGATCCGATGATTACTGTACTACTTCTGATGCTCGAGAAATCCGTGCTATGATCTGAGATGAAGCCTTGAAGGTTTTAGCATTATCAGTTATGAGTGTTGACGGAAGCCCTCTACGGCTGGCAAAACGTATAAACAATCGAAGGAAAGTATTAACAGACAGATCTTGTGCCAGTTCCAATTGCACAGCCCTTGTAGAAGCGCAGGTGAACAGACACACATAAGCCTTGTTGGAGTCGCCACCAGTTGAGGTTTCAAAGGTGTAGAGAGGCCCCGCAAAATCTATTCCAGTATTTGTGAATGGAGCATCTTCTGATACTCTAAGACTTGGCAGGTCTGGAGACTTGACTGATGCATATGGAATTCCCTCGAATCTGCTACAAACAACACATGAGTTTAACACTCGTTTCACAGCTTGCCTTCCTTTCAAGATCCAGTAACTTTCTCGCAGGGTGGACAGTGTGTCAGCGATTCCACTGTGCTTTACTTGCACGTGGACATGGAGTATCAGTAAGTCAACAAAAGGATGCCGCGTTGGCAACAACACTGGAGTCTTAGAACTCTCTGGAACATTTGCATTCCCAATTCGCCCTTTACACTTAAGCACAGATTCTTCACTTAAAAACAAATTGAACTGATCGGCTCTGATGGGTTTGGGAGGTGACGGGTGTTTCAAGTGACTGATTTCCGAGGCAAACATTTTCCCTTGAATTGACTGGATCCAATATTGTTCAGCTTTGTTCAATTCACTAGCTGTTGGAACACAGTTCGATGTTTTAGGAGGACATAAAATCTTCGCAAATCTCAATACGTATGCTGTGACTCTAAGAAGCTTGACAAAGGATCCAAATCTGCGACAATCAAATATATCTTCCAGGTTTTTTGAAGGGCGGCTCAGATTAGCAACCAGGGAGTGAGTGTTTAAAGAAGGACTCTTGATTAATTCTGACTCGACAGTGCAACTGGTGGGGGGAACAGTTGACTCTGGCCACCTTTCCTCTGGCAACTGCAAAAACTGAGGTCCACACCACCACAATTCACTGGACAATAGGCTCTCTCCATTAACACCCCTCGACGGAAGATCAGCAGGATTACATGCACCAGGACAATGCCTCCAGCTCCCCGCAGTGGAGCGGGTTCTAATCTCATTAACACGATTGCTTACATACTGTTTCCATTGTCTGTGGTTACAGATCCAGTGCAACACGGTAGTCGAATCAGTCCAGTAGAATGGTGTGGGGTTAGTCGGCAGAGAACTAACAACTGTGGCAGAAAGCCTCGAGAGTATTAGAGCTCCAAGCAACTCAAGTCGAGGAATGGTTTGTGGCTTAGATGGTGCAACACGGCTTTTGGATGCAACCATCCTAACTTGCACATGGCCACTCCCATAAGTTGAACGAAGATAAACCACTGCTGCGTATGCATGACTAGAGGCATCACTGAATCCATGAAGCTGGATTGTGTCCACATCATCGTAACTTACTTCAAAATAGTACCTTGGCACTTTGACCCTTGACAGAAAGTGCAATTCAGAAACTATGCTCTTGTATTTCTCTAGCAGTTCACCATGAAGGGGATCATCCCAACATTTGTGGTCATCACACAGCTTCTGAAACAGTATCTTCAACTGTATAATATACGGACTCAGGAACCCTAAAGGGTCAAACAACTTTGCTGTGAATTTCAAAAGAGAACGTTTAGTAAATGTAAGTGATTCAGCATACCTTATCAGCTCAGTGAAGTTAAAGGTCAAATCATCAGTACCAGCATTCCAGGCTACGCCAAGGAGTTTAACAAGGTCATCATTTGCCTCTGCTATGTAACCAGTAGTGGCCTTAGCAAATGATTCATCTTCTTCAGACACAGTTCCTGAACTTATCTGGAGACGTTCACTCACTTCAGATCCCTTAACATGATGAAGTAACTCTTGTGAGTTTGATTTCCACTTACGCAGGTTCATTCCTGCTTCTGACATAACCTTCCTGGCATCACGATAAAATTCGATTGCTTCAGTGACTGTGTTTGTACCTGACACCAAATCATCTACATACAACGAATCCTGTAATTTACTCACTAACTCTGGAACACTGTCTTTGTATTTCTGCAAATGATGACAGATGACGGCTCCCAAAATTGCGGGTGATGGTCGAAGGCCAAATACTAGTCTTGCAAAACGGAGATGAACTATCTCGGACTGAGGGTTAGTTGGGTTCTTTAACCAAAGGAAACGGAGAAGGTCGCGATCTGGCTCTCTTATGCCTACCATGAGGAAAGCCTTCTCAATATCAGCAGCAACAGCCACACGATGAAATCGAAAACGGATGAGCACTTCAAACAATTTGGGTATGTAGTTTGGGCCTTTCTGCAAACAGTCGTTTAATGAACAGTCATCACCTGCAGCTCGAGCTGAGCCATCATAAACGATACGGAGCTTTGTAGTTTGGCTGCTCGTACGCACCACTCCATGATGAGGAAGATAATGAATGGTTGAACTAGACTTATCAGTCGAAGTCAATGGTTCCTTGACGGTTTCAACAATACCGAGATTGATCTGCTCTTCAATTATTCTACTGTACTCTTGCACTAATTCGGGCTTAGAGCAAAGTCGCCTCTGCAGCAACTTTAATTGTGTTTGACACATGGTCAAGTGGTTGGGTACGTCTGGATGACCATCCCTCCATGGCAGCCCCACCTCATAACGAGTGCCATCAAAACTTATTGAGGAAAGAAACAACTCTTCATTCTCAGGTACAGTAGAATTCTCAATGACGCCGATAGACTCAGTGTCCCAAAATTTCTTCACTGCTGATAGCAGTTCAGAATCTCTGTCCTTGAACACAGAATTGTCAAGGCCTGCAGCTATACTAACATGTGTACGCGACAAGGGACTTGAGCCAAGAGGGGGAACCGGTCCGGAAAGAAGCCACCCAAATTTGCTGCTGACAGCCACAGGCCCTCTTTCACCCCTTCGCAAGTCACCGGTAACAATGGTCCAATAGTAATTGGAACCCACCAGTACGTCAATAGTACCATGGTCATCTGTACCACTGTCAGCCAAAACCAAATCTTCAAGATGTGCGTAACTCACAGGATTAACAACAGAAGGTAAGGGAGAGCATATGACTGGGGAACTTAGAGCAGAGATGGTGACAACATCCTCAAGGCCTGGCTTCCTTAAAGACAACTTCACTACACCACATGATTGAGACTTGTACCCAGAACTTCCAAATGTGTTGAGATGTAATTTTTCAATCCTTATGGGCTTTAGCTTCAGTTGACGTTGAAGTTTCTCAGAAACGTAGGACAGTTGACTGCCACTATCAAAAAGTACACGGACCAGAGCTTGAGGCTGCTCACTCTCCCCAGATGCCACCACTCTAGCAGTTTGTAAAAGGACAGTTTGAGGATTCTTCATACCAACATTGGCAGTGCTGGAAGAGGTCTCCACTGATTGTACTGCTTGGTTACCTGGCTCCTTTGGTGAGGGATTGAGTCGGTCACAGATAGATTGGTGATGTTTCCTGTGACAGTGCCTACAACTCTTGGTAGAAGTGCAATCTCGCGCCTTGTGATCTGGCCTCAGACAATTAAAACATCGGTTGGCACTCAGTAACAGTTTCTTACGGTCTTGAATGGTCTGAACCTTGTCACATGAAGCCGAAAAATGATCCCCATTACAGTATGCACACTTGACCTTCATTTGGCTGGCAGAGAGTGCATTGGCAGTGGGGTTGTGGTTTCCTGATGAAGATCTATTGGAAGGTGGCATGGGTGGTTTAACTGCATTCATTCTCACTCCCTCGCTAGCTTCTCTTGCCTCGACCTCAGCTTGAATGACTTGCATTAGATCATCTAAACTCCACACATCATCCTTGGTCTCTCTTGCCACTCTCAATCGTATTTCTCCAGGTAACTTGGACATTATTATTGGTATAAGCAAACTGCCGTACTGGGTGGAGCCAATCCCCAAAGTAGCCAACCCTCTTATGTGTACTGTTATCTGGTCATAGATATACCTCAGAGCCTGGGGACGATCATTAGCACTGCAGGGTATCTTCACAAGCTCTTCCATGTGTGCACAGATAATATGTTGAGGACGTCCAAAACGCTGTTTCAGTAATTCAACTGCTGCATCATAGTTGCTATCAGAAAGTGTTAAGCCCTTGATGGCACGGGCAGCTGCACCATCTAGCAAGCTAACCAGATAATTAAACTTGTCAATTTTTGTTAACTGATTGTTATCGTGAATTGCAGACTTGAATGAGTCCCAGAATGATGTCCATTTTGTGACATCCCCTTTGAACGTGGGAAGGACCAACTTTGGAAGGCGGGCCTGGGCGCCCACAACAGAAGGAGCTCCGGATACGGTAGAAGTTACAACGGGTGAGCGACGAAGCTTCATTGATTCTATCTTTCCCTTGCACTCCATAATTCGGGCGACGACCGACTCAGATTCTTCCACTTCCATTGATATGTCCTTTATATCACATAACGATAAGGCTTCTTTGTCCAATTCAGCTAACGACAACAACTTGGCTTCCAACTGGCGATAGATCACGTCTAGTCTAGTGTACTGATCATTAGAAACAGTAGCGGTGGATGAGATAGTGTTTGTCTCCTCTAGTAACTTAATCACGAAGCTCCTATTAGCTGCCCGGATCGCTTTGCATCGTTCATATTTGACTTGCTTTTCTTCGTCTCCCATTCGGCTGCCGATCCACTATAAAACAAAAAAAAAACGCGAGAGAAAACACAGCGAAATGATAAGGCAATCACCTGTTGGGGTGCCTGTTCTAACCCGGCACCAAGGAATTCAAAGTTTACAGGTGACTTCGTGCCCCACGTTGGGTGCCAGATGTAACAAAACTAGTTCTAGCACAAACTCCACGACGATTAGCACAACTAATTTCACCCCCTTTGGCGATGCGAAAGGATTCCGTTAGCACCCCATGTCGACGGCCATTACGGTTTTGTTCACGTGAGCGAATAATTATTTTCAAAACAATTACAACACCTTATGCTTCTGTTCTGTTACAATTGGTAGCAATATCAGTCCTCCTGCTGTTCTGTACCGATACCGATATTGGCCATATCAGTGGCTGATATTTTAGCCGATCCGATTATTGGTACACCTCTAATAGTCATTAGATTTGATCTTACAGCATTTTAAAATTGATCCTTCTAACACCTGACTGCTTTATTAGACTACGTAATTCTCTGTTATAGTAGTGTGATCTTAAGAGTGTTTGCGAGAATGCCGTTAAAATTTTTGGGGGTTCAAGTAGGGCTGGGAGGTAACTTGATTATTATTGTAAAACTTGTTGTACTAATAAAACGATATAATTGTATTATCCAAATGTTGTTGAAACAATGTTATCACAATTAAAGGTATAGGAAAAGGTGGGTGGGCCAAAACATGCTTTTGAAAATATTGTGGGGACCCCCCCCCCTCCCTCCCACCAGTTCCAACACCCTTGATCATGATGTCAATGTTACCAGCTAGGGTATTAATTACAGAATGGGTTGTTTTTCTAGTCTAATAGTGACATTGTTCTGAGCTATATCACATGATCCCATTAAGCAGTGGACTTGCAAATTAGACACCTAAAATATATATATATTGAGATACACTATTGGAGCAGGAAAACACTCTAATATAGCAGTCACTTACAAATTGAGTAGTTAATTTAAATGATCAGCTATGTGATCATTAAATTAGCTATACCATGATGTTTGATAATACTGTGATAATCGTTTTATGATATACCATACCTTTACTTCATTTCACCACCTCTGCTGTGTATATTGCATACCGCTAACTGTTGTATCATCTTGTATGCTGAATGTGATGTAGAATTTTACTTAATATTGACATGTAGTGTGCTGCATACATCCATACAGTGTCGGTGTTGTCCTCTCACTACAGTGAACTACCCAGTTATGATGTTGTTATACCAGCACTACTTCAGTATGGTGTGAAGGAACTACCCAATCAGTGTAAATTAACACCAGGTAGGGATGGGCTGTGTGTACATGTGTTTGGCACATGTTGACATACACTGCACATTGTGTTTTGTGTGTATATTCACACACTTATAATATGTTAGCTTGCACAATGTTGTATGAATGTGTCATTGTGGTTGTTGGGTATTGTACAGGTATACCACTGAAGCCAATGCTGGCACATCCAACTAAAGGTCTTGACGAGGTACTTCGTAGATTTGAAGGAGCAGAATTTAGTAGTGAGTGGAAATATGATGGGGAGCGAGCACAAGTGAGCCTGTATGTGTGTTTTGTATATTGTGTGTATGGTGTTTGTGTGTGTGTTTGTGTGTGTGTGTGTGTGTGTGGGGTGGGGTGGGGTGTGTCACAATGTGGTCCATGTATCTGTATCTACTGTAGTAACGTATGTTCATTGCACCTTCTGTATATCACCTCCAAGTACACATGGACGTCAGAGTAAGTGCGACCCACTTTTTGGCATCTGGAATTTTTTTTTAAATTGATTGATAAAGGTAGTGAACATAGTTTAATAATGGAAACAATTGATAAATCTAACCTTTCACCCAGAACAGCTTCATGTCCATTTTGTCCATATTAGGTGCCTCTAAAACCATAAATTACCCCTGCTGACAAGTGTTAACATCATAACATAACCTCAAAGAATGTGTAAATATGTGATTGTAATAACTGTTATTGCAAGACAGGATGTTGATGGTCACTTTGGTACCATCCCTAAACCTTCCAGCAGGGTTGTTATGTCTGCCAATATACACACAAACCAATTAACCAGTTATTGCCAATTATTAACTGGTAACAAAAAATTTGTAGGTGTACAGCACTGCTAACTAGCACCTTGCATGTGCCCAAAATTGCCTCCAAATAGCACTTTAAAATGCAAAATTTTTTCAAGGGAGAACATGCTCCCAGACCATCTAGGGGAGCCTCACTGCTTTCACTTTACTCTGACATCCCTGAGTACATGTATCACATGTGTATGGTTTGGTTTACCACAATACATCTCATTCCACAGATCCATGTTCTGGAGGATGGTAGTGTACAAGTGTATAGTAGGAACTCTGAGAATAACACAAGCAAGTATCCTGACATCATCGCTAGAATGCCTAAAGTACATACTTTTAACAATTTGTTCCCTCCCAACAATGTTATATTGTTCCCAGGTACTCAAGGATGATGTTAAGTCATGTATTATTGACTCTGAAGCGGTTGCCTGGGATACTGAGAAGAAGGAGATCCTGCCATTCCAAGTGTTGAGCACCAGAAAACGAAAAGTGCACAAATTGTTGTGTTGTAAAATATATGTGTGTGTATGTACTACATAAATCACCAGCAAATATAGTCTGAAAGTACATTCTAAAAGGGTATATGTTACCATGTACAGAAGCTCTTGCGGTATATGATTTATTTTTAACTGCGTTCATGCATGAACTCCTGACCTCTCCCATATTTAAAGGATTGTGTACCAAATTTCACTATGGTTGCCTGATAATCATTAAAATCTATTTTGGATATTGTCATACATGTATGTGCTTGGATAACTTGCATTGTAGTGTGTGTGGTAACTTGTACACATTTTATAGGACGCTGATATGAGTACAATCAACATACAAGTTTGTGTATATGCATTTGATCTACTCTACCTGAATGGAAAGGTGAGTTAGAAGTTATGTACATATAGGTCACTATGTTGTGTGTGTGTTTGGTGTAGTCCTTGGTGAAGGAGCCATTTCGTGAGAGGAGAAATCTACTGAGAGAGTCATTCAACGAGTGTGATGGAGTGAGTGGTGTGTACATGTTAGTCTACTGTAGCTGGTAAGCCTTAAAGTAACAACCTATCCAATTCTTCAGTCACTAGCTGCTAACATTTTGAAGTGAACTTCCTTTGTACTAGTACAATTCTTGTATGCATGTTTTCTATGAGCATGTTGGCCTGTATACTATAATGTATCTATATACCTATATAGGAGTTTGTGTTTGCGAAGTCAATGATATCATCTAACGTTGAACAAATCCAAGAGTTTATGGAGGAGTCAATTAAAGGTGAGACTATTGTGGTATAGTAAGTGCTGTGTTTGCATTTGCTTTCATATTCATTTCCCATTGCTAAATTTATGCATGTATGATTGTGCAGAGGCGATTTAGTTTTATTGGTTTAGTGTTGCTATTATGCTTTGCATGCTTAACTCTTAAACTTTCATAATCCAGAAAACTGGATTTAAACTTAATAAACACACATGCCTTGCACAAAGCGCTGTAACTTTTGAAGCGCTTGTCCTATGGCTACACAATTTGCATCATTCTACTCGTGATGTAACATAACAAGGAGTAAAATGATACCTAGGGTTTTACCCTAACGCTAAACAGTGAGGCCAACTCTAGCTGTGTAAGTAACTTTTTGGTTACTTACACAGCATGTATACCCTTGCAAACCCTTTGTATATCATGCAAACCCTTTATATAATTATCCGTAACTTGATGGTGGTTGCTCCTATCACCTTGCAACAAGTTCCGTTCAAAATGCCATTAAATTTTCCATCACCGTATACTACTCACGTGAGTAAACCAGCAATCAAAAGCAAACACATGGCTAGAATTTGGAAACACAGAGACACAATTCGCTATTGTTTGTCGCTTCATAACAAGTAAGCCGCTGTAGTTAAGGTGTTCATATAACCTTCTCAAAGTAGCCCAGTGAACAGACTTTTAATCAAACTGTTGTTGTAGGCTATAAGAATTAAGTTACCCCACCTAGTGTTGCCATGTGTGCCCATATTGTGTAAACACACATTTCCCAAAAGTTCTCTGCAGGTTTAAGGGTTAACTGTCACTGGTCCACCCAACATTAGCATATTAGAGACACTGATTGCGATGTTATCATGTTACATACATGTACTATTATACATTATTGAGGTCACTGTGAAGGATTAATGGTGAAGTGTTTAGACAAAGATGCCACTTATGAAATTGCCAAGAGGTCCCACAACTGGCTGAAGGTACAAAAGCATGTGATACAGAGTGACATGTCATGTTACTGATGGTTCATGATACAGTTGAAGAAAGATTACCTTGAAGGTGTTGGGGACACTCTGGACCTAGTGGTAGTTGGTGGTTACCATGGTAGCGGGAAGAGGACAGGCAAATATGGTGGATATCTATTAGCTTGTTATGATGATGAGAATGAGGAATATCAAACCATTTGTAAAGTGTGTGTGTTTGTGTGTGTGTTTGTGTGTGTGTGTGTGTGTGTGTGTGTGTGTGTGTGTGTGTGTGTGTGTGTGTGTGTGTGTGTGTGTGTGTGTGTGTGTGTGTGTGTGTGTGTGTGTGTGTGTGTGTGTGTGTGTGTGTGATATGTATTTATTTGTGTGTGTGTGTGTTGGCTGAGTGGGTGAGTATGTATGCGTGCATGTGTAGTTTGTGTACCATATTGTTTCGAATTATGGCCCAGGTGTTTTTTCATTAGCCACTAAATGAGACTGGCGACTATATGAGACCATCGTTTATATACAGGTTCAGCAATCACTTATTTCTTAAACTGAACTCCATCCCTCAGTGTTGTACTCTCCTTGATGTTTTCCTCAGTATGTTTCACAGATTCAAACTTAAAAGAAAGTCCATGAAATGGTTTTTACTTCAGACACTGCACGGAATTCTTACAGGGCCTGAAATTACATTTTGGAAATAATCTGACAAATCTTGTAATGTGGTCAGATATATTCAATAGTGCTGTACTTTCTAAAAGTGTTCAGACATTAGCCAAAAATGGTTGGAAAATGGTGGGTATTTGTCCATGATTTCAGGCTATGTTGTTAGGTGTTCATTTGTGACCCGGCATTTATTTCTATAATGATACTATTACCCCCAGTGACTAAATGGGACCAGGCATACAAGAACATCTGTAATTCGAGCAATATGGTATTGTGTGGTGTGTATGTATGTAGTGTGTGGTGTGTGCTAGTGCCTATAAAGTGAGTAGATCTCACATGTGTCAGTATACTCCCTGTACAGTGGCAGACAAAATAGTTTCCATTGTGTTTGCATTGTTTTTCACAAATGTAATGCAAACTTTTCACTTAGAGAAATGCCAAGGGAAATACAAATACAATGCAAATGGAATGCACAAATGCAACACTAGTATATGGCAGTACAATCTTTCGTCAACTGTGCAATGTAGCTTTAACTATTTTGTTAGTCAAGGATTATTATGATTTTTGTAGCTATATAGACTACATCATCTTATACCTCATTGCAAGATGCTAGCTTACATACAGTAATAGTAGTAGTAGTGGCAGCGGCAGTAGCAGCAACAGTACATCAGCCAGTGTAATGATATATACAGTTTTCAGTCCACCTTGACATCACACCTTTGACAGCAGCTTCTGTAGGGTCACTGTAGGTGCTCTTGAGCAATCATACTTACAGTAAGAATGCACAGGTACATGAAATAGCTAGTCATATGATTGCTCACCTGAACTTTAAAACTCCAATTTTGTTTATTGACTAGTACCCACCCTTTTCTCCAACACTCCATAAACTAGTAATCCCAAACACAATGTTTAATGGATAAACGCAAACACTTTACTTAAAGAACATGATGCAAACACATGTGAATCCAATGCAAACAAAACAGGTACTTTATTTTGTCCACTATTGTACTTGTATTCATCCACACAAGTACACACTTACAATATTTATTCTAACAGATTGGCACAGGTTTCAAGGATGATGAGTTAGATAAACACACAACATTTTTTAAGGATCATGTGATCGACCAAGCAAAGTTATACTATTGCCATGGCGATGGTGAACCACCAGATCATTGGTTTGATGTTGTACAGGTGTGTCCACCAGGATCACATGATCTATGCATTGCATCATGATGTGTACATTAGGTATGGGAAGTGAAAGCTGCTGACCTGTCCATCTCACCAGTATACAAAGCTGCATCAGGAATTGTGAGTTACATGAATGTGTTATTGTGGTATATAGTAAACCTGCTCCTATATAATCACCACTTCTTAATTTACCTAAGGTACACTGATAGTATGACTCCTGTGGTCACTATGACGATTATACCATCTGAAGTATGATCATCATACTAAGTGACTGCGTAAATATTAGTATTTGAAACTTTGGCTACCATACACAATGTTTTACTGCACAATGACATGTACTAATCTATTAAATAGAACTTCACTGAATGATGTGTGCAATCGTTATTTAATGAACAGTCCATTGCATTCACATATGCATTTGTGTGCTATTCTGTGTTTGCTTAGGTTGATCTAGAGAAGGGGATATCACTCAGGTTTCCACGTTTCTTGAGAATTAGAGATGACAAGAAACCTGAAGAAGCTACGACCAGCAAGCAGGTAAGGGACACATAACCAGCTACTATCATGAAGAGTATTAGTACATAGGCACATGAGTACAGTCTGAAAAGCTTGGCCAAGTTAGTGTGGAAAAGTATTATTCCTAAATATAAAATGCCATATCAAACATGTGCATTTAAGCCAAGCTCATACCATTTCAGAAAGTTTGGATAAACGAATCCCATTCATTTATATACAGAGTTCAGTTACAACACTCTAATTTTAGGCAAAATATTCTAATAAAGCAGTCATTTCCACATGGCCGGATAATGGAGTGACCTCTGTATATTTCAATCATATTTTGCATTGTTATAGCAGCCAAGTTATTAGAGTGAAAACCGCTCATGAATATGAATTACTACTACAAAACCAGACTTATGGCTACTAACAGCAGGGCTAATGCTGCTGTTGGTACAATATATCGAATAGCGAACAGTCTTTATTCTTTGTCTATAGAGCCAACTGCTTTAACAGAAGACCACATACACGTACACAACACTAGAAGTGTTTCTTTATCTGGTCAGAATTACATTGCGTTATAGCCAGTGCTGGAAACATTTAATCTATTTCCTTCTCAGAATAAACTAACTTCTCTTGCTTCCAATTCAAAGCATGTTCACCTATTGAGAACAAGTTCTTTGATGAATTTTAGTGATGATACTATAATAGCGTTAGCCATAAGTCCAGTTCTGTACTAGCAATTCATGAACAGTTTTCACAGCAAAATATGTTTTGACTACAACTACGAAACTTGAATGAAATATATATGGTAATGGCTATGGAAGCAAGTGCTGCTGTAAAACAATACATACCATAAATGGGTCACACAATCTAGTAACTAAGAATATTAGTGGGATAATTGAATTCAAGGTACTCATGGCATGTTCCTGGGATGTAGTTACAATGATGTTATGGATGATCGTAGCTAGAAGATGCATTTCATGTTTTCTTGAATCTATAATTCTTTTCTTTGATATTAGTGTGACTGTATTGCTTATTATTCTGTGTAGATTGCAGAGATGTACTGCAAACAGAAAAATGCTACTAAACCATCAGATGGTGGACAAAATGAAGATGACTCCTTCTATTAATCCACTGGTCACTCATATCACACCTTACAACACTCACATGCTTACATTCATTACTATCTAAACATTGACAATACAGGAGGAGTATGGTTACCAGAAATTCCATACTTATGTAAATGTTATGTTTATTTTTAATGTTCAAAGCATGTATTAAGCTGCGGTTCCCCCATGTGAGGTATATAATTGTATCATTGCAATCTAGGGTTGAATGATAACACAATATAGTGCTCCCTTGTTTATCCAAACACTTGGTTATCCAAACAGTAGAAATGACTGCTCTATTAGAGTATTTTGTGTAAGATGCGTATGTTCTATTAGAGTGATGGCCCTGTATTATTTGATTATTCAAGCTTTTCATTATCTGTTGGTCCCAAGGAGGTTGGATAATCAAGGGAGCACTGTACTATACTGACACCACTCTGGTGTTTTGGGAAAGTACTGCAACACTGTCTATACATGGTGCCTGTTCATGTAATGTTATTGCATTGGTGCTATTCACTATTTGATGATCAAGTGAGAAACTGTACTGATTATACTAAAGAAGTCTTGAATTACATACTAGAGTGTCTCATTAAATACTACGGTGTAACATCAGTTCTGAACTGTCCAAAATGATTGTTCTGTTAATGTAGTGAGTGTCCTCTTGAAAAGGTGATTTTGCAGATGATTTATATTTGATGGGCACAATTCCCCATCAGAAGCAAAGCTGAAGTGGAGCTAGGCCACATGTAGGCCTTTGATTATACTCTTATCCAATAATCATTTATATAGTCTCCCCTGAAATACTGTGATGGTATATGCATACACAACAAATTCATGCAAAGCATATTAACACAATTTGAGAGTAAGTTGCGCCATTAAATTAGGAGGGTTTTTAAAAGTCCAAGGTGGTGTTGGTTGCACTAAAAAATAGTTATTTGGAGATAACAAGGTTCCAGTGAATATATAGGCCAATAACTATCCACAAATAATGTAACAATGTTATGGCATATATCATACTAAAAAAATAATATTGAATATATGGCAGCATTTAGTAGAGGAATTACATTGTAGGATGTGACATCCTGTGTGGGCTCACTGCAGGTTCACTACATCGTGATACAGTAGGTATTGCTCAGTGTAAATATTTTTTGCCCTGCCACTTATATGCTCCTCCCATTTATTAATGTTTTATTAGAGCCTAAATGTGACAAAGTGTTGAATATATTCAAATTCATTGTGTACATGACCTATGCAACATAATATTATGTACAATTAGTGAGCTTTATTTTCTGATGAAAATAGCTAGTACATATTTCAGCTATAAAGGTGATCACATTGATTGATCATTTGTGTATCTGCTTTAGTTACACCATATGGATTGGGAGTATCAGTAGTTTCAGTATCAGCTCCCCTTCTTGCAGCTATTCCATATGATGGGTTGTGCTCCATATTGACAGCTTTTGTTAATGGAGCATCCAATGGTTCTGTATACTCATACTGATCTGTAATTGTTTTACTGTTTAGTTGGTTCACACCATAAGATGGGTTAGGTTGTATAGCAACATTACAACCTTGTCTTGTGTATGACTGATGTGACGGGTTAGAGTTCTCTGTGATAGTGTTGTCACAATATGATTCAGCTACCACCTCACTGTATTGCTCATCCTTCATGTTCTTTACTGTATCACCTGTACAATTATATACAGCAATGTATTTGTTTATATTGTGCACTTTACTTATCCATGTATCATGAACCATGGTATTAGTTCATAATAGAGATTGCTTATGTTTTTTCCAAAATCCTAATAGAACACTCAACTAAACTTCACCTTAGAAACCTTTTCCAACCGTAAAAGAAGCTTTAGAAGTTGATTTGAAAGAAGTTTAGGTCCACTAGCAAAAATGAAGTCAAAAGTACTTTTTAAAGAACTGAAATCTGCCATTTTGAGCCATTTTGTTCATATTATTATTTTTCCACAGGGCTATAGCAAAATGTGAGTACTTTTTGGGGATAAAAACTACACAACTTTCCTTCCTATGTCTTTCTTCACATCCATGACCTATTTTTAAATGCATATTACAATGATAACACCCACTTTCAAGCAAATTTGCTTCTTTTAGGTTCACTTTACCATTGATCTTCTGACAGACTCTGCAAGTGTAACCAACGTGTTAATTGAATATGTTCATTTAGAAACCTTGTCATTACCTACATTTTATTAACCACAGTATATTAAGAGCAGCAATGTTGTTGTGTACCACTGGGTACCTGACTATTGTGATCACCTAACTGAAGCCATACTACTGCTACTCACAGCATGCTATATGTTTCCTATAGTTGGATATATCAAAGCTGTGTAGTACAAAGTACATTCAATTGTAAGGAAACAATACACTGGTGTTTGATAACACTGATAGTATTAGCTAACTACTAATGTACATGATGACTGAATTGATACTGAGTAATGTCAAGCACCACCAGCACCTCACTATTATCATGTTAGGTATCCATATATATAAAAGAAAAACTAGTATAAAAATAACTTTTAAAAATTAGAACATGGGAATAGAGATCGCTGAAAAAAGTCAAGCAAGTCAGCATGTTAAACGCACAGAGATCTCTATTTGGACTCAAACATTTATACAGAAGCATTCTCAGTACTTATCTGCCCCAATTTATGGAGAAACTGCTGTTTTTTCCTTAATTAGTTTCATTGAGTCCAAATAGAGATCTCTGTGTGTGTTTAACATGCTGACTTGTTTGACTCTTGTTTCTTTACTTGTTTCAGCAATCTCTATTATATTCCCATGTTTTAATTTTTAAAAATTATTTTTATACTAGTGTATATATTAGTTATACAATGGCCACGAGGGATTTGCCTGATATATATGCCCAAGCTTGAGGGAGCAGGCATATATATATCAAGCAAATCCCAAGTGGACATAGTATAAGTATTTTATGCCACATGGGTATGCTCACCTAATAGGTGAAGAGACAAACCTACATGCACCACATTACTTTTATACAAAGGTATCTAGATATCAATTGTGGGTTTAAATTTTGGGCTGTGGTACTCACAAAAAAAGAAATGATTGTGGTTTTTGCTGGTTTTAATGGTACTAATTCTAGCCAAGTAGCCCAGTTAAGGATATTTATAATAATCTAAAGTACTAAAGTACATGCTGAAGAGTATAGGTTACTGATCTTGGGAATGTCTAAGCTATCTTGTCACATGATTGAAATGTGCTATATAGAAAATCATCCCCAACACTGTGCAAACAATTATTTAGTAGTGCATAGTAGCTGAACTACTTGATGATGACTCATTCAGTTATTTCTCCTTGAAGAGAATGCTTGGCCAGCTAAACTCACCCACAATGCAAAACTATAAGCAGCTCAATATAAAGAATCAAAGGGAACTGATACTTTGTAGTTGCCTCATCATCAAAGGCATTGTGGTCAGGGCTATATCATGACATCGTCCTAACCACAGGGGGATATCTAGATATCACCCTGTAATATGTGAAATATAACCCTGTGGTTTCCCTTGATCCGAGGTGTCAAAGTGGTGTGTATATATATATATTATAGAAAACTAAAACTCACAAAAAAATGCTCCATGTCACTCTAAAATGAGTCAAAGCATTTCGTATCTTTAAACTGGGCATCAAAGCCATGGGCAAACCGTGTTCCCAAGATATTACTTGGGTAATATCTAGATATTTCCCAATGAATATACAAGTTAAACCACAAGCAGCATCTTTGAATGCCCACTCTAATGTGGTATGTATTATAGACAAGCTTTCAGAATAGATAGATCCACATGAATATTTGAATAAATTCTGTAAGACTAGCTATTATGTCATGCTCTATAAGAACATCCAATGTTTATTACATAATATATTATAGTGTATCTACTACTAATTGTGCATCTAACAAAATAATATAAAAGAGTTTTCTTATATGTACATGTAGTGGTCGTGCTTGCAGGTAAAGTAGTTACCTCATTGACAATTTGCTGAAATTAATCTTCTTTATAATAAGATGTGTACGTGCATCCATGCGTCGTGTGGGTGGGTAGGTGTGTGTGTGTGTCACTGTACGTGTGTTGCTGCACAGCAAAAATAGTGTTCCAATACTACATATTCTAACCCCGTCTTTATTCAGTATTAGAACAACTATTGTAAAAAACTCCCCATAACAAGACAAAACAAACCTGAAATCTATAAATGACTGTAATGTTATTCACTATTGGGGACTGTGGTCTGTTTTTGTTTGAGCCAAGGTAGAATTTTTGGACTATTAGTTCTAACACCAAAACATAGACGGAATAAATACAGTCAATATTTGTGTATGAATTATGCTGTGCTGTGTGTATATAATCCTAGTACATGTATCTATGTTTCTGGCACATGGGTTCATATACCACTCGTAAGTATTTATTATTAGAACTTTGTTGCATTGCTAATAAAAGCAGAGCCTAGCAATGCTAGCCATACACATGTATGTGACTACTGCCTTTTGTAGCTATAATTCTATCCTAGAGGTGCTTAGGTGCAAAATTAATGTGCTCTTTCAAGGCCAGTTCTGTGTGACAATCTTTCAGTTTTGCATCTTGCGACATTTGTTTGTCACCCACTACCCTGAGTCTCACCACTTGATCAACTCTATCATGGATTAGTAGTGCACAACAGTATACTACAGGGACACTATTTCTTAGCAGAGGATGTGATAGGAAAGATGCACCTCAGCCAAGAAATAGCAAATTTACTACTTGGGCAGTCATGTTGCCTAACCTGTTAAAAAATTTAGCTATATCTCTGAAAGGATGATCTTATAGCATCACAGACTTATCTGTAACTAAATTTAAAGTAAACACGTGCAAAATGCTTACCCTCAGTCACATGATTGGAAACCACATGCACAGAGCTGACAAGATGTGATTTCTTCCTCATATAAATCAATACAAGTAGCACCACTATAATGATGACTACAATAACTACAACTCCTCCTACTGCTCCACCAATAACAGCAACAGATAATCCTGATGTTTCTTTATTGCCAGTGCTTGAATCTCCTTATTGAAAACAACAAACACATCAGAAATGAATTTCACAAGCAGTACACTGTATCCATCTCCATCCCATAGGTGGGGAAGGGTGAGGTCAGAGAGCTGTACCCTCCTATTGTCACACTTGTAGCAAGCATAGTTAATGACTCTAATAGAACAGTCATATTTACTGTACAGTAGCAACTGTATAGACAGAAAAAATGGGTCAAAATACTATCTTAGAGCTTCAAAATTTCACCCTCAGAATATGCACTTCAAACTCCACTGTACGTGTAACTTAAAGTTTGTCCCCTTAATCTTTGGCCTGCTTCACCATCCCATTTAAAAGAAACAACATATGATAATGCAAAGGGTCATCTTAACTATTTATTCTATTGTTTTCATAGACAAAAAAGGGCAGAAAAGGCACTCCAGGAAACATAATGAAGCACATTCTACCATTTAATATAATACAGTATGTAACTGCACATATAAAATCTAGTTTTGAATTAATATTGCATTGCAAGCTTTTGACTGTGTACTTGCAACAACAATAGTATCCAAAATTCTCTCTATTAACTCCAGTTTAGTTTGTGTACAAGAATGTAATAAAGCAAGTGCAAACAAAATAAATAATTTAATAGAAATCATCAAATTTGGCTACTCCAAATATTAACCAATGTTAACATTAACTTTCTATCTAACTGTTGAGTTATGTCACTGCAGATTATCAACTATACTGTGTTAACAGCTGCAGGTAACTGTTTTAGTATTTATCATTATAGTTTGACCAATTTACCTTTGCAGAAAATATCACTACTACTCCAGCTGCCATCACTCTGACAGGTCCTAGTGCTACTACCAGTTAGCTCATAACCAGTGTTACATGTGAAACTACAAGTGTCTTCATAGGAAGGAACTCCATCATCTCCAAGTGAACAATTCAATGCTCCATTATTAGGCTCAGTCAGTGAAGGACATGGAACTATATGAAAGACATTGTTAAAGCAAACAGCTACAAATATACACACCACTCTCACCTCTTATACACATGGCTTCAGTACCACTCCAGCTCCCATTATTCTGACAGGTCCTAGTGTCACTACCAGTTAGCTCATAACCAGTGTTACATGTGAAACTACAAGTGTCTTTATAGGAGGAAGACACTCTATCTTCTACCAGTGAACAAGTCATCACTCCATTGTTAGGATCAGTTAGTAATGGACAGGGAACTGTATGCATATTAAATTAAAGCTACCGATGATACACCAGAGACAGTGCATACCTCTTATACACATTGTCTCACTACCACTCCAGCTCCTATCACTCTGACAGGTCCTAGTGTCACTACCAGTTAGCTCATAACCAGTGTTACATGTGAAACTACAAGTGTCTTCATAGGAAGGAACTCCATCATCTCCCAGTGAACAAGAGATTGTTCCATTATTAGGATCATTGAGCGATGGACAGGAAACTGTTCAAAGTTAATCATTACTCAAAGTAACAGATGTTTGTACCTTTACCCGCACACAAAATCACTAATTAATAGCAAATGAGTAATACGTATATGTATCACTTTTCAGTAGTTCCAATTCACCACAATTCACATTCACATAACAACATTAATCAAGGGAGTGTTTGGAATGCTCCCTCAAACCGTTAAGCATGCATAACTAGATAGGTATGTAGCTAAACAGCATAATTACAAGAGCAAGGGAACTCTAATAGAGCATTTTAAAAGTTTCAAAGGACTGGAAAAATTTTTTTATTCCACTAAAGCCTTACATCAAAGTAAAATAAAAGGTATGAGGATGTGGTAGTTTAAGTTAAATATCAAGGACAAGTTTATTTGCGCATTCAGTCAGATTAAAGGAAGCCATAAAACTAACAGCACAACAAAATTGTTTATGAAGTTAAGTGCTTAAAATGTGAAATACTGTAGAAGTTATCAACACCTTGGCCTTGGGTTTGCCTCAGCCTCGGGTTGATAACAACAATATCCTAGTGGTGGGGTTTAACTATAACTTATTCCTTTTTCTTGATCATGACCCCTCCATTGTCATATCACCCAAGAACACAAGGTCTGGTGACAAATGGTGTATCTAGAGGTGGAGACCTCTGGTGAGGGCACTAGGATTTTATCAATCAATATCAAGATATTCTAATAAAACAGTCAAATACTCTAATAAAATAGTGGATGCAGGTCTCTATACTGTTTCTGGGCTGTAAACTCTATCTGCTAATAATTAACTAGCAGCTGCTGTTCTTGAGTGATAATAGCATAAATTTTGAGCATAGTAGGAGGATAGCAAAAGCATTCAGCAAGTATAATATAAATGATTTTTAATTACTATTATGTTGCATGACCAAAAATGAGCATGCTACACATTATTACTGCAATTCATATTAAAAAATATGTACAGTTTGGCTGTAAAAAAGGGTGAATCCAAAGTAAAAGGTAACCAAGAGTTAATATCTGGAGGGGCCAAGAATGAATATTAATACAGTTAACTTACTAAAAAAAGTTCTTGACCTTATCATTGATTCATGTTTTACATTCAACTTCTCTACTTTAAATCCTTTTAACTCTGATTGGCTAGTAATTTGGCTGACTTTTTAATACCGGTAGTCAATGTTGTGAAATTCAGTAGCCTAATTACTAGCCAATAAGAATTGGAATGAGAATGAAAGTAGAACAGGAGTCACTGATAGAGGTCTAATGTTATAACTTTGTTGTTAACATTCATTCTTGACTGCTTCAGATATCAGCTTATAAGTAGTATGATGCACCGGTGGATCAAAGTTTCCATCTATTACTTGATGTAACCATATACAAACAGTTAGCACAAAGATAATGCTAGCTAGTAATATTAACTAATATTATGTAGTATATTTAAAAATTATTAATTTAAAAATGAAATAGGGATCTAAGCAATAAAATAGTGAAACAAGAGATGAATGATTGTATTACAGCATATCTCAGCAGGAAAATCCCTACATTGGCATGTAATTTTGTTCAGTTAATAATATGCACACATGCAGCTGAAGGATACATCCAAGGGTGGATCCAGAGTTTGGAAAGGAGGGTGCACCAAAATAGTAGGTATACATGAAGCAGAGTGTCTGGGGGGGCACAGCCCCCCAGAAGCTGGAGCTATTCCACATAATTATCTCAGGACTAAAATTTTGATGTAGAGGGACAAATGTCTAAATCATACTGTTTTAAAATGAACTACACTGATCAAGAGTTGTATAGTGACGGTCATAAGCTATAGCTATAATCATGAGCCTAAAGAATGTCATACACAAAAAACCATGTGAATTTCATTTGCAAAATATTCTTAGCAGGTAAATGTGCCCATTCATGGGAGAGTGCTGCATATACTAGTTTCATATTCAGCAACTATGGAGGATTCTCAATAGTGATAGTGTAATGTGTGGTGATTGTTCTGTTTGAGTATTTGACTGACTGCTCTATTAGAGTATCTCAAATTCTTTCTTTTTTGGGGGGGGGGGCACATGCTCCCTGTGCCCCCCCCCCCCCCCCCCCCCCCATTGGAGATCCACCATTGCATCTCTATCACCATTAATAGGTACTTGTAAGTTGGCAACAAGTTTTACACTCCTCAAGTCAGAGCTTCTAACAGAGCAAGGGTAAACGCTGGGTGGAAGGGGCAGAACAACTTTGTTGCATAGTAGGGCTAAGACATAGATGGTATTCTCAGGAGTCTAGGGAAATGACCCTGGAAAAATCCAATAAGCTCTGAAAAACTGTTGTAGGCTATTTTTATTTGATAAATTTAAGTAGCAACCAACAAAACCATGTAAAATATTCTTTTGAGTAATTGACTGCCCTATTAGAGCATTTGATCATTGTACAAGCGTTGATCAACATACCACACTTTCCACCACTTACATATGCTCTGGAAAACTTCACAATTAATTAACTGGAAGGAAACAGAGAGCTGTTTTAAATGGCCATTGCTCTACCTGGGCTGATGTGATTAGTAGTGTGTCTCAAGGGTCTGTTTTTGGGTCCCTGCTTTTAACATATATGTAAATGACATACCTGATGTTGTTAAGAGTCCAATCTTACTTTTTGCTGGTGACATTAAGATATTTAGACGAATTGATACCCATGAAAACTATACCCAGCTTTAGCTTGACTTGAAATGTCACTCTGAATGGTGGAAATTAAATCTTAACGTTATTGCCTTACATCTCAGAACTACACCTTGTGGCATTGTCATCCAGCCAGTACAATCTGTCATAGACCTCAGGGTTGTGATTGATCAAGATCTTAAATTTCATGAACACACCTCACTTGTGATGAACAAAGCAAATCGTGTACTTGGGTTGATTAAAAGAAGTTTTGCTTATTTAATTGGACCCAATATGTAGTTCATCTTTACAAATCTATGGTTCATCCTATAGAGTACGCCAGCATGGTAACATAATATGGGGACCTCTCTACTTAATGAACTAAAAGAAAGTTGAAACAATTCAATTTAGAGTAACCAAATTGATCATGACAGTGACTATGGCACAAGACTTGCATAATTACTGCTGCCTTCACTTAATTATCGTCATCAGTGTGGTGATATGATATACTTATATCAGATATTCAACAGTTTAGTGGACATTGATGTCAATGATTTATTCACACGATCATCAGGAATTACCAGTGGGCATGAAGTAAAACTTTACAAGCACTATTCCTCTTATTTGTTACACAACAACATGTTATTGAAGTATGCTCCTTAAACAACTTCAAGGCCAAACTGGATTTACATTGGACAGACAGTATGTATTGTTTTGCATAATGAGTTGGTGTACAGGCTATTTTGGCCTTCTTTCCAAAATAATAAACTAATAAATAAATAAATAACAGAAAAGAATCACCTTGGCACTCAATTGCCTCATATTAGGCAAATGACCTAATATGGATACAAGTATTGTTTGTGCCTGATATTGAGCTGAAACTTTGTTATATGTTCATGAGCTCAGAGGGAATTGTGGTGAGGACTGCAAAACTGCTGCTACATGTAAATGACTCACAGTATTGACTTGCACTTATTTTTGTGAGGAGTGTGCTTTTTACTTCCTTTATACACTAGTGACGCTATCATGAATCTTGATATAGGGCAGTCACTTACTCTATTACAACAGTCAAGAAATACTGAAAAAGTGCTCTAATAACACAGTCAGCTCTTGATTTAATGAGCACAATTGGCATGGCTCAATAGCATAATAATATTTTCAAAGCATAATCTCAAGCCCATTTACCAATCTAGCCAAACCATTACACCACACTTGTAAGACCAATTCTAGACTATGTCTCTACCATATGGAATCCTCATCATTTGGGAAACATCCGTGAGCTGGAAAATATTCAAAGAAGAGCCACAAAGTTGATACCTACCCTTCAAAACTTACCCTATTCTGACAGACTACAAAGCCTAGTTAATCTTACCGTCGAAATCGTATGGACTTAATTATGACATATAAAATTTTGAATGGAGCAGTATTAGTAGATAAAGAATATTTTTTTACAATGAACACCAGTTACAGTACTAGATCTAATGGATTTAAGATTTATAAGAAATTTAATAAGACTTCAACACGACGCTTTGCCTTTTCACAGAGAATAATTAATAACTGGAATTCCTTACCCTATGAAATTGCCACTTCTCCCAATGTACTAAGTTTTAAGACTAATTTAGATCATTTTTTGTATAATCAACGTTTTTCATTTGTATGATTTAATTGAGATTGGTTTTATAAGACTCTGTCTTCTTTTTGACCAATTATACATAATAATTATACAACCAAGTACTAAGAATAATACGAAACGCGGTTAAAATTACGTCATAAATAAATAAATAAATAATTAAATAATTAATAATTAATGTTTGAGAAAACTACGAGGCCTAGAGACATGAACTAACCGGGGATAGATTCGCCTGTGAATGAAGGCACAAACGTATAATCGTCGCTCCTGTTTGTGCTGATGACTTGACCATACGTGTAATTCTATATAACGCCCAGTACCACACCCTTGCTTAATTACTTACATATTGCGCGAAGAAGATTAGCGAAGAAGATTAGTGATCCCCGTGCAGGAGAACCAGAAGCCACTTGTGTAAACAAGAAGATTACAAGTAAGTTTTTATGTTTGTAACATCTCAAGTCTCCATGCCAGCTGCCAGTGGATTCATTCACGTAAATAAACAATACAAGAAAACATTAAACTGACATATGCCACGCTCTTTACAATAAGCTTACAGTTACATATAAAATACAAGTAAACAATTTTGTCTTGTGCAGCTGGCATGGCGAACTTTCTTTGTGTTGGTGTCAGGCAATTCAATACGTGCTTAATCTTTTTTGCCTTCACCTGGCGTAGCTACTAGGCTCTAGTGGCTTGGCTGTCTTCCTTTATCTGGTTCATCTGGCTTGCATACGCCTACAGCATTGTGTAGCTATCTCCTGAAAGTTGTGTATGCATAACTATAGTGTGTCACCCATCACTGTGCCATTGCTACATCACTGATGAACCTTACTTAGCTCTAGTTGATGTTGATATGCATTGCTGTATATTGGCTAATATTTTTATCTGCATGGTGATGTTGCCTATAATGTATTGCTGCATACAATACTGCAATAATGTATAGTTCTCTCCTGTATGTTTTGTATACATATACTGTGTACACATCACTGTGCCATTTATACCACACCAATGATGTACTGGCACTTAGCTACTGGTGGCCTTTAGTTACGATGCCACTATTGTGTTATATCTGTCACTACTGTGACATATTGAGTTGATTTGGGGATAATGCATTCACCACCTAATAGCCTCACCGGGGGGCTGTCACGTTGGTGTATGTACTTGGTTGTATGTGACGCGGTCCTAGTAATAATAATAATAATAATAATAATAATAATAATATGGCCATACACTACTGGTGTTAAGCATTTTTTGACCTTAGCATCATGCATCCTAAGCAGTGGTCCTTTTTGCAATGGAGATAAACCTAATATTTTGCAATACAGCTTGGTTGTGCATAGAGTGTTGACCAATAAAGTAAATAGCAAAGAGGAACAAAACGAAATCTATAATCACATGAAAATGCAATTGGCATCAGAAGCATTCTCAAGTTTGACTAGCAACCAATGTATTGTTCAGTCGCATACATCACTGTCAACCATTTCTATTACATGTCATCAGACCGTTGTTGTCTGCAGGTTGAGACTATGTGCATCTCAACATTGTACCATGTATCCTGCCTTAGAAAAGTTGAAAATCAATACCATTTCATGATAAAACTATATAGACAGACAATAAGGATTATAACCACTTGCATCTTTTATTATTTACATAATGGATATCTCTACTGCATGGAATTTACCAACTCCTTGTGAAATACTAGATCCATCCCCCATGTAGCTAGTAAAATTACACAACACTCTTTTTACAGTATATATTTGACAAACCCTTAATTAAGGATGATTCATTTATAATGAAGAAAACTATACTGTATTGTATATTGTGTCACTGTATGTGTTAATGACAGTTTGCATACTCAGTGACAAAATGTCAAACAAACATGTGCAATGGTACCAGTGAGACAATTGATTCTAACATGTGCTACTGAATTCTAAATCATGGGTTCACAGATAACCAAACATATAACTCACCTCTTCTGCACACAGCATCACTACCACTCCAGCTCCCATTACTCTGACAGGTCCTAGTGTCACTACCAAATAGCTCATAACCAGTGTTACATGTGAAACTACAAGTGTCTTCATAGGAAGGAACTCCATCATCTCTCAGTGAACAAGTGATTACTCCATTATTAGGATCAGTAAGTGAAGAGCAGGGAGCTAATATGTATGTAAAGGACATAAGATTTACATATACACAGTAAAAACAAAGAGTACATGTCACTACTGAATATAGTAAATTTCACTTCTAATTTCTGCCACAATACACACTATAACAGGGGCGTAGGCAGGATTTCCAAAAGGGGGGTTCTGCCCTAAGTATAGAATTTCGTAGGTGTGCACATGTAAACACGTGTACACGTGTAAACATGTGTATTCTTATAAATTCATTCGCAATAGCGAGTAGAGGTACTTGAATTCCTCTGCCTGAAGACCTGTAGCTACCCATTTCAGTGGATTTGTGTAAGTTAATTCAGTTCTAGTTAACCGGTATCACGATTTAAAAAACTTAACTCTGAAAAGGGGGTTCGTCCGAACCCTTTGAACCCCCCCTGGCTACGCCCCTGTATAAATAGTGACCAACACTAATTACCGTGGTTCATAATAGAAATCACCTATATGTTTTCTGTCAAAATCCCAATAGAATATACACATAAACACCACCTTAGTAAGCTCTCCCAACCACAAAAGAAGCCTTAGAAGTTGATTTGGAAGAAGTATAGGTCCACTGGAAAATATGAAGTCAAAAGGAACCAATATAGGATTTTTTAAATAACTGAAATATGCCATTTTGTTCATCTTATTATTACTGGGATAGAGCAAATTGTGAGTAATTTTTGGGGATAAAACTATATAGCTTTCCTTCCTAAATCTTACTTCATGTCCATGACCTATTTTTAAATGCATATTACAATGATAACACAGTCACTCATTCTCAAGCAAGTTTGCTTCTTGTAGGTTCACTTTGCCATTGATCTTCTGACTTAGTTTCTGCAAGGGTGATCAACGTGTTAATTGTGTTAATAAGTATATCTAATCTATTCATGCTAACACACTCATTTGGAAACCCTATATCATTACCTATATTTAACCACAGTATATTAAGTTCATATTAGAGCAATAATGTTGTTGCATACTTGACTTACTGTGATCACATAGCTACACAAGTGTGCATGCCTATATGATAAATCAGAAGCCATACTATTGTTGACCACTGCCTGGATACCAGTATGTCAAAGCTGTATAGTACAAAGTACATTCAATAGTAAGGAAATAATACGCTGGTGTTCACTAACTCTGACTGACTGATGAATGACTGTGATATACATGTTGAGTACTGTGTAATATCAAGCACCACCAGCACCTCTTATTATCACTTTGCTATCCAACAACTTTAAACAGGCTGTAGGACCAGGAGTCCTACAGACCTCCAGCACTTGTGCTGTAAAGTTTTAAAAAGTAAACAAACTAGTGTAAAAATAATTTAAAAAATTAAAATATGGGAATAGAGATAGCTGAAAAAAGTAAATAAATACAAGTCAAACAAGCCAGCATGTTAAACACAGACAGATCTCTATTTTGACTCAAACAGACATTTATACAGAAGCATTCTCAGTACTTATCTGCCCCTGATTTATGGAGAAACTGCTGTTTTTTTCCCAAGTTTCTACCATACCTATTGAGTCCAAGTAGAGATCTGTGTGTGTTTAACATGCTGGCTTGTTTGACTCTTGTTTCTTTACTATCCCTATTTCTGTGTTTTAATTTTTAAAATTATTTTACACTATTTTTTATATAGTGACCACCACTATATTTACTTATAAAATAGTGAGTATTGTGGGAGAGATTATGTAGTGACGTCGACCTTAGTAGTGGCCTTCAATAGTTAGTTTCTACTGTGTAAGTTGCAAAATATATAACCTCTTCTGCACATAGCGTCACTACCACTCCAGCTCCCATCACTCTGACAGGTCCTAGTGTCACTAACAGTTAGCTCATAACCAGTGTTACATGTGAAACTACATGTGTCTCCCTCATAACCCACTCCAATACCACCAGAACTACATGATGTTATCTCTCCATTGGATGGCGATGTGAGGTTATCACAGCTCTCATCTGTAAAATTTGATATAATTATAGAATCCATACAATACAGACAACCATATGTATCTGTGATACTAAATTCAGTTTATGTGAGTGTGTGTGTGTGTGTAATATATACACATCCTGGAAAGGGCTGTAGTGATTGACTTGCTCTAATAAGGTTTTAGCAGCAACTGAGCATCAAGACAATGAAAACTTTAGTCAATTGTTTTCAGGCTGTGTATTAGTTACACTACACAACTACACATGTAGATATTTTGTGTACCACAATTCACTACTGTGTATGTGTTGTATAAATAAAATGCAACACCCCCCCTCCCCCCCCGTATAGTGTGGATTTCAGTGTATCATTTCAACATTTACAAACTTTAAGAGCAGTATACATAAGGAATGAGTTTATTATTATTTGCTTACCAAAAGATAATTCAATTAATGGTTGTCTGCTTGGCTCTACATTATCCACATTACTTATGTCAATTGTAGTAGTAGGACCATTAGCATTGTTACTGTATGAAGTATATCCACTAGTTGGAATGCTCCATATTCGACGGCGTGGACTAGATGGTTGGTAATATCCTATCACATCTCCAGGTAGAAACTCAAAGTCACTACTGTTAGGGATTGACAAATTGAAAAAAAAGTGGTTAAAATCAATGGTAATTTCCCCTGTAGTCTGTACTTGAGCAATTCTGTTATATACAGTTGAGCCAGGTGATGAAGGGCGCCACATTTGAATTATTGGTTGATTGCTGCCTAAGTCACCAAATCCCAGACTAGCTGCAATATGAGTTACCCTGACAGTGCAGTTAAGTCTAACATTAGGAACAACAACTTGCCGACCACTAGGTACCAAAACTGTACCAATCTGGCTAACGTCTGGATTGTCTATGCAATTCTGCCCACCTAAAAATACAGGTACAATATTTGTGACTGCTGAATTGGACAAACCAAACATTCGAGGTATACACACAAAGCACCATAATATAATCAATGCAATAAACAACTTTAGTCAACTCAAATCAAAAATATCAAGTTATGCATGTGCCAAAGGCATATATAGCCAGTTAAGGAATGGGTGGATGGGAACAGGTACTATTCAAAAGTAAGATTTTATCTTGTATACTTGTATGCAGGTCAAGTCGTAGTGCAAGTCACAGCTTTTGTCTGTAAAGCTACACATACAGTAGAATAAACAAATAATTGTTCTAAAAGACAGTACATACATTGCACCAAAAGTTATCATTGCTACTGTCAAAATGTAACACTACGTCACAACATGTAACACTATATATACATTAAATTTAAATGCATGAACATTAATGTATAGACTATAAAATAATTCTGAGCTAACCTGTTATGATGGCACAATGTATCAGCAAAGCTGAGAAGATCACAATTTCTGGAATAAATATTCTTTTCTGAGTAGTCAGTATCATGGTTAATGTAACATTTTACCATTACAGTGCAACATAAAACAAATTGTTCTTCAAGTTGTTTGTATTATTCCATGTTTTGTAATGACAGCTATAGTGTAATGAATATCAGATAATATCAGTATGCATATATTGTAGAATTATATGTATTTCACAAATGTCTATAAATTTTTAGAGTAGTTAGCATATTATTTCTGTTGAAACTATAGTATATGCAGCTGTCACTACTTTGCTGAATGTTTTCTTGTAGCTAGGCCAAGTAAGCAAATGCACATTTTACACCTATCTCCACCACTACACTTATGTCCCTAACAATATGGTTTAACAGACTTTCATATTTCACCAGAATCCTGCCTGCATGGTGTGCGTGTCTTAATCTCTTACCTAATGCCAACATGATTTGTCTCCATTGAAACAAAAAATATCACATTTTAATCATTTCATTACCAATGATGGCTCAAGCAACTTTTCGATGAAGTTTTACCATTTTACTACAGTAACAAGGCAATTTAATTTATAAATTTTCCTTAAAAGGCACTCCATTCTTCTTACCGGTTTACACATAATTTATTCAGTTAGCAAGTCAGGAATAGGGGCAATGAAGCGAATAATAGTTCACTTCACTGTTGTTTTACGCTCTCAATGAAAAGCAGCCCTCAAGTCTAGACATTAATTTACATCAATTTTAAAGTATGACATGAAGATTTTCAAGTGTAATACTTATACAAATGCTTTTTATGTAATTGTGAAGTCACATACAGATGTACTTTATATTGACAGATCAATTTCCTTAAGACACTTTCATTGAGCTTCAGAAGACAGTATATGGGAACATGACACTACATGTAGTATATCCACAACAACGTTGATTAATGACAGGTTTATCTTTGAAATACTATTCCTAGCAACTACCAAAGCCATGCACCTGGTCAATTTTTTTTGCTGAGCATTACCACATGACAATGTTAGAGCTAACTCCACTAACAGAGTACCAAATATATGGATACATTTGAATAAATGCGTTTCTACTTGACAGTTTTAAAACTTTTGACCAACATACAACAGGACATTTTGACAAATATTAATGGTAAAATTGACAAATCCACACTATAATAATGTTGACATGTCAAGAAATTATAGCTCTAAATATCTTATCCGCATGATTGTTAACTTTTTGTCATTCAAATTTTCTGTCGCATTGCATATAGCTATATCCAGGAGCACATGCACTCCTGTTATACGTAAAGCCATAATTTGCACATATATACAACATGCTTTATAGCTATGTGCATAGATATAGGTAACACTGAAGGCTCAAGTTTCACCTGTAGCCAGTAGTATTATCATTATAGTATAGCTATAGCTACATAGAAAGGGATCCTGCAGAGCTTGTGAAAAGAAATTCAACTTATGAAATATCAGAATCGTATAGCTATAGCTATCTGGGGTACAGGATATTTTTGTCTTGGTCTTGTACAAGTATTTTTGTGTGTCATGTTCTGTTGTAAGTTTATTTATCGTTGTTTTTGTACTTGTACCTGTATGTATGTCTCTGTAAGGGGAGTACGTTTGCAAGCTTTGCCCTTTTGTGCAACCCTTGTCTTTTAACAGAAATCGATAACCTAATCAACAAGTAGCTATATACTAAAGTTTTGTGCCCTCACGAGACATTCTACTAGCTCGGATTGAGTTCACCTCTAATCAACTACTATAGCAATTTAGTTAGACTAGCTATAGCTAATTAAATGCAGTTTATATAGCTACCATGTAGCTAGCCGGTACACCAGTTCTCTAGTTACGTTTTCACTCACTGTTTGATTCCCTACCCAGTAGCTAGTAGCTATAGCTAATCAGTTGACCGTCACTTCGACCACTAAGAACACAAGCCGGATTCACGTTAGACGTCCGGCTGCCGGCCTTCACGAACGGATTATTTCAGTTATTCAGTGTTAAACTCCTCAGTTAGCTAAATACTGAAGTGTGTCGTTTTGTTAGGTTATCCCACGTAGCTCAGTCGAGCGTCGTGCCCACCGCCTCATGCAAACGTGATCTGGACGGTATTAATCGTGCGGTCAGGTTTGCGTGCACACTTTCACATGTTACTGAGGATTTCTAAATCTTTGCAACACGCCGGTCTGAAACGCAAAGCGGAAAAACGTGATCCAGTACGTCACTTCCTGTCTTTTACCCAATCAACGGTTTAGACCCTTTAGACCGGACCAACGGTTGTGAGTCGCTTGTTGTGATAGATTTTATACTCGTGTGTCAGTGTTTCACTTGTTGCATAGCGTGTTATAGGAATTTTAAATTTCACGTGATAGGCGTGCACGTGAACACATTGCGCTTTGGTGTTGCAAAGATTTGGAAATCCTCAGTATTTCACGTTGCCGTTACTACACTAGCCATTACGTACAGAATATCACGTGATCACAGGAGTTGGTCGGCAACTGACTCTCTCTCTTTTTTGACCGAACAAGTGACTCGTTTGTTGGTTTAACCTATGATTTAACTCGATTCAACTCCAGAGACGAGGAAGTAATAAGTTTTTGTTGTTGTTACCATGCCAGTAATTAGAGGAATCAGGCGCGACCGCGAGCACTTCACCTGAAACCACAACGATTGTCAGTGCCGATACTTGTATTACTTGTCAATTGTCAATGACTATCTAACGTGTATGTGGTGTGAAAGGCATCAGCACCGAAGTTGTGCAAGGATATGTGTTGATCAATTTCCTGCCCTTTGCGACCTTCCCAAAAACATTGTATTTTTTGTTAATCGTGAGTGTATCAATGAACTTCCTACTGCTCTTATCACCTATGACAAAACTAAAGAAGCTTGTGGTATTAAAAACAAATTAAAATCAGTACAGGATACTTTGTCCAACAGATTTGATAGTTTAGCCAGTATTTATTCTAGGACTCTCCCTTGGGGGTGAATTAGGAATTTGGGGGGTAACCAGGTGGAAGTCTGTTATATAGTTGTCCAAGTTCACAACGACATAGCTATATAAAGCAGTTGGGTGAAGCCAGATCCTATAGTTGGTAGAGCTTGATGCATGAGTGTAGTAGTGATCACATAATGCTAGGACAACCTGTGCTCCTCATGTCTACTGTACATATTCTATTAATAATGCACTGCATATCAAGTGTTGAAACTTTATAATTTGTGTGAGATCATTTTCAGTATTGACCATCATATAATAATACCACAAAGTACTAGCAAATTACAAAATCTGCATGGGTGTGTCTTCCAAGAAACAATTCAAAACTGAAATTAAATATTAGGGCATTTTCATAGTTATAGCAAAACAAGGAAGTTTTTAAAAATCAGGCTTTCTGAGATTAAATCTGGGGGTATTTGTGCTGGCTGTGCATGCCATTTTGAATGTAGAATTTTTTACAAATTACGCTCAATTTTGAGGGTTAAGCATGCTACTTTTTCTACATAATTATAACTTGGGCTCTCAGATATTGAGTAGCTGTCACTACATGCTGTAACATGCATGAATTTTTGTTAGCTATATACTAGAAAGATTTTAAAACTTAATCGATCTGATTCTGAATCTGAGAGCACTTTAAGGTTGCATTCACAATTTTAACCTGGGAAAATTTTACATATTGACTTTGCTGAGATTGAATCTGAGAACATTTTTGATAAGTTTTGTGTGTCATTTTAAAAACCAGCTTAACCTAAGTATACTTTAAGTGTCCATTTGGTTCTACTTGGGGTACTTAGAGATAATGAGTTACTCTCTAGAATTCCTATGGATATAATTACATGAAAATAGCAAGGAGAAAACATCCTGACCACCTGGTAGACTCCTATAAGTGTTCGAGCGTAAACCGGATGGCTGCAGGTTCGAGGCTACCCATAGGTCCAGTCATGGATTTTTTCTCCTTTCTCCAACTTTTCAAACACACCTTATGTGGCTAAAGTCTTTGAGCAGGCTGACCTTCAGCACATAAAGCATTAATAATAAATAATAAATAGTGTAGTAGTCACTCACAATTTTAGGGGGTGAGTCTGAGATTTTAGGGGGGAAGTTCCCCCTCTAACAGCCCTAGAATAAACACTGAGTTTAGCTGAGACAATAAATGAGTCAATATGACCTGTCCTACCAATTAAACTGCCATGATGTAGAAGATTTGGATAATGTCTCTACAAATAGTCAGCCACCCAAACAAGCGCTTTCTACTTGACTCTCCAGCAAACATCCTTTATCTGTCAAATCTATTGCTTCGATGACTGCTGACATCATTTTGGAAGAAAAAGAAAAGGAAAAGAGGAGACAAAATTTGATTGTACATAATGTTCCTGAATCAAACTTAACTGAAGCACATGCCAGAAAAAAAGAAGACATCCAGAATCTAACCACTTTATTCAACCATTACATTGGTGTATCAGCTTCTATCACTAATGCTATACGTATTGAAAAACAAGGTAATAAACCTAGGCTGATCCCAGGCTGATCAAGGAATCACTCTCTTCTAGAGAAGAAACACTCACCATCCTTCGTAACTGATGGAACCTGAGAAGCAAAGAGCACCCATCACATGTCACAAAACTTTCATCACACCTGACTTGACTCCACTAGAGCAACAAAAGAGCAAATAACTTTGCGCAGAACTAGCTAATCTTAATAAGGAAGGAAAACATTATAGAATCAAGCATGGTAAGATAATTCTGAGAGAAGCAGCTACTTTCCAAAGCAACAAGTAAAGTCAGCCAACTCCAAACAACATGTACCTGTAAAACCATGTGATGAATAAAATTAATGAAATCAAGCTTGATGTTGTGTTTCAACATCTACCACTCTGTAATTATGGAACTCATTTGTACCATTATCTGTGTTATTGTGAGGTTTATACAGTAATAATAATAATGTTACCATTTCGTTTTTTAATCATAATTTCACTCCTAGGATTAGGAACAGCACTCCTAGGATTAGGAACAGCATCCCTAGGGTTAGAAAACCACCCCTGGGATTAGGTGTCTCTAGGATTAGGAACAACGCCCTTAGGATTAGGAACAGTGTCCTTAGGATTAGGGACAGCTTAACTTTATTTATTGTTTCTCATTCCCGCCCGCATCCATTTTTACCCCCCACCTCTAATTTCATTATTGCTGTTATCAATCACATGCACACTTATTTTGATGCTAATAAGGCTCACTTGCACCTCAGAAATGGTGGTAAAATGTAAGTAGTCTACTAGTTCTTGGTCTTAAACTAGAAACAGACAGCTTAATTTGGAGTATTTTCTTTAATAATGAATAATGAAAAATAACCTACCGCCACACAGAAATCCGAATTTTTGTGGATGAGAAACAAGTAATCAAGTTTGCCTGGCCTTAGGAAGAAGCGCGAGTAGGGTTAGGACAATGTTAGAGTATGGGTTAGATATACAGTGATTTACATTTGTAACACAAAAAATAAGAAGAGTTGGCAGCTAGCACCATGTGGCACAGTGGTTAGGAATATCGTTCTTCACTGAGGCTGGAGGTCTGTGGTTTGAGTGCCCTTTGTTTTTCGTTTTTTATTCCTTTTGGTGTCATATTTTTTCTAAGTTATAATGGTAACATACTGTACCTATAATGGCTTTTTTGTTACTACCCGCATCAGTTTGCGCATCAGTGGTATCGTAGTTTTCAATTCTTGTTGTTATATATGCCAGACATATATCCACCCATCAGTAGCTATTTCACGAAATTAGCAATCCTCAGATATAGGCAGTTAATGGCTTTAGTACTGTTCTGGGATGTTAGGCCATAGCTACCTATTTGAAAAGTTGTTACTTGGACCCAACTGACCCAATTTTGCACAGATTTAATTAAGAAAAGAAAGATCATGCAACACATATTGAATTTAATTTGTAATTGGTGCAAAATGATCAAGCTATTCTAATAGAACAATCTGTGTGTAAATCTTGAAAGGTAACATTATCTATTATGGGCGTAGTTCCCTTAAAACCAGTGTACCTCTATACTTCTTGGCTAACATGCAGTGGAACCTCAGTTATATCCGGATCCCACTTATCTGGATTCTCTAACCATGGAATGACTGCTCTATTAGAGTAGTGACTGTTCTATTAGAGTAATAGTAATAATAACTTTACAGTGCAAGGCATGGTACAATTACAGTAAAGAAGATAACATTAGATTTTACATATTGCACTGATGGTCTGCTAGCAACCAGTGCTAGCAGCTGGAAAAAATTGAATTACATTAATGCTTAATTAAAATTAGGGGTAGGAACAATGTTGCAGCAATTCTAGCAAGGGCAAAGGAAATGATATGTGCATGAATTACTTGGATTAAAGTGTTCTGTAAAATGGTTCCACAAGTGCTTGTAAATTATTGATTTGATTGTGTTGAAATGTAGTTCAGTGTTGATAGGGGGAAGAGCATTTCAAAGTCTAGGGAGGTGATTGACATAGAAATTATTTTATAATAGTTATTTTAAAAAAATGTTCTTTATATTATTTTAAGGTTATTTGTACACAGTTTCAGAGATAAGCATGGACTTTTCAGACTTATGGACCACTCCTAGTCTGCATGGTCTCAAGGGATTTGCAAATTGAATAACTGAGATTTCACTGTACTTCAGTGAGTGCATGTCATCCATGACTCATTGGGTTATATATATATATATATATCTATGTAGCTAACTACTAGCTACATTTATTTCCCTTTACAATAGTTAACTATGTAGCTTGTAACTAGAAAGTATTTGACATGTCTACATACAATGTACAAATATTTTATCTGACTTACTGTACATATATATATATTTGAAAGATAAACATTTCTGAAATTAGCTAGCTATAGAGTAGATGTTTTTTTTTTGTCTACCAACTGATTTAATGGATACTTCATTCATATAAACTAGTTAAATAATTTAATTGTCAGGGGTTAAAGGGGGCTAGCAGGGATGAATCCAGGAGCTGGCTAGGGGAGGGGCACAAACAGGCTAAGTTGTAGGTGGTTGGGAAGAGACAGATTCTCTTGTTAGTTGCTGCATTTTTTTAGGCAGCAAATAATCACCTCTTAGTAGTGTCTCACTGTTGAATTTAGCCAGTTTGGCCTTTGCAGATGGTTGTGACGTCTTAAAAACTGTTTTAAAGGCTGTGAATGTCTTAAACAGCAACACGATAATTATTTTAGAGGTGTCTAGTATTCATGAATGTGCTGGGTGGCTATTTCACAGCTAGTTTGACTTTGGTTTGCTTTAGTTTCAGGTGAATTTGTAATAAATGCTAGTAAAATGTACGTATTTTCATGAGTTCTCTGATCTTGGCCTGCATGACATAAAGTTTAGTATTTCAATTTTTAAACAGAAGTAGCTATGGCTGGCTTCTCCACAAGGTGGGGGGGAGCATTTGCCCCAAATGCCCCATCCTGGATCCGCCATTGGCCAGCTGTGGCCAAAAAGCTTAGTTGTAAATGACTGGTTAGTAAATTTATTAATGGTGATTGGGCTAGTTGTAAAACTTAGACAAAAAATAGCCAGCTGCGCCACAAAAAGTTATATATACTTATGTGATGTACATATTAACTCTTACAATTTACTGGCTACAGGAATTTGACTAAAAGTAGCACACTTAAGACTTTAAGATCCAATCTTGAGCCATTTAAAAATATCCATTTGTAGTCTACTCTTTGACATTTCTATACTATTTATTTACTCAAAGAGTCAGAAGCTTGCACCATTTCTATTGGTATATAGAGGGGAACAAGGATGTCATGCAAATTCCTTCTACATGACACATTTGACTCTTTCAGAGTAAATTTTTCATGGGGCACAGTGTGTCCAAGGGATATAATGAAAATACTCTAATAAAGCAGTCAAATGTAACAGCTGAAGAAATTTGCATGACTTGTGCATGTATATGTGGACCACTGTAGTGATAAACTTGTAAAATTCTGTAGCTAGTTATATATAAACCAAAACAACCAAGCTGTAAAAAAAGAGTGCGGCCCCCAAAAAGGCCAAGGTGAAAAAAGATGTGAAATCCAAGGTGGCGGCCAAGAAATGGCTGTGATTGTAGGTTAATGGCAAAAATTTTAATTACTACAGTTCAGGTGAATTTGCGTTGCCTTCTCCACTAGAATTCGACATCAAATTCACCTGAATTGTTGTAATTAAAGATTTTTTCCATTAATCTACCATCACAGTCATTTCCTGGCCGCCACCTTGGATTTCACATCTTTTTTCACCTTGGTCTTTTTGGGGGCTGCACTCTTTATTTACAGCTTGGCTGTTTTGGTTTAGATATCACTTCTTTTTTTATTGCAAGTCACAAAGCTGACCATAAACTGGCTTTGGTGCTTCCTTTTAACTTGTTTTTTTCTTTACTGCAGGAGTTGTGGAACAAAGAAAGTAATTGTGTGTATAGTTGTCTGATTAAATATTTGTATATTTAACATTGAATGATGATTATCACATACTGTAAGTAATAAGGTGACTTCTTACATAACTGAATTGTAGCTGAAACTCTCATTGTTTGTAGCTGAACTCTTTTCAGGGTGATTTGTTTCTATATATAGCTGAACTCTCTACAGGATGATTTGTTTCTAGCTGAACTCTCTACAGGGTGATTTGTTTACAGCTGAACTCTACATAGTGGTTTCTTTGTAGCTGAACTCTCTACAAGGTGATTTGTTCCAGCTGAACTCTCTACAGGGTGGCTAAACACTCTACAGGGTGATTTGTTTGTAACTGAACTCTCTACAAGATGATTTGTTTCTAGCTGATCTTTCTATAGTGTAACTTGATTGTAGCTGAACTCTCTACAGTCTGATTTCTTTGTAGCTGAACTCTCTACAGGGTGACTTGTTTCTAGCTGATCTCTCTACAGGGTGACTTGTTTCTAGCTGATCTCTCTACACGGTGACTTGTTTCTAGCTGAACTCTCTATAGAGTTATCTGTTTGTAATTGAACCAGGGGCAGAGGAAGTAGTTGATATGAGGGGGGGCTGGGCTGGCCCAGACTTATGGAATAAGGAACTATATTGTCTCTAGTTTGGATAAGGTGAGACCAAAAAAAAAAAAAAAGGTCGCAACCAGCTGACAGTAGCTTCCCACCTCACCAACTACGAATTTATATAAACTACATAAAAATCCTTACATAACTTGCTACACACTGCTCTAATACTGTGACTGCTTTATTAGAGTGACTGCTCTATTAGAGTATCTCGATCTTGATCACGGTTTTCAGCCCCACTCCAAAAAGGATAATTTCGCGTGATATCATTCTGAGGGGGGCATCAGCCCCCTAGCCCCTCCTTATCCGCCGCCTATGAATTGAACTCTCTACTGGATGGTTTCTTTGTAGCTGATCTCTCTACAGGGTGACTTGTTTCTAGCTGATCTCTCTACAGGGTAAACTTGTTTTTGGCTGAACGCTCTACAGATGGTTCCTTTGTAGCTGAACCCTCTACAAGGTAACTTCTTCTAGCTGATCTCTCAACAGGGTGAATTGTTTGTAGCTGAACTATCTGCAGGTGATTTGTTTGTAGTTGAACTCTCTACAAGGTGATCCTTCTAGCTGATCTCTCTACAGGATGACTTTTCTAGCTGATATCTCTACAGAGTGAATTGTTTCTAGCTGAACTCTCTACAGGGTGATCTGTTCATAACTGAACTCTCTACAGGGTGATTTGTTTGCAGCTGAACTCTCTACATGGTGATTTCTTTGTAACTGAACTCTCTATAAGGTGATGTCTTCTAGCTGATCTCTCTACTGGATGACTTGTTTCTATAGCTGATCTCTCTATAGAGTTATAATTTTCTCTATAGAGTTATAACTTGTTTGTATAGCTGAAACCTTTACAGGGTGGTTTTTTTGATTGGTTGCTGAACTCTCCAGCTACACTGTGACTTATTTGTACTACAGAGTGACTTTTTTTGTAGCTGAACTCTCTACAGAGTGACTTACTTGTAGCTGAACTTTGTATAAAGCAGCTTGTTTGTAGCTGATCTAGATGAACTCTCTACTGGGTAGCTTGTTTGTAGCTGAACTCTCTACACAGTGAGTTGTTTGTAGCTGAATTCTCTACAGACTGACTTGTTGTAGCTGAACTCTCTACAGGGTGACTTGTTTATAGCTGAACTCTCTTCCTTGTGACTTATAATGTTCTGAATTTCTACAGGGTGATTTCGAAGTTGGATTAGGGATCAAAAAGTAGGGTATTGCTATATAAGAAGTTGTGAAAGAAGAGAGGTTGCCTGTACATCTGCATCTATGCTAGTGGACATTTAATCCCTTTACTTCATTCAGTCTATAACCACCACTGAATTAGGGATTAAATGTCCACTGCAGCATATATGCAACCTCTCTTTTTTCACTACTGTATTAGACTGAAGTGTAGGGATTAAATGTAGGACTGTTTTTGTAACATAATTATGACTGGTGAACCCGCGCATATTCTGCATCAAAAGGAAGAAGGGCACCCGACAAAATATATGTCTGGTTGCATGCCCCAACTATCAATTATGAAGCAAAAATGGTGGTAGCCATTACACTTCATGTTCAGCTATGCTTTTTCCATTACACAGCGTTGCAAACAAAGAACAGCATGAGAAGTGTCTCAACTATCAATCATATTGCTATGGAAAATACTGGCGATAAGCTTACACAGCCACAGTTGAGCTGTATCACACTATATAGTGTGAATTGACACCTTGCATTGTCAGCAAAGAGAACTAGAATACAGAGACAAAGGCAAGCCCATGATGCATGTATTGTATGTCTGTGGACTGGTTTTTAGGGTGATACTTTGAACTGGAAAGCTCCTGCATGATCCCTAATATATAGCACTATCGCACTGTACAGTGTGTCAAAAATGACAACAGTAACAGTGCTGATGATTTTTAGGCTCATATCTTTGAATTAACTGTATTAGATATTAATACATATTATACGTATATGTATGTAGATACATAGCTGTGATGTTTTTATATGTAGCTATACCCTTCATCTCAATGTTAATAATTCACTCAATAACTATCTGCCAAATTAAGTTTCTTAGCACTTTAGAGGCTATCAATGGATGGGTGTGAGAACATAGAAATAATGTTTGTTGCAAATAAGAGACTGACATATGGAGAAATTTGCACCATATGGACTGCTGCTAATTGACTAACACGTATAGGTATCTGTATAAATGTAAGCATTGATTTTCACTGATCTCCATGCTCTCAGCTTTCTTACAATAATAATTATGTAGGCCCATAAATTTTGAGAAAAGTTATCTTTGACATAATTAACTGTGTCAATGCATGCCACCAACTGGTGCAAAAGTACTCTTGAATCTAGTCAGGGTGAAATCATAGTTGCCAATTGCTACTTTTCAAAGTTACCTTTTAAAGGAGCATGTTTTATGCAAATTACAATTTTTCTTTCAAACCTAGTATTAGCTAATCTCCTGAAATTTATGCCTAACATAAGCACACTAGCTAGCTAGGATTTTCACAAAAGTGACTGCTACATTAGAAATATGGACTCAATGTTGACTGCTTTATTGGAATATGTGACTGCTCTATTAGAGTAACTCAATCTTTTGTGCTGTTTTTAGGCTTGAACTGTTTCAGTGGAATCCAAACTTATACTTTGCACCAGTTATACATAGATCTCATCCATTTAATCTGGAATATTCCTCAATTCTTTTTGCTAAAAATTATTCCTGAGTTATTGCAGCATAATGGATGCTCTTTTATTCTGTTTGTAAAAATTTCTAATTATTCATGATTAACTATCACCTCTAATGAATAGGGATGTGAAAAATGTCACCAGAGAATCCGTTGAGTTCAGTAATGAACTTTTATGTTAAATTAAAATTGATATACCACTTTATTAGCTACCATTTTGAAATTTTAAAATGCTGACCTTGCAGAAATCTGTGCAAATGTAAACATTGATTTTCAGATTCCTCATGCTCTAAGCTTTCCAAAAATGTGTAGGTTTGCTAATCCCCATAAAATTTGAACAAAAGTACATAGTGAACCTGACTAATGTGGAAATTCGAGGGCATAGTCATTGTGTAAAATTTTAAATAGTGTCTGTAGTCTTGTTATTATGCGCTTTTTTTAAAGAGTGTACCATCCTAAATGTTCCAACATAGATGTATATCGTCCATAATCATTGAGTGTCCATCTAGCAGCTCTGCATTGTACTTTCTCCAAATGTTGTATATCCCCAGTATGGTGAGGATCCCAGACCGCTGCTGCATATTCCATTGAGGGGCAGACCATTGAAAGGTAAGCTGCAGCTTTTACATCTGTAGAGCAGGTGCTTAAATTACGTTTTAGAAAGTTTAGAGTTTGTGTGGCTTTACTTGCAATGTGAGATATATGTGGTGACCATGATAATTTCTTGTCCAGTAGTACGCCAAGATAAAAGATGTTGATCTGCAGTGGATAAAACTTTATTGTTGATTTGATAATTAAATGTGAGTGGTGATGTAGACCTAGTGAGTTGCATTATAGTACATTTATTTATGTTGAATTTCAGTTGCCATGTTTCTGCCCAATTGGATAATAGGCCAAGGTCCTGCTGTAGTTGAAGGGTATATCCTGTTCAGTATTTATTACTCTATAGAGAAGACAGTAATCAGCAAAAAGACATAATTGCGAGTGAATTTTTTTTTGAGATATCATTTATGTACAAAAGGAACATTAAAGGACCAAGTACAGTTCCCGGTGGAACACCAGATTGAATTGGAACTGGATGTGAGGAAGTACCATTTAGGACTACACATTGAAGTCTTCTAGTAAGCCATGTTTCTATCCAATTATAGATGTTGTTGCTTATTCCATAGTGTTAAAGTTTCTTGAGAAGTCTTTGGTGAGGAACACTATCAAATGCCTTAGAAAGTCTAGCAGGATAACATCAACCTGCCTCTGATTGCCCATAGCAAAGGACAGGTCCTCCGCCAAATCAATTAACTGTGTCACAAGAATGTTGGGATCTAAAACTGTGTTGATTATTAATTAAAATGTTCTATGATGGTGTGATATATTATGTGCTCCATTACTTTGGAACAGACAGAGGTTAGAGAAATAGGCCGATATACTCTCTGATATACTTGTATAAGTCGAAGACCAAAAAAATGGTAACTACCTGCTGACAATAGCTGCCCTCCACCAACTATATCTCCTTATTTATAACTACATACGTAGCTTGCTACTCTGAAGAATACTGTGACTGCTCTATTAGAGTATCTCGATCTTGACTGCTCTATTAGAGTATTGATGCTATTGAGCTATGCTCTCAATGACAACTAGATATTTTTTGGGGGGTCCACAATCTTTTTGACAGGGGCTACAGCTGTAATATGCTGCTAGTACTCGTGAACCCAGTGGTGTGTTGATCATCCACAGGTGCCATCATACTTTTGTCTGGCCTTCCTGAAGCAGTAGCTGGGATTAAGTGGTCCACATGCACCTCATGTTGGTGTCCATCACAATCTACCTGATACGTGAGTTCCCCATGGACCTTAATGATCGTCCCTCTCTGCCACCTTAAGGTGGATGTAGGTCGGAAATCATGCACCATCACACTGTCCCCACAAGCAAATTTACGTACTCCAGGTTGGGCCTGGCTTGGGTTGGGGAGCAAGTGTTGCTTCAACTGATTAGCTACACTTGGCAAGGTCATTGCCAGGTGAGTACAAGGTGCTTTAGCCAACATAAGGTGTGTCGGTGCCAAGTTGGTGGTTGAGTGTGGCACATTGCGGTAAGTCCGCAAAAAGTCAGAAAGTTCCTGCTGAATGTTAGCTGATGCCTGAGCACAGTGTTTCTTGAGGTGACATTTCACATTTTTAACCATGTTTTCTGCGAGGCCATTTGTTTAGGGGTGGTAAGGTGGGAATGTACGGTGAGCAATGTTATTTTGTCTCAAGAAATCTTTAAACTCTGTAGATACAAATTGGGGGGCATTGTCTGAGACAAGGATCTGAGGAAACCCAAACACAGCAAAAATTTCACTTAGTTTGTTAATGGTGATTCGAGAAGTGGTGGTAGAGACCAGCTTCACCTCCAGCCACTTCCTGAACACATCCACAACCACTAAGAAATGGTGGTTATTCCATTCACCATAGTCAATATGTATTCGTTCCCAAGGGGTGCTGGAATGCTGCCATGGGTGTCTAGCCACTGCTGCTGACATAGCTGCAGTGACTTTACAGGGTTCACAGTCATTTGCTAGCCTCTCAACATCAGCATCTAAGCAGGGCTACCAAATAAAACTTCTTGCCAAGGATTTCATTCGACAAATTCCAATATGACCAAAATGTAATTCTGCCAATAGTTGCGGTTGCAGTTTTTTGGGGATAATTACTCGTTTCCCCCATAGCACACACCCATCTTGCAATGTAAGCTCCTCTTTCTTCCGATGAAAGGGGGCGATGTTTTCTGGCATTGGGATTGGCCAAGAATTGTACATACATGAACTCTTGGGATAGTATTTTGTCTTTTGTCGTGTGATTGGCTATCTCAGTCGCAGTCACTGGAGAGGTGATGGTGTGCATCGCATGGACAGCATTGCCCTCTTCTGCTGGATGAATTACATAACATTGTACAGGAAGGCGTGATAAGCAGTCAGCACACTGATTAGCAGGGCCTGGAATGTACTCTATTTTGTAGGAATATGCACTGAGGATAATGGCCCATTGCTGCATACATGCAGCAGCTAAAGAGCGGACACCATCTGCATGGCTAAACAATTTGCAAAGGGGACGGTGATCTGTTACCAAGTTAAATTCACGCCCATACAGGTACTGGTTGAAGTGTTTCACACCAAATATAATGGCCAGAGCTTCAACCTCGATATGGGAATAATTCTGTTCAGCCACTGACAAGGTTCGAGATGCATAAGCTACAGGCTTCTCTTCACCATTCACTACATGCATAAGGCAAGCACCAACTTCACGGGCTGATGCGTCACAATGCAGCTTAATTGGTTTGGTTACATCATAACACTGGTGCTTCACTTACAAGGGTTTTGGCTGTGTCAAAAGTCTCTTTACACTTGGCAGTCCACTTTCAATATGAATCTTTCCATAGAAGTTGGTAGAGTGGGTGCAGGAGAGATGCTACAGAAGGGATAAATTTTGCATTGTAAGTCATCAGGTCCAAAAAAGATTTCATTTCACTTTTATTAGTAGGTACAGGAGCTTTAAGCACATCTACAATTCTTTGCTGTGTAGGGCATATACCTGATGGGGTAACTACATGACCTAGGAATTACAATTCAGATTGAAAGTATTTGCACTTAGAAGCATTGACCTTAAGCCCAAATTCTTGTAATCTGGCAATCACATTTCTTAAATTCTCAACATGCTCTTCCTGGTATTCCCTGTAATTAGAAATAATATACTACCCCTTTACACCCTTGCAGTACTGTGGTCATAGCTTTTTGCCAGATGGCAGAGGCGGAAGCAATGCCAAAAGGCAATCTCAAGTATCTATCTATACAGCCCCAGAGGTGTGTTAATCGTGAGGTAAGCTTGACTCCCCTTAGCCACTCTCATTTGCTTATATGCTCTAGCAAGATCAATTTTAGAGAATGACTCACCATTAGCTAGCACAGAAAATATCTCATCTGGTGTTGGCATAGGAAAGGTCTGTATACACAGCTGGGGGTTGATCGTCATCTTGAAATTGGCACAAATACGAATGTCTCCACTGTTCTTTGTCACCACAACTATGGGTGCAGCCCAAACACTATGATCAACTGGCTCTATAATTCTCCATCTGCCACCTGCTGTCAAATGGCTTCCTCAACTTTCTCATGAAGTGCAAAGGGTATTGGACAACTCTTACAGAATTTGGGTTTGGCACCCTCCTTCAGTTCAATCTCTGCTTCCATTCCAACCATTAATCCAAGTTCCTCTTTAAAAACTGAAGGAAACTCTTGCTGAAGTGACTCTCCTTGCACTTGGTGGAGTGAGCGACATTGCAACAACTTGTGCCAATCCAGTCGCAACTGCAGCAGCCAATCTCTGCCCAGTAAGGGGAAGTTGATCATTCTTAATACCAGCAATTACAAAGTTGCCAGTGACAGACTGCTCCTTTGTTGACACTGTTACTCTGATCTCTCCCTTGATTGGGATGGTGGAACCATCATACTGGTGTAGGCGGACTGCAGATGGATACAACTTTATGTGGCGCAGCTTCTGCTGATAGATGGCCACAGGGATTGTGGATAGTTCTGCCCCTGTGTCCACTTCCATTTCTAGAGCTACCCCATCTACATCCAACACTGTTGTCAACTTGCTGGAATACCTACTAGATTTCTTGTGTACAGAAAGCTGGCTGTTGTCAAACTCTTCATCATCACTATTCAGTACAGCACTGGCCACTGTGTGCATAGGTTTTGACAGTTGCTTTGCATTACACTTCTGTTGTGGCTTCATTATTAGTTCTTTTGACTGGTTTTGCCAGCAAACCGCACCTGCATGGCCCAGTTTATTAGACTCGGCAACGCTTATTGCGGTAATAGCAGGTGGCTCTGGTATGCCCTTGTTGACCACACCTTGGGCAAGGATACTGCTGACTTGATATCTTAAGAGCCTCTACATCTGTTGGAAAGTGCTGGACTTCTCGGTTGACTGTCTCAGCTTCCCTAGCCTTATCAATTGCGACTGTTAGTGTAAGCTCTTTGACACACATATAGTAGCTCCTTCTGAGTCTTAAATTGATATCATTTAATCCACACACCAGTTGGTCCCGAAGGGCAGTCTCCAGATAATCCCCAAACCTGCAGGTCTTGCTCAATCGCCGTAGTTCTGCTACATAATCCGCCACCGTTTCCTTCTCACGTTGGCGGGACCCGCTTGAAGAACTTGAATCGTTTCGCTATTTCCACTGTATCCTTTTGGTAGTGTTGCGTCATCGCCGTCACAATGGCTGTCAGGGAGACGTCACTTTAGAGGGGTCGGACTGACCAGAGTTTTCAACTTGGCGAATGCATCTCGGCCAATTCGTGTCAAGAACAGTGCTTTCCTCCTAGGCTGTAGCTTCTGGGATTTGATGGGCGGTACAGTAAAAATCAAGCCGCTCCTTATAATCTTCGGCTTCGATGTTTCCACAGCAGGGTTAAAGGATTCTAGCTAACTAGCCATCTTTGACTCGTAGTTTTCCGTCGTCGCCACTGTAATATGCCGCTAGTATACTCGAGCACGAGGTAAACTTAGTGAAGCACAACTACACGCTTGCGCATTGATACATTCCTTATATACTACAACAGCCCTCCTTCTCCGCCGCCCCTGATTCTACTTACCCGCAGACAACATAACAATAACAGCTCTTTTAAGTCAAACAAACAATTATTGTTAGAGGCGTTTAATTTGCTTAAGAATGTTAAGCTAATTAAATTTTTATGAGGGTTGGCCATGCCAAGCTGTACAATTTACGCCTACATGTGTTGTTATCAGCATATCCGGGAACACTATATATACCGGTAGCTATTTGAATTCGTGCGGCGAGCGACAATTCCACGTCGTATGGAACAATAGCTAGTTAGCTAGCGTTATACCTGTCTAGATCATAATGTTAGCTTACCCACTCAACCTAACTGGTTTGTGTAGATGCTGTGCGTCTTCAAAACCAAAACTTCTGCTGTGCATCGGTTTCGTCATAGCCGTGATATTCTTCAGTTACGACACCTTGAAGAGAAAGATGCCGACACCGATCAGATGTAGCAACAGCGCCAGTGAGTATTTTCTGTATGAATTGGTAAGTTGATAGTAAATATCAATCAGTAATTAATGTACAAGACCTATTAGCTATAGCTAATTCATTTAAAAATTGTGCGTAGCTAGCTAATATATACGTAATTGCAAATTATGTACACGTTTATTTTATTATTTTTAAAATTATTATTAGCACTTTACAGTGACCAGCACTGAAGGTCTGACAGCAACATGTGCTGCAGCCTTAGGATTACCTAACCTAATTTCAAGGACTTATACTTAATGACTTATAACTGATAAGGTGTGACAGAAAAGGGGCCAAAGTAAAGAAAAAAATCCCTCCAACCGCAGGGGCCACACTCGGTTTTCCTCCAGGAGGGATGGATTCTCTTCCTTAAACCCAAAGTATTTATAAAAAAAATATCTGCACTGAATTATGGATGCCGAAAGCGTTAGGGTGAAACCAGGAGAGTAGAATCTATCCAGGTAAGCCTAAATTTCTTAGTGAGGTTAGCTGATGTTGCTGCCGCTGCTGCTGCTGCTGCCACCAAAAAGCCTGGCAGACCATTAATCAAGCACGTGTATAGCCATCTATCTTGATCTGCAGGCCAACAGAGGTAAGCAAATCTTGAAATTTCAGATAGATAGCTAGCAGGGGCGGTTCTAGAAAAACGGCTGATAGGTTTCCAACTATAAAGTGGAACACCATAGCCAGGGGCAGTGGAGCAGGCCAAAGAGGAGGGGGCCAGGCCAGTTGTAAGGTGAAGACCCTAAAAAAAGTCACTGCCTACTGACAATAGCTGCTCTCCACCAATTATTTATAACTACACATACGTAGCTAAGTATAGCTTGCTACACTAGTTCTCTGAATACTGTGACTGCTCTATTGGAGTATCCAGATCATTACTGTTCTATTAGAGTATCTTGATCTTTTCTTGCAAACAGTGTCCCATAAAAGTGGGGGGGCTATGGCTCCCCTGTCTCCACTGCCTATGAGGTCCATAGCTATACAAGGTCATAGCCATGATCAACCCTTACTGACACAGTGGCATTTAGTTACACTCTCTCTGTCTATAGCTATTACATGGTATAAGCAAGCTAGCATATAGGGTAAAATCACCCCACAACACCATTTCAGGTCTTTTCAGAAAGATTTTAACTTTACAAAAGCAAGTATTTATCCTTAAAATACAAATAAGTACAGTACTTGGAAACACCGGAAATACTAACCTTAATTATTTTTAGAGGCGCGTACCACGATTAAAACGCTGGAGTATGTTTGTTTCATCATTATTTATAAAAAAAGTAAATACTGGAGAGAGTGATGTCATTAGGTTTTAGCTACTCAAAAAAACTTAATTTACATCGTAATATCATCGTAATATCGTAATATCGTAATATCTAACTAATATCTAACATCGTAATATCACATCGTAATATCTAGGTGATCTAACTTGATTACTCCACATCGTAATATCTAGGTGATCTAACTTGATTACTCCACATCGTATTATCTAGGTGATCTAACTTGATTACTCCACATCGTAATATCTAGGTGATCTAACTTGATTACTCCGCCGACACTGTTTTATTAGAGTCAGTATATTTTCGATCTCGATTTCAATAAGTTGACTGCCTGATTTCTGGAAATCGGCAAAACCCCCTTAGAACCAGGCAAGGTAAAGGATAGTGTGTCAGTGCAGTTATGGCATTGGTAGCTATGTAGATAGGGTTTCCAATGCTGTAAAAATCTTCAAAATAATAAATAGCTAGCTAGCTCCTGGATTATAATATTATTCAAGATAATAACAAGAGTTAATAGTAGTGGAGAGGAGAATTTCTAACATAATACAGAGCTGCTACAAATGATTTTGTGTGATTCAAGGGATTCCTCTGTAGCTAAAAGTTTGTGATTTGTAGTATATTCTATATGTGAAGATTGTTTTAGTCATCACATTTCTTTGTTCTGCTAGTGTACAAGCATCACTTTTCTTTTCTCTGCTGGTGAGCACTTGTTAAAATGTCTGAGAGAATCCCTTTGAACTCCTCAAAATCATTTGTAGAGGCTCTACATTGTGCTAGACAGTCTCCTCTCCAATATTATTTAGAGATCTGTGACAATCATGAGTAACTATATTTCAGCAATAGTAGCATGCAAAGAACCATGTGCATTTCAAATCCTAGCAGGCTAAATGTGTCCATTTGATGGTACTGTAGATGCAAGCTTTCATACTCAGTGGAGGATTCTTAGTAGTGCTATATGGGTGACTGTTCTATTAGAGTATTTATTTGATTGACTGCTCTTTTGGAGGTATGTCCCAGACCCTCATAGATATCAACCAGTTACCATCCTTCTTAGCCTCTCAATTAAAATTTTTTTGCTATGCCTCTGCTATCAACAGATCTTTTAGGAAGGTTGTTAAGGCTGACCACTAAAATTAGTGATATATGTAACTACTATATATATATAGTTAGTTCTGATGATTGGGTAGATGCTCGTTCCTCTTTTACCACTAAAGCAAATGATTCAAGCCCCCCCATCACCTAAATTAATTGCTGCTATGTATGAAAATATCAGAAACTTACTAGTGATCAATTCAATTCAAAGAAGGCATGTTTAGTAGTGCTGATCCAGGGGATGTGATACTTTTTATAATGCCAGTGGTGAATTGCTGTGATATGGTTGGTACCTATAGTGCTAGGCTTAGATATGTTGTTGCTGCACTTGTTTGCTGAATGGCTAGTTTAATAGTACCCTTCATTTCAAGAAGACTGATTGTCCTAGCCTATGGTATGTATATTGGAAAAACTTTCTATTATGGGCTATCTGTTGTGCTATCATGGTTGACATGGAACATTGATTCATGTTGTGTATCATCTTGTGGCCTCACTGCTCTTGCTACTTATTCAGCCAGCACTTACCAACTTATCACTGTTGGGTTGCTAATGTAACCATCCAGGATTCAGAACATAGAGCTCCTTAAAAGCAAATTGGGTGTGACGAATTGTATGTATTCTTTTCTTTGAACTTCTTGGTTGATATGATGCATCATCATCATGTTATGCTAAATCTGTATGTATGCAATAGTGACTTGGCTTGCTGCTTGAGCATACTCATAAGCTCAGGTATTTCCTGGATCTCTTTCCTTGTCTACCCATATCAGAAGTCCTTTGCAGAATGTGACTGTGTTTGGCACTCTTGTAAGGATTGTTTGTGATCACACAGATTTTTGGTTGGACACCTTGGTGATGTGCCTGGAGCTCTTTTGTTTACAGAAAGTCCACAAATGCGTTAAGACTATTATGTAGTCACTTGTATCAAGTTGTAGAACACTATATAATCTCAAGCCACATTGCTGTCATAACCAGCATGATTGAAATATCTTTATTGTATTGTACCATACTGTCATGATCTGGGGATGACCCTGCTGACTGCTTTCTTACTAGCTGTATTTAGATTATCCATTTTTTGACAAAAGACATGGTATACACAAAAGGAATATAGCCTGTTAACTTGCTCTCCACACAAAGAACATACACACATACACATGAGAACAAGTTGTGAAGTGTCTGAATTAGAACACTTGTTTTCTCTAGCTGTTTGCTTTGTGGGCCCTTCTCACCACATCTATTGATTCAGTGTATATAGAACCTTACAAAATGCTACTGATCTGTTTGTTTTTTGTATTTAAAGCTGCTACATTTCAGTCAAATGATCATTATAATTCAACCCTTAAGTCCTTTGTGTTCAATGTCATTATAGCACAATTCACATTGTGAAGTTTCCTTTTCTTCAGTTTTGGCTGAATTTGATTCTCTTCACCATTGTGCTGGAATGAATAATGTTGCTGTAAGATTGACTGTTATGCCCATTGCCACCTTAACATCTCAGGAGTTCCGTGATACACCATGCAAAATGTTATCAGAAGACTTTACTTTCTGTTTCACCTTGCTGTGGCTTCTTTTTTGATCATAATATTTTGTATATAATATACAAGAAACAGTGACATTAAAATCCAATCTCATTGGTGGCATGCTCCCAAGTCTGTACAGGACTGAAACTGAGAGGAAACAGCAGTATTCTGCTTGCTTGCCATGCTCACTTTACATCACTTTGTGTTTTGATTGATAGGACTGGGTGGCTGTGAGGCTACTGGTTTCCTAACTACAGGCTGTCTTTGTGGTGGAAAAGGTTGTGGGGTTACCTTTCCATTTGCTCTGGTATATACTACTGGACAGGACTAAGTTATGTTGTTTGGCTTCAAGATGGTGACGTGACTGAAACTTCAAAAGATACGTAGTGTACAAACGCTTGTTTAGTATTTTTGATACACTTATGTAACAAAGAGTAATGTGGGCTACACTGTTAGTTATACAAAATATAGTCATTCAGAGATCATCTATTCATCACTGTCTGTCCTGTACAGCAGATACAACAAAAGACGCTGTTGTGAACAACCTGAATCTCACTTGATAAAGGTCCAGGTTTTGTTTTTGTCTATCCATGTGCCTGAGGTGAAATTGGTTGCAGTTCATTATCCAATGGCAGCTTGCAATAATATACTTATTTTAAATACTTTTTTACTGCAGTAAGTCTGCAATAACAGTCTGTGGACAAGCTGCCACAGTCTCAGTATATATGCATACAGTAATTGCAACTACACTACTCAGCTACACATACAATTACAAATTAATTACAACTATATACAATTTACAACCAGTTTTATGCTGATGAGCTGGGGGTGTGGATGCTTTGGAAAATATCTGCATGGGATGTTGCTTGCTTGCTATTAAGTGTTCGTTTAATTTATTCTCTATTATTGTTCTACATTCCTGTTTTTCTTGCTATCTTCAAGGTCAGTTTATAAATGATGTTACAATTACAAGCCTAGGAATTCAAAGCATCTATGTATTCACTCAGTCGTAGTAATACAGTGGATGCTCTAAATAGGTAAAATATATTAGGTATGATAAAGGTGAGGTATTTGCTATTCAAGAACGAGAATATAATGCCAGAATATTTGGACAGACAGCTACGTATTTCCCTTGTGTTGACATTTAAATGAAACATAGATCATTTAGCAAACAGCTAATTTGGAATGTCATTAAAAGATTCAATAATACATTTATACTAAAAATTAAATAGTAATAATAATGACAGTGTTACAGCCAGAGTTGGGGTGGTTACTTCAGAAAAGTAACTAGTTACTAGTTACTTTTATTCCATGTAACTTAGTTACAGTTACTTTTTAAAAGGTAACTAAGTACTCTAGTTACTAGTTACTTTCGTAGTATATTAAATTATGACTTGTTTTTTGCTGTTGTAACGTGAATTTTGCTCAGATATGCATCATTAAGGGATGCAATACATATGTGCACTTAAAATAATAATTCTGTTGCTATTTCAGGTGAGTTTTAATTATTGCTACATCTGTTACTCAAGCTGCATCTGTTACTTACATCTGTTACTCATTATTATATGCTACAGCCACATTAAGTACACAGAATCTGTCTACTTAATGTGGCTGTAGCATATAATATAGCACAAAAAATTGAAGTGCTCTTGCTTTTAAAGCATAATTACAATGTAACTAATGTAGTTAGTTACCATTGTAACTTAGTTACTTTTCAGACAATTATTCCTAGTTACAAGTACTAGTTACAAAGCAAGTAACTAGTTATATTACTAGTTACTTTAAAAGCAATCCATTACGTAACTTAGTTACAAAAGTAACTAGTTACCCCAAACTCTGGTTACAGCATTATCAGATATTTAATTACAAAGACTCACTGTTGGTCATGATCAGTTTTGTAGTTTAGAATTGCTCCAGCATGTATTGGCTCTAGTTTTATATTATGCAGATATTCGTAAATAATTATAGCTTACAAAATTAATTTTGTTGATTTGTGCTTGTACCAGTATCTTGCATGTTACTGTCTTTACCTCCATCAAAAAATAATAGTTAGTACTGATATTTTTCTATACAGTATAAATAAACCTCCGAATTTATGTAAAGTATTTTTGCTTTCCTATAGTGTGGCAACTATACAAAGCGACTTGCTAGTGGTTCCTTGTGTCACCCTCTGTGCACTGGCCAAGTCACTTACAAACAGTGTTTAGGTCATGGTATCACTCCACATGTACTGAAGGCAAGTTGGAAGGGTACCAATATCATTTTAAAAGTGAAAACAGTGTTGGATAAGAATCTTCCATTGAATTCAAGTTTAATGAAATCAAAACAGTTCGATAGAAACTACTTTAATATCAATGCTAATCTATCTTACATTAAACACATTTTAGATGAAAAAAGAATAGTTAATATGGAGACTTTGGACTACATGTTTAGTGAATGTGCTGGATATGAGAATGGAGTTTTGTCTTACCAGAAAATGTGGTACTGTCAAGCTCTATTAGCCAGAGAATTCCTCTTATCTGTTCTTCTAAAAGATTCGTTAAATGTCCCAAAACTTTATGGTACATGTGGACATGTGTTTGCAGTGGAGGATGCACCAGATGCAATACTAGGAGGGAGATTTTTTGATTATAGGCCATGGGACACCAAAGTAAAACTGGCCTTAGCCTTTTTGGATATGGTGGAAAGATTGGATAATACCACATATGGAACATTGTACATATGTGATTTTAAGTTTGCAAACTTTGGGGTGCTATCAGTAGACTCAGGCTATTTAGTAAAGCCAATAGACATGGATATGGCTTGGCTACCATCACAGATGAAACGGGTGATGGTCAAGGAATCAGCACGATGGTGTAGTAAAGATTCTGATTGTAGGGTTGCAGCTTGTCTATCAAAATGTAACCAGTGGACACATCACTGTGATCCTGACTTCTATACTAACAATCTAATTGTAAGTTTTTTGAACTTCATATATAGTAGTAAATGTTGCTGATTTTAGGAGTTTAGAGTGTGTGCTTAAGACATTGTGCATTGTTGAAGTGTCAGAGCTATCATCAACAGTTGTCCAGATTGTTATGTAATTCTTATGGGTTCTGTTGTACTTTGTATGTAATTTAATTTCCTGCTTTAGAATTTTGATGCTGAACTATAATGGTAGCTAATTTTAGCTGTGTGCATATGGTTTTGTCTTTCTATGTAGAATACATGTAGATGGATCTTTACAAATGCAAAGGCTTTTAGATATGGACTATTTGACCAAGGTGTACCACAAAAGATTCAAAGGCATCTTTCAAACTTACTGAAAATTTGTTCTACTCCATCTGATGAGCCATCTCCACCTACATCAACTTCTATGGTTAAAGACTTAAGACAAGTCCTTCATAAAAGCATTGGCATAACATTTGATGGATGATTATGATTTGTAAATACCTTCAATTAACTTATTGCTTAAGTAATAAATCTTTGTGTAGTTTTGGAGTACAGTATTATCTTTCTACGATGGGAATTTTGCAAGGAACCAGAGATGACCGCTGCAACAAATGTTTTCTTTTGCAGTTATGAGGCTAAGCAATTTAACTTGATCAATCATTTCTCAGGAGTAGCTCCAGGGGGTTTCCAGAAACTGGTCAATGGCCATTGAAGTAAGATCAAGATTCCCGAAAGAGCAGTCACCCTAATACAACAGTCAAGCATTTATTAATGTTAGTAAAATATTTATAAAAAACTGCACTCTCAAATTCAGTTTCGGAGGATCTAACTTTCATAAGTTCCCAGTACATGCATGCTTCTAGTCCCAAAGATTAGTATGCTAGTGTGCTAAGGTACAGGTGTATGTAGCTATGCCTTCCTTCTATGTTGTAATAATAATAATAGGCTTCATTATCACACAATTGAAAGCTGGTCACCAAAATTCCTGGAGGATGTATATGCAGGTAAATGGATGATTACCTCACTGACTATTTTATGTAATAGTAAGACAATGGAAGCATTTGTATAAGAGGAGGTGTTAGATGCAATAGAAACCTCATGGTGTCTATTGCATCATCTAAAGCCAACTCTGGAGTGGTTTATACTTCAAAGATGTTAGCTTCTGTGCTAGGGTGTGAATTGTTGATTGGTAGTTATAGCCACAAGTCTTTTCCAGCTTCTTCAGGAGTAAGTGACCCTAGACATCAAAATAAACTCTGTCGAGGACATTGTAATCGGACACTTCTGATGCCGCTATAATATAGAAATTGTTTTAAAAACAACAACATTGTTATCAACAGTGTGTGATATATTATACCTGCATACTTGTATGGAATAATTATTGTACTATATGTGCATGTATCAGATATCTGGTATGGCATGGTTTGACACAGACACACGGAAATACCTTAGTATGGTATATTTTATGGCAGCAGCCATGTGGAAATACCCACTATACATTTCTATGATATGGTCATATATGCACTATCAGACATGTAAAAATACCCAAAACATATTTGTAAGGCATATATAATTCTATTATAGTGTTACATGTCTAGTATAATTTTAACTGTTCCAGTTCCATGGATGGTCATGAAACCAATTTACTGGTTTGTCAGTGTGATGTTAAAATGAAGAGTACAATAACCACAACTCTTTTCTGAAAGAGTTCCATAGCTGGGAGGGTTGATGTCCCTGAGTGACCACTACCTTGAAGGGGTATATTATATACTCTCAAGTAGAGTGACATTTACGTATTAGCTAGTGTTATGTCCTCCTGGCTGTAGGAACTCTTTCAGAGTGGTGGTTACTCTTCACTGTTAACATTGTAGCATGCATTTTAATCGATGAAGATTGCTATTCTGAATTTATGTGCTACTAGAAATTTATGACAAACTGAATAATAGCAACACCAAGTGGATTAAGGCAATATGGCACCTACCACTTGCTATCACAAGAAGTGGCTGAATTTTCCATGAAGTGCAACTAAAGCTATACTATTATATATGTGTTTTCTTGCACATGTTTTCCAAGAAGCCCAGCTGAACCTACCATCCTGTGTTAGTGCTTCTTCTGGCTACCAATTTCAGGAGCTACATTTATAATGGAACTTAGAAATCTCTCTCTACAAATACAGGATACTGATTACCAATACTCTTTGTTAATGCCGTCTAACAACAACTATCTTCTCTTCCAACCACTCAATCTATATAGCTATGTCTAAGCTAAATGTTTATTGTCTGAAAACAATATGTTTCAATGTGAAACTGGTTTGTGGCTTGGACACTTTCTAAATTGGAGACTTAACTAGGTTAGAGAATTCATACAAGACATGGAAAAGTCATCATAGACCTTTTAACAGTAAAGGCTATCATTGTGTCACAGACAGCCATTTTCACTTCCCACAACTATACAAATCCTCTAAACATTCTTCAGCAAACAAAATCCTTGCCTGTGCCCCTTACAAGGGTGAAATGTAGATTTCAAGAGTAGGCCAAGCAGTTAGAGCCTGGGAATTTGTACTGTGAAACATGGACATTTGAAATGGCAATTGGTGTTGCTAAAGTAGTAAAAAGTTGAAAAGACAAACAAGCTAGGATATATATATATATATATAATTATACCTTATGTGCTTGTAAACAATTGTTTTGAATGCAATACTGGTAGATTTTGCTCCACAAAGAGAAACAAATTAATATCAAAATGACACAATACATATATTTTGTCCAAGCAAACTTACTTCTCCTGAGGGAGGGGGGAGTGTGCACGAAGTGCCACTAGTTCTACTTCCTCATGTATTTTGGCAGCTCTGGCTAGCTGGCTTATTCACTTATAACCTTGTTGATTGTTCTATGACATAGTTCTACCATTGCTGTATGCATGTCCTGTGAATATGTGCATGGTATCAACAATGGTTCAGGAACATACCTCTAAATTTACCTTGGATCCCTGTTCAAATGTGCATACTGGTAGCTGGATTTGTCACAATTGTGCCATGTACTTGTTGTACATAGCAACCTTACTTGCTGGCTGAGGCATCTTCAGAGACATCTCATAGCTGTAACATTAGATGACAATTACCACCAGCTGATTAATTCTATTAGACTGCTCACTACAGTGCAACTATTTGAGTTTGTCAAAAAGTTATTGAAGTTTGGGATGCCATTCAAACACTCAGGAAATGTGCCTTTGTATTCTCTGTGTGTGTGTCATTTCTACCAATGCACATTGTACATGCTATCAAGAGTATCTTTTCTCTTGATGCTATGTACTGTGCATGCGTACTGTGCTTCACTACCTTATTATGTTTTATCTTGGCAGTGCACTGTCCATCAGCTATCTAGTTTCAATCAGCTACAATGCATGTTTTGAAATACTGCAAGCTTTCAATAAGTGAAAAAATGAAAATAAAGTACTTGAGGCCAAGACATTAAGTTACACAGCTAAGTTACACAGTGGCTGACCGCTCTATTAGAGTATCTTGATTTTACACAGAAACATTTTGTACTTTGGCCTAAACTATTCAAGTAAATGCATATAATCACATTTTTCTTGTGCTATTTCATTTATTGTACTTGCATGGGCAATGTTAAAGTGAAAACTGTACTTTTACTTTATTTTGTATGCCTGGCTGCTTACTTCAAAGCTGCAGGTGTGCTGTATTTGTTTTCACTGGCTGTATTTACCCTTTGATCCCAATGCAGCACACTTAAAACACTAAACACATTAACAAACACAGGCATACTGAGCATCTCCTTTACCAGATCACTGCTATGCTTTTAGAACCATAATCTATATTTCACAACCTGATTTAAAGATCCATGACCAGTGGGTTGACTCTTTATGACACTGGTTAACTGGTAGTAAATGAGTCAAGCCTTTAATATCATGTCATGATCCCAAATATCGACAAACATTTTCTATCTCACCACCTGAATTCCAGTATTACATAAACAATGAAGCACTTACTTGTACAAATCAACATCTGTATCTTGGAGTCCTATTTCATTCATCAATGTCATTCTCTCCACATATCAACAACATTACAAGTAGTGCAATAAAGTCACTAAACTTTGTGAGATGCATCTTAAATGAATATGATGAATCAGTAAAATCTGCTGCTTACCTGGGGTTAGTCCAATCAAAACTAGAATACGCATCTTCAGTTTGGGATCCCCACTTATCTAAAGACATTCAAGCTATTGAGAGATTGCAGAGAATTGTGGCTAGATGGGTAAAATCCAATTATAACTGGGAAAATAGTGTGACCAGTCTGCTCTCAGAGTTGCAGTGGCCAGCACTAAACATTAGAAGACGTATTTCAAGGCTCACAATCCTATACCAAGAACTTTATAATTTAATATCACTAGATCACAACCACCACCGCCCATTTAACTAGATTCCAACATCCTTGTCACTTTAACGTACCTACTACTAGATCTAATCATTATCATAATAGTTACTTTTTAAAGACTTTTCGTGATTGCAACTTGCTACCTATCCCTGCTATCAAAACTAGTACTCTAAATTGTTAATAATTAGTAACTGTAACATATGTATCATAACTTACTGTTACTTGTAACACATGCACTATGACTTTGACTGTTTGTAATCAGTAACTGTATATGTGTACTGTAATATTGTTTATAATTAATAATTGTAACATATGCACTATAGCTAACTTTTTAAATTTTTGTTCACAATTAGTAATTGTAGCACATGTACTCTTATTGATTGTAACATGCACTGCACTATTGTTAATTTTACATCCTAGGCAAACCAGCTGTGCTGTCTGCCTAGTAATTAATAATAAAGAATGTCAATTATTGGCTAGCTATATTGATCTCACATGTGACACATCTAGCTAATGTCAATTAGCTATACCAGCTGTGTACCTCATTATTGCATTCTTTGGGAGTGGTTTGTTAGTCAGAAGGAAAAGACTTCAGTAAAGCCACTCCAAGTCATACCTTAGTTTCTGGTCACTCCCTAGCCCAAAAAAGGATGCAGGTTGGTGGATGATCAGGACTTCAGGACTATAGACTCTTATACATATACACACAGTAATGTATACTGTGATGACACACTGTTATTATTTACCCAATTTAGCCAATTCATGATACTATTACACATATCATTTCAGTTTATTTACCACATTACCTGAAAGAGCTTATATCTAATATAATGCCCACATTATACCATACATATTATGGTTTCAGTATGTTTAACACATTAACTAAAGCCTTACGTGAGATTGTTAGTATAATACAAGTTATACCAAGCTTTTTTGTATTCAATAAGCCAATGGAAATACCATCTTATATCCCTCTTTTTTCACAGTGTTAGACTTGACCCAACTATGCTTTGAAAAACAGACTATTATGCTTTTGAGCACTGCTCAAAATTCAAACCTATTAAGCTCACAATTATACTTTCATAATCAAAGTTATGCTCGGGAGCAGACCTTTTATCAAGGAATATGTTTTAGCATTTCCCGGCTGCTATATTAGAGTTTGAGACTGCTCTTTAGAGTATCTCAATCTTACTTTCACGAAGTGCAGCCAAGAAACAATCAAAATAATAACATTAATATTGTTTTTCTGATATGGAATGCAATAATAGTGTGCAGTGAGTTTAAGTTTTGCTGTATTTTTGGCACGCACATTTAATTAAAAGTCTTGAAAATTGTCGTACTATCATGCTTGATACTTTTGTTATGCTCCAGCATAGTTGATGCAAGCCTAGTGACTAGTATTGAAAAGAGTGTAAGATTTCTATACTTTAACAACTTGATGATGCATTATTTTCTCGAATCACTTTGGCCACAATAATTGATGTAAACTTGTAATAGGGAAGCAGTTTGCAATTTGGCAATAGGTGACTGTCATCCGTTTCATAAACATGTGCAATGTTAGCTGTCTAGGTAAAGACCAGTGGAAAGGGAAGGTTAAAATAACTTGCTGAGAGGCTTAGCAAGAAAAACTCTGCATCATTTTCAACAAACAGGTAGGGACACAATCTGGGCCACATGCTTTGTCTGTCTGAAGATTTATTAGTTTATTACAAACTTCATCCAAGGGCGCCCCCAGGAATTTTGGTGACTGGTTTCCAAACTTTTGCTATATGCAAATTTAAATCTAAGGGGATATGGGGGCAAGATTTTCCAGAAAATTGTGTAATTTGAAATTGAATCTGGTGGCAATATTGACGGTTTAAAAATATAATTATGTTAGGTATAATGTAGGCTGCTTAATTGTACTTGCTTCTGCTACAGTATCAGGTGCAGACTAAAGAGTTAAGGGACAGAACAAATTTGACATTTGGAGCATACAACAGACATGGATGTTGTTCTGGGGGTCTTGGGGCATGCCCCCAGGAAGACTTTCAGATTTTAACACTCTGTTATAAGATTTTGGACTATTTTTTTACTGTGTTGGCACAGGTAAATAAAGTAGCTATAGCTATGTAGCTACTTACAGTTCTTAAGAGAAATACAAAATGTGGCTGTTCTATTAGAGTGGTTGACTGCTCTATTAGAGTATTTCGATCTGAACTTTTGTACCATTGCAAATCACTGTAAAATATAATTTTGATTACCTGAATACACTTGACCAGTTTCTGGAAACCTCAGAAACCCCCCTAGATCCGCCCCTGTCAACAGAGAAATTACTTGTACAGGATGTTTTTCCAATGATTGACATAGTTCAGGGAGAGAATTTTGATTTTCAACAGTAAATTTAAAATAATGATGAGAGAAAGAATTAATTCCCTTATATACATCTGTCATCTGAGACAAAAAGAATAATTATGTTTTGAGTGAAGGGATATGGTGCTTTAGGATTATCAAAATATGAATTAGTGCCATAAAATTCTATATTGTACGCAATGAAATTTGAGAAAAGTTTGATGATCAGTTTAATTCATCAAATTAAAATTCATCAAAGCCCACAAGGGCCTTAAAAATTGCATGCTTCATCTACAATTTCTTGGTTTTCCACAATATTTAATCTAATCCAAAACAGCCAAGCTGTAAAAAAAGGTGCGGCCCCCAAAAAGGCCATGGTGAAAAAAGATGTGAAACCCAAGGTGGCGGCCAAGAAATGGCTGTGATGGTAGGTTAATGGTAAAAATTTTAATAACAACAATTCAGGTGAATTTGGTGCCAATACCAAGCGGCACAAAATTCACTTGAATTGTTGTTATTAAAATTTTTACCATTAACCTACCATCACAGCCATTTCTTGGCTGCCACCTTGGATTTCACATCTTTTTTCACCATGGCCTTTTTGGGGGGCGCACCTTTTTTTACAGCTTGGCTGTTTTTGATTAGATATCACTTCTTTTTGTATTTGTATACTGCAAAGCCGGCCTATGGCTGGCTTTGGGGCTTTTTTAACCCATGTGTTTTTTTATTTACCACAGGAAGAAGAAAAGAACTTACAGAAGATTTTTAATACTTCAATTATTTTGATTTTATTAGTAATTATACAAATTATATACATATATTTATTACATGCCCATTATTCCCCCACAGGATATTTTTTAGCAGCTGATCTCTCTACTGGGTGACTTAAAATATAGCTGAACTATATACAGGATGGTTTGTTTGTAGCTGAACTCTCTACAAGGTGACCTCTTCTAGCTGATTTCTCTACAGGGTGATTTGTTTCTAGCTGAACTCTCTACATCCATGGTGGTTTCTTTGTAGCTGAACTCTCTACATGATGGTTTCTTTGTAGCTGAACTCTCTACAAGGTGACTTCTTTTAGCTGATCCCTCTACAGGGTGATTTGTTTGCAGCTGAACTCTTTAGGTGGTGATTTCTTTGTAGCTGAACTCTCTCCAAGGTGACCTCTTCTAGCTGATCTCTCTACAGGGCGATTTGTTTCTAGCTGAACTCTCTACAGGTGATTTGTTTGCAGCTAAACTCTCTACATGGTGCTTTCTTTGTAGCTGAACTCTCTACATGATGGTTTCTTTGTAGCTGAACTCTCTACAAGGTAACTTCTTCTAGCTGATCCCTCTACAGGGCGATTTGTTTGTTGTTGAATTCTCTACACATGCAGTAATTTGTTTGAGGCTGAACTCTCTACATGGCCGTTTCTTTGTAGCTGAACTCTCTACAAGGTGACTTTTTCTAGCTGAACTCTATACAGAGTGATTTGTTTGCAGCTGAACTCTCTACATGATGGTTTCTTTGTAGTTGAACTCTCTATAAGGTGACCTCTTCTAGCTGAACTCTTTACATTGTGTCTAGTTTCTAGCTGATCTCTCTACAGGGTGATTTGTTTGCAGCTGAACTCTTTAGATGGTGATTTCTTTGTAGCTGAACTCTCTCCAAGGTGACCTCTTCTAGCTGATCTCTCTACAGGGCGATTTGTTTCTAGCTGAACTCTCTACAGGTGATTTGTTTGCAGCTAAACTCTCTACATGGTGCTTTCTTTGTAGCTGAACTCTCTACATGATGGTTTCTTTGTAGCTGAACTCTCTACAAGGTAACTTCTTCTAGCTGATCCCTCTACAGGGCGATTTGTTTGTTGTTGAATTCTCTACACGGTAATTTGTTTGAGGCTGAACTCTCTACATGGCCGTTTCTTTGTAGCTGAACTCTCTACAAGGTGACTTTTTCTAGCTGAACTCTATACAGAGTGATTTGTTTGCAGCTGAACTCTCTACATGATGGTTTCTTTGTAGCTGAACTCTCTATAAGGTGACCTCTTCTAGCTGAACTCTTTACATTGTGTCTAGTTTCTAGCTGATCTCTCTACAGGGTGATTTGTTTGCAGCTGAAATCTCTACAGGGTGATTTTGCTTGTAGCTGAACTCCTTGCATTGTGTCTAGTTTCTAGCTGATCTCCACAGGGTGATTTGTTTGTAGCTGATCTCTCTGCAGGTTGATTTGTTTGTAACTGATCTCTCTACAGGGCAATTTGTTTGTACTGAACTCTCTATAAGGTGATTTGATCTCTTTGCAGGTTGATTTGTTTGTAGCTGAACTCTCTAAAAGGTGATTTGCTTGTAGCTGAACTCCTTACATTGTGTCTAGTTTCTAGCTGATCTCTCTACAGGGTGATTTGTTTGTAGCTGATCTCTCTGCAGGTTGATTTGTTTCTAGCTGATCTCTCTACAAGTTGATTTGTTTGTTGCTGATCACTCTAAAGATTGATTTGTTTGTAGCTGAACTCTCTGCAAAGTGTTTTGTTTGTAGCTGATCTCTCTACAGGATAATTTTTTTGTAGCTGAACTCTCTGCACAGTGACTTGTGTGTAGCTGAATTCTCTAGAGAGTGATTTAATTGTAGGTGAACTCTCTACAGGGTGCATGACTTGTTTATAGCTGAACTCTCTTCAGTGTGACTTGTAATGTTCTGAATCTCTACAGTGATATAATTGTAGCTTAACTCTCCACAGGGTGACTTGCTTCTTGCTGAACTGTCTATAAGATTAACTGTTTGCAGCTGAAGTACCTACAGAATAATTTGTAATGTAATAGAATTCTATAATATAATGGAGTAAATAAATTAGCTGAATGCTCTATTAGGGTGACTGTTCTATTAGAGTATCTCGATCTCGCATTTGCTACACAGAATTGGCTTTCGAATCATAACTCAGTGGCTTGTAATCCGATCCTTCTATACTACTGCAAGGACTTTCTATGAAGATTATTCCAGCTATACACCGATTTTCAGCTCATTGCTCTTAGCGGTTTGCCTAGTAGGCGTAAAAACTAATACTTTTTTTATTACTAAAAATCGATCGCGTAATTGTGACACAGGTTGGGTTTTGTGTCATATCTCCATGGTCTTAATCTCGATTCCTTTCAAACCACCAAAAGGCACTCCTACGATGGTTACTCCATCTACATGGCAATGTTCAACTCATTCCATTAAGCGGTTTACCGTGTAGGCGTGACAACAAATCGATCTTGTTTTACGCGAATAATCGGTAATAACTCCTGAACCATTCATCGGATTTACACCAAATTTGATGCTAGGATTCACCTTTGGACTCCCTTTCTGTGTGTACAATTTCAAGGTGATCGGAGTACGCGTTTGCGTTTTATAGCAATTTTTGCAAGTGTGCGAAAAGACGAAGAAGAAAAAAAGAACGAAGAAAAAAAAACGAAACTTTGGCCGCTCATATCTCGGAAATGGCTGGAGTGATTTCCTTCAAATTTGGAATGTAGACTCCCCTAGCTGGCGGGCAACTCTGCAGCAAATTTGGTTTTAATCGGATAAGCTATCACCGAGATACAAAAGTGTGAAAATGACGTTTTCTTTCTTCCTGTCAATATACTCACGGTGTGGCGCACCGGCTTCTTGGGCCGCACGACACACTATCGTGTGTCTTGATTCATCAAATCTAGATCTGATTATGTGTAAATTTGTCAAATTTTTGTTACGTCAAAATTTCCTTGTGTGCGGTAGTAAGATTGTAGCACACGCAGCATCAGACTGTATAATTATATCCACACAAAACAGCCAAGCTGTGAAAAATCTTAAACACCCGGGGTGAAAAAAGTTGTGAAAGCAAAGGCGGCGGCCAAGAAATGGCTGCAATGATGTTAATGCAAATAAATGTTAACAACACACAAGCCAAATTTATTTGCATTACCATCATCACAGCCATTTCTTGGCTGCCATCTTTGATTTTGCAACTTTCTTTACCCAGGCTTTTTAAGGCCGTATTTTTTCACAGCTTGGCTGTTTTTGTGCAGATTTCACTTCTTTATAAGCCAGCCTATGGCTGACTTCTGGGTTTGTTTTTAACCCACATTTCTTCTTTGTTATATATATAGGCACAATAATGATTATTGAAGACAGACTTATAAACATATCGTCTGCTTTACTTCAATATTTGATAATATTATTGTAATACTCCATTAGAGTGCACATTTTTTTAGGACTTCTAATAAAACATACATAGAATGTTCTGCACCAATATAGAATTTCCATTGGTAGATCTGTTGCATGGTTTATTTCAATATTAATTTAGATAACATTGTTGTAATTGTAATACTCTAATAGAGTGCACATTTTTTTGACGATTTCTAATAGAACATACATAGAATGTTCTAGTACACTTGTATTGGTAGACCTATGAAATTACAAATAAGTACTAGAATTTTCATTTATAATTATAAAGCAGAAATTAAGTGAGGTGATCAGCCAAGATAGCAGCAGTTCAGTGGTTAAGGATGCAGGTGTTAGGTATGGAGGTCTCCATTGTGTTATCACATTGTAACTAAGCATTTGTACCACCTTTGTATTTATAAAAAAAAACCATAATTCTGCAGCAATAGCATGAAAATATTTATATATTTAAAAACAACAACAACATAAACACACATTATTGAGTTGGATATAAAATCAATTGCTCAGAAGTACTCATACTGATCTTCCATAGAGTTTATTTCTGCTTTATAAGCTGGATTAGGCATAATTGTAGCATCAGAGCTTGGAGCAGTTTTGGTGTTAGTTCCCATTCTTGTGGCCACTCCATATGATTGGTTAGGCTGCATTGTAACACCATCTTCTTTTGAAGGAATGGGTTCCATATATTCATACTGGTCTTTATTTGAGTTCCTGTTTGGTTTGTTCACACCATAGGATGGGTTAGGTTGTAAAGCAATATTAGAATCCTGTCCTGTGTAGGACTCATATGATGGATTAGAGTCCATTTTGGTGTTATCATGATGAAATTGATGTAACAAAATCTCGCTACATTGTTCTTTTGTGTTCTTTGTTTCATCACCTGCAATATAGTAATGTTATTGGTAAGCACATCATTGCCAAGTAAGCTTACGACCAAATTGCATTTCTGTTGCCTGTTCCAATTTGATAATATATTTTAAAGCCTTGACTATGTACTACAAATGATCTTTACAGCATTACTTCAATATGACAACAACAGTATTTAGATGCACACAAAATTCTTACCCTCAGTCAAATGATTGGATAGCCCAGAGCTGACAGGATATGACTTATTCTTCCTCATATAAATCAACACCAGTAGCACCACTATAATGATGACTACAACAACCACAACTCCTCCTACTGCTCCACCAATAACAGCACCAGATGATCCTCCACTGCTACTGCCTATAGATCCTTAATAACATTAAAAAATTTAGTTTTATTTGAGTGTACACAGAGAACCTGGATATTCATTTCATATATCATTAAAAAATATAAGCAGCTTTTACCCATCCATTAAGACATGTACTTATGCACAAGTCTGTGAATGCTATCCCAGTAGGGACCTGTGAGAAAGCTTAAAGCCTGTGAATACAGGGAATCAGAAAAACATGTAACTAAAATGTGAAAAAAAAAAATCCAGACCCAGTGGTGACTTTATCCCCAACAAGCAACATACAGTCTAGGCATGTGCCAACAGGAGCCATAGCAGCTGGGATCTGAGATCTTCGCTGTTGTACTTAAACATCAACTTCTCATCAGCAAGTGGTTGCATAGTCAAATGATGAAGTAAAGCATAGTCAAAGTACCTCTCTTGATAAATTACCTTTCACAGTCTACTTGAAAAGTTTAATTTCGATTTATTTTGCTGTATGATAATACTAGGTGTCCCCCAAAATAAAAGATGTGTGCCGAAATGCTGCAGCTAAAAATCATAGAAATATTTATATGAGATGAAAACACATCTTCATGGAAAAGTCTTTGTGCATTCAACTTCAAATCTAGCATTAAAAGCATCAATATTCAATTTAAAATACAAATTGGTTTTGGGTTTGGTTGAAGCTTTCCTTCCTTTCTGATCACAGTTGAAAGCTTAGATACTAAATGTTGCATTGTACAACTGCCATTTTTCCCAACAATACTTGGGCACTAACAAGTGTCTGCTCCCTGCACCTTGCCTTTACTTTTAATCTTCAGTCCCAGTAGTCACACAAGGGTATAGCAAAATTAAAAGTGAGTGGGCTAACTGATACAATTTGTAAAATGTGTATAGCTCATTAGGCATGCAGAGCATGCACTTTCTTGGAAAGTCTGGAGCATGCCCACACAGAAAATTAGCCTTATGAGATTGAATTGTGCAACAACTTTGACGTGAATTTGCATCTGACTGCTCTATTAGAGGATATCAATCTTCAAAAGTAAGTGGAAGGGCTAAGCCCCTCTAAAATAAAGGTGGGGAGGACGTTTAGTTTTAGCTCCCATAGCCCCCCACCCTGTTACTATACCTATGTCTTCTTTGTGCAAGGAAACCATATAAAGGAAAATTTCCATATTAAGACTTTCCTTACAGGTGCATATGTAGCTACAGGAGCTTATGAGCCGCTGAAGGAGCATGAAACTTGGTTCTGTCACAATCCAAATTACATCACGTTTTTTGAATTAATTGCTACAAGTGTCGTGCACAATTAGTATATGGCATCGACTAATGAGATTTACTTTCCTTATATGGAAACTAATTGCTAATGAATTTGGATTTCAATGGCACTCGGCAGGCAGTGTAAGTTTCATGCTCCTTTGGCGGCTCATAAGCTCCTGGTAGCTAGAAACCATAGAATATTTGCAGTATACAGTCTGCACTTGTAACACTGCAGAAAACAGTATATAGTAACCTGCACCCATTAACAACAGTCTTTCACATACAATACCTCTAACAGAGCTGCCTCACATAAGATCAACAGAGAGATCAAGGTAATAATATATAGCAGTTACCCTAATAAACAGCCATGTATGATATTCTAATAGAACAGTGTAATTATGTGGTCTAGCTATGCTATAATGAAAACACAAACAAGGCTAATGTATTAATTTAAAACCGAAGTAGGAATCCAAACAATAAAAAGTAATGAAACAAGAAACTGAATGATCATACTACAATGTAGCTTTTTTGGGAGAATCCCTCCTTTGGTATAAATATCTGTAATATGCTCAACATATAGATTTATTTGCATGCATGTTGTCAACAGAAGCTCATCAAATCCTATGGACTAGGGAGCATGTAACTCCATACACTACTAATACTACGGACGAAATTCAAACATGGCGTCCAGTGTTACTATGTATATAATTGGTTACATCCTTCTTATGCGCAACATGCAGGATACACTAAATGGGCTGCTACTCCATCGTCTTATGCAAAGCTGCTTTGATAAAGGTTGTTGAGTCGAAGGTAGAGCTTGGAATAGTCAAGTGGAGTAATTTAGCATGATTTCACATGATTAGTGACCGTAGAAAGACTGTCCTGCTAAGCCTGTGCTACTATTCTTCCGTTGTGCCATTGAACTTTGCTTCCATAGCTTTGCTTCGTCGCAGTGGAAACATGATGTATTCGAGCATGTGCCTCCACATAATATCCTAATTAGGAAATTTTAAAAGTTACTTATTAGTACACGGCAGCCAATTTTGAATTTTGCTCTTTACAAAGTTACACCATAGGATTCGATGTGCTCCTGTGTCAATCACTCATATTTCTTTTATTGCTTGGATCCATGCTTCATTTTTCTATATGTAATAGGGCGGATGGCTGTGATATTCAGGATTAATAGTGTGAGCATTGTAAACAGGAAGGAGCAAAATAATGCGAGGCAAAGTCAAGCACTATTCCCTTCCTGTTTACAATGTGAGAACTATTGATCCCAAATACCACAACCATCCGTCCTATTGCAAATTTATCCGACAACCATAGCAACTGTTACTAGGCAACAGAAATTAAAAAAATAACTACTGCAAAAGACAAATCATACTTAGCAATTGTTGCCTAGCAACTGTTGCTATGGACTCAAAATGATGTTTACTTTAGCAACTGTTACTTAGCAACCATTGCTAAACAACCACATAGTTGCTATGCCATGAGGCATCTACAGCTATGCTAACACTAGTTGTCAAATTGGACATTACTTATAATAGAAACACACCACACTATTTTAGCCAATCAAATTAGAACTACAGGTTACCTAGACAAACAAGTGTAATACTAATTCTATTGGCTAAACGCTTGACGTATTTCAAAATAATGCGTCAAAGTGCTATTGAGAGTATTATATTGTAACACATTCACTTGTTGGATTACCGTATAACGGGAATGATTCGCGGAAGAAAACATTTACTGTTTCCTCATTTACAAGAAAATGTTTGTGATTTATTGCATAAAGTAATTTTGATAATTGGGTGCGCGCATACAATGGATTAATCGTGGATAGGGAATGCTTGACTATATGGCTCGACTCTGACATGTTGCATACCATGCGTATTAGTAACCATGCATGATTGTTGCTTCGCTGGAGAAGTAGGCATTTACAATAATGAGTGCAGGCAATAGGCACTCCTAGCCTTGGGGGCAGCACTAAAACCATGGGTAAGACACACCATTCTAGCACAGTGAATCACTGGGTTCAATTATATTTGTGCCATTCTCTTGCATGAGTAGCACTGTCGCTGAAATTTGCATCTCTGTTCGAATGATCTTGCGCCTCACTGGCTATACTGCCACGCATATATAGCAGTTTAGCAAGGTGAGTAGCTACCCTGCGTATGCACTTGTTATATAAATGCTGCATCAACTGATCCATTAAAAAAGTTTTTAAATAATGTTTGCAAGAAAACATTCGTGAATGCATTTAAAATCACAAAATTTGCAAATGTTTCTTCTGCTAATCATTCCCGTAATACGGTATTTATTATAAACACACTAATTCAATAATTATGTGCAGGGATTAGGCAAGCTATGGTAGATACTTATAAAACCTCTAAATGTCTATTCATGTTTAATGTCACTGGCAATTTTTTTGCAGTAGTTCACTCGAATTTCTACAATAGTCAATTTTAAACTTTTAAATGTCGTTATTCATAATATTTTTATAACTTTCTTGCAATCATGATTAAGAAAATTTTGAAGCAATATAAAGCTGTTCTATTGGACAGGAAAGATTATTTTAGCTGGCAAGATGCTTATTAGCTGTTAAAATTGGAGAAAGAATTATTCTGCTGACTGTTCTATTAGAGTAGGTGACTGCTCTATTATAGTACCTCAATCTCATTTTACGGAAATTGCACATTATGCTCAAAACTTGCTTTGAAATTCTGAAATAATTCTCAGATCTTTTACTCCATCATTCATGTGTAATTTACTGACCTCTAGATATCATAGAATGTGTGATAACATGAAGCCATTGCAAGTAAGGGTACATCAAGTCTGGATGTGTGTGCTGATTCAAGTGCGTACGTGTGCGTGCAAGTATGCTTGTTAGACTCATACCTTCATCAATACAGTGCATTACATTAGTAGTTCCTACAGATGCCGTCATGGTGCCATTTGGACATTTAACACAACTATATTGCTCATAGTTGTCTTGATATTCCCCCTTAGGACATGGAATACATATCTCAAATCCATTGGCAGAATAATTTCCTGGTCCGCATTTTTCTGTAAGCACATGAAAATGTTATTACAATGTGACACCACACACATACTTAAGCAATGTTCTGCTCCTGTCCCTACAGTGCCATATAAGTCATCACATGGAAGACAAAAGTTTTGTTCACTATGTGCCTGAAATGTGTCCTTTTCACATTCTTCACATGGTGCTAAGTTTGTTTGCTCTAAACTGTATGTTCCAGGTAAGCACACAGCTGCAAGATAAGAACCAAATGTGAAGATTACAAGTAGCTATATTCATAAATGTACCCTTGCAGTCAGCAATGTTAGTGGCACCACAACTACTGTTTTCAAAGCTGAGAGTGCTTTGTCCTTCAGGACATGTCATACAGAATGTTGACTGCATGTAGCTAATGTATTGTCCCTTTTCACATTTCCTGCATGGTGATAATCCAGACTCAGGATTCACACAACCAGGATCACATTTTCCTATCATACAATATTGTCAAAGGAATAACCATAGAGTATATATACTTACGAATACATTGTTCTCTGTGTATAGTTGCAATAGAAGAGGTGTTTTCTCCCTCTGGACATGTAATACAACTCTCCTGCCCTTTAATTGGTTGATAATAGCCTAATGGACACGGTTGACAGTCAGCTGGTGTTCCATGAGCAGCTGTTTCCAATCCATTTACTGACACATAACCAGGTTCACATGGAACTGTAAAACATAGAAGTGGACATGATGTCACTAAGTCTATTGCCATGTTTTAGATTTCCACATTCTACATACATATTACACCATATACATATCTCACAATAGCATTTGCTTTCAGTTCTTGTTCCAGCAGACTCAGTTGTAGTATTAGCTGGACAACCAATACATTGAGTTTGGCCTGTCGCAGCTTGGTAGGTTCCTTTAGGACAATCACTACATACTTGTACACCATTCTCCTCTAGCTGATATTTACCAGGTGGACATTCAACTACACATACGTAAAGCAATGCTTAAGGAAATGTATATGCTCTAATTGCATAGCAAAACTTACTGCAAAGTATTCCCTCAAATTGTTGTTGACCACGTCTTGGACAAAAAGGTGCATCAGGCTGGATCACTAATGAGTCAATGCAGTAATCTACACCATTTATCCTAAACAGAATATTGTATGATGCAGCTTCATTGTGGAACATCATAAGTGTGTTATTAAGCTGGGTACTGACAGTGGTAAGGTATCCTGCTGCATTAACGATGCTGTTACAGCCTGAGTCTTCTTCTTCTGGTGCAGGAGTCACCACATCTGCTTCTACTCTTCCTCCATTTTCTGATATGTAATATTGATTTAATGGATCAAGAAGATTGATGCCAGTCAAGTTTCTAAAAGCTTCCACAACAACTTCAAAAAAGGCAATAGAATAATCAACAGGTTCTGGAGAATTGTAAGTGTACACATTTGCTTGATCAGATCCAATGCATCGTAAGTTAGTAAATGAAACTAGAGCACTAAGACGAGTAATTTCATACTCCAACAAGTGCAGCCTAACTTCATCAGTCAGTACACTACCCCTGCTGTTGCTCACATTGCAGAAATAAGACCCTTCATCATTTCCTTGTGGTTGCTCAATAAATAGAACACTTGAAGTAGCACCACTGATGGGAACATTTAAAATACTGGTAATATGTCTGAAGTACCACTGGTAACCTGGAATTGGTATACCGGTGGCATTGACTTTGAACATGGCACCATTAACAGAGCATGGGTATGTATCAACATATTTTGGCTGAGTAACAATGGTAGGTATGCTCTGTACTCTGACAATAGTAGGCATGGATCTTACACTGTGCACCAAGTTACTAGCCACACAAGTATATACTCCATCATCACTAAGCCTTAATTGAGGAAATACAAATATATTCTCAGTAGCATCTGGAACAAGTTTACCATCTTTCCACCAAGCGTAGGTAGGTGCAGGAGTTCCAATAGCCGAACAAGATATGAAGTAGTACTGGCCAACAGTGAATAGGCCAAATGCTTGTGGCTGTTCTGTGATATTTGGTGGAGTGGCACACCAATAACTAATGTTTTGCAGTCTTGCAATAACATGAGCCATTGTTATGCTTTTGTTATATGCTTCAACAATTGTCAGATTGTTGCTGAAAGCTAATTCTAGAAATTCCTGAGATGTCTGTTCATATGTTGATGGAAGTGATCCTACCAAGTCAGCTGGTGTTGAATCAAGAATGCCTTGAATTTCATAGACTAGCAAAATGGCACAGTCTCCAAATGAGAAGCAATTATCAGTCTGTGCACCTAATATCATACTGCGGATTTGTCGAGTCCAATATACAAAGATATTGTGCCCAAGATTCTCCATTACCAATCTTGTCCAGCTCAATTGAGTATCAATTATTTGTTGTGCCTGTATCAGGTCCACATTGCCAGTTACTCGGATTGTTGTAACATCAATTCCCAATACATGTGCAATATCAGTGTTCACTGTGTAGTCAGTGTCATTCAATGCTGCTAAGGTAGCATTGTTAACAAACATAGTACTACCAACTCCTGATGTAGTGTAGGTGCTTTGCATAACAAGCTCATTCATTATGCTCTGTAAGTTGCTGTAGCTTGTTTGATACTGGCTGCTCAACTGACCTAGTGAGGTAACAAGATCTTTCAATATTTCTTCAGCATTTCGCAGAGTAATACAATTTTCTTGAAACTTACTCAGTACAGTATTAGAACCTGGATTAATTATTTGTTGACGCTTTTGTCTATTATTAGAAACATGTCTCTTAACAGTCTGTGCTTGATTAACTATAGACCTTACTACTGTTGCCATCACATCAAATGCAATAATGTCCATAACATTTTCATTGGAGAAATCAAATGTTCCATACACTGTACCTTCAATATAATCTGAAGATGATTCCCTTCCTACAGTGTATTCTATTGCTAGTTCTAAAATACTATTTGGATCACTGACATTCTGAAATGATACAAAACTGATGTTTACAATCTCCAGTCCATTTCCATTAGACAGATTTTGTATATAGTCATATACTAAAAGGTAGTCTGTGACTTCATCTGTTACATTACTGAGCTGATTTTGAGTAGCTGTTACAGATGCAAGTGTGTTAATATATTCATCTTCCAAGTTACTCAAAATGTTCCTTGTGATATTAAGCATCTGTTCAGCTATCATCTGAGTGTAAATAGCTGTATTGTAAGCTTGTGCTGCTTGTGTTTCCATTCTTAAAAGTGTCACAACATCTGTGCTCAAACCATGTGTACCATTTATAAGTGCCGCATCTTGGAAAGTCATGCAAGCATGATTGAATAGTAAACAATCCTTTGTACTTAGCTGCATGCCACAAGAATCCCTAGAACAGCAAGTGTAGCTAATACCAATTAACTGAGGTGAACTTTCGCAAGGTGTTAAGTAGTTATAAGGTTCTCTGTCTGCAACATAAGGATAATCAGACACTGGCTCAGTGCAAGATGATTCTTGACTTGATAATAGGGTCAAATTATACCTCCTCATTCTACATTGATAATCAATATAGTCATTTGATCTCCATCCACAAAATACTTCAGTTTGTTCAAATGTCACCTCATTGTAATCCCAACAATTCACCACCTGTGTACCAGGATCAGTTAGTCTAGCAACATCTTCATAACATGTTGTCTCACATTCTGAGAAAGTCTGAACTTCTATTGTGTCAGTACACATTCTACAATTTGCTGATGGTAAACAAGTAACAGGACATTCTATTGGTGTGCAAAGACTATTTAGTATTGTCTGTATGCTGTCAACTTGCGGTTGAATAACACTGATCTGCTGTCTAATCTCATTAAGGGCATTGAATATGCTTGTAACATTATCACTGGCTTCATTCAAAGCATGAACAGAAATGTTGTATGCAACTTTTGCAGCATCCCTTTCTGCCCTCTTGGCAGTAAGTGCTTCATCAGCACAATTTGTTGCATTCATAGCAGTTATGTGGCGTCGTTTGGATATGTTAGCTTGTGTCAAAATACCATCCCATGCATTGTGTATAATTTGCTGAATGAAAGTATCCCCATTAGAGGGTTCAGATACAAAGTATCCCATAACCTCAAACTCTAAATCTTCCCAAGAGTACACACCACTAAGAGATGCTCTGCACCACAAGTATGCTGAATGACTGTCAAAAATAACAAATGAACTTGGGTTTGAAAGGTAAACATTATTATCAGTTATAGTTAATGATGTGTTGGCATTAGTGCCAAATATGTTAACTCTAGAATTGAAGTATCCTGTATAACTACCACCAGTCCCACCAGGATAGTACATAATAATGCTGGGTTCAGTATACACACCAGTGTCAGGTAAGATCCGTATCATCAAATTAAGTACAATCTCCTCCTCAGGTCTTGAAATAGCAATAACTTGAGATTCTGGCATGCCGTTCCTGTACCACAAAGGATTATCATCACTCCAATTAAAATTATTGACTTCAATATCAAGGTTGTCTAATGATAAACCTGTTGTTATAATAATGCTACCCATTATGATGCATCCAAGTCCAGTAGCCTCATTGTTTTCATTTAGTGTAATGTATACATTGATGTCTGAAGTATACTGGTTGAATAGGTCTGGATACAGCTCTCCCATACCTCTGAAGAACATTCCAGCTGGATTAGTAAATAAATCACGTGGGAATCCTGCAAATATAAGCAGTAAGTTAAACACTAAATAAATATGATGCTAGAATGGTGCATACCTCCAAACATGCTGAGAATTTTTGTATCAGTACCAGTTATAGTAAAGTTTGACATCTCTCCATTCAACTCGATGCTGTTAACATTGACAACAACACTACCACTAGTTACACAAATCCACTGACCAGTAGATCCTATGGGTGGTCCATTTAATATCTGCATAACAACTCATTAATAATACAGCACAGTAAACAATAGTGTATCTCACATTTGCAAGGTCAGGAACATCCATGTATGCATCACCAGTAATCTCAATGCTAAATCTAGAAGCAGAAGAGCCAAACATCTTGTAAAGACTGCCATTTATCCAAACATTTGGGGCAGAAAGTGTACCAGTAGTTATACCAAAAGGAATTTTAAAAGGCTCAAATGTTATTTCTGCAACAACAGGTTCAGCAATTCCAAGCCCTACCCCTCCTATGTCAACATTCCATCCATTCTCAGCTAAATCTTGCATGAAGTCCAATATGAAGAGTGCATTGTTTTCCACATCGTTATCAAATCCACCAATGAAAATAGGACTGGAAGCACCTGCTGTAACAGAGCTTACAAAACATATGCCATTGTCCGATTCAAATGTGACATTGAAGTCTGCAACAGTCACTTGTAGATTACCAGTGTATGGCAGTACTATGTAATGATTTTCTGCTTCAATAGGTAGATAGCTACATGGTAATTTCTCTATTGCTTCAGTACCTTGCACAATGCTTAGTATAAATTGACTTATACTCACACTATCAATATTTGTTTGTGGAGGGGCATAGAAATCTAGCCATGATGGCATCAAGGCTGACACACTGTCAAAATATTGGTTGGCCAAAGAATTTTTGCTTAATAACTCTTGAATGTCAACTGCAGAGAATAAACCTGTGGAATTGGAACAAACCTCTGTGGCTGGGTCTCTGTATTCAACTTTTAGAGTGTTTGCACTGATTACAACTCCTTGCAGTGCAATAGGTATAGCTAGTCCAGTATTATCTAAATAGGCAACACCAGATGAAGAAATTGCATTGCCTTCGTTTCTACACCAACCACTTGTTGATGAAAATGTTACATTTAGTGAATCACCATTATCACCTACCAGTGATATAGTCACACGGTTTGCAGCTTCCCCTGTATCAGGATTTGTAGCTGGTGGTAATGATCCTTCTGCAATACCTAACTGTTCAAAGATGTCATCTTCACCAACTGGCCTTGGATCGGGGAGGATGTATAAGACATTTGGTGCTGGTGGAATGGTGTAGATACCAGAACTATCTCCATCTAGTGTGAAAGTTACTGTAACTACACCAGATCCCCAACAGGTCACACTAAACTGTCCACTTGCAGCTGGTGCTGTAATGGTAATTTGTGTAGGAGAGAATGCACAGTTATTGGCATTAGGTGTGACAATTAATTCATTGTCAGGAGAAGCAAAGATGGTGAAAAGAGTAGATGAAACACCAGGACGAACAGTGGGAAAGCCCAACAGTGGAAATTCAACCTTTCCTATTTGACAATTCTTTCCAGTGTACCTGGTATCTAAACAGTTGCAGTAGTAATTGTCTCCATTAACATAACAGGGAGCATCATGTTGACAAGGATTAGGTGCACAAGGTGTGATTTCTAAATAAAGATATGTCATTGACATTGAACAGTTTTATAATTTACTTACCATTACACTCTGCGTACTCTCCAACCCAGTTTACTTCATTAGTACTGAAATCTACCACAAGGCACATACGATCAGCATTTCCTACTAGATAATAGCCAGGATCACAATCCATCATACAAATTGATGTGTATTTCATTGCACAAGGTAGACGAATTGTGCCATTACCAACAGCTTGCAGGATAGGACACTGTAAGATACGACAGTATGTCTCAACTCCACTCCATGTATGATTAGGAAAGCAAGTACGATGATTAGCATTTTCAAGTTCAAATCCAAAGTGACATGCAAAAGTACAATTGTCATCAGTGGCTCCACCAACCATACCACTGGTACATGCTATACTACCATTTTGTGGTGCCATGATGGGCTCACATGGGTCAGCTAGAAAAAATGTTAAACACTACCATTTATATTATTACTTCACATCACTTACCAACACATTCATGCCCATCATCCTCTAGTGTATAACCCGGCCTGCATGAACATTCATGTCCACCATAGTAGTTGTGACAGAAGTGATCACAACCACCATTGTTAGTACGACACTCATCCACATCTGTTGTATAATTCTTAATCATTCTATACATATATTTCCTCATAGTAACTAGTTCTCACCATCACAAGCATGGCCGTCTGCATTAAGAGTGTACAGGTTTGGAACACATGAACAACTGTAGTTTCCTATTATGTTAGTACATGTTTGGTTGCATCCTGATGTTCCCTCAGCACATTCATCGATGTCTATATTGCATGGTAGAATGTGAATTATAATTTGCACAGTATTATTGATATACAGTACGTACCACTACAACTTCTCATATCAGAATCCAGTCGATATCCCCAGTTACAGATGCACATGTATGTTCCATGAGTATTAACACATTCATGTTCACAGCCATTGTCAGTTCGTGCACACTCGTCATGGTCTATACAAGGTGTATATGTAATATTGTATTCTGATGTACTTGTTTATGTCACCTTGACAAGTAAGCTGATCAAATTCGAGAACATATCCTTGAGTACATATGCAGTGATAAGAGCCCATTGTGTTGCTGCACTGTGAGAAACATCCAGCGTCTGGAGGAATATTGGGCTCACAGGTACATCCACCAAAACTATTCTGGCATTCATCAACATCTGTATAAACAACATAAGCACATTTTGTAACCATGATAGTATACCTCCACAGAAGGTTGTAATGTCAGTAGTCCAGAACGGATTTTCTGGATTCTCTGGAGTAGCAATGCATGATCTGTTAGTTGCTCCTCTTTCTAATGAGTATCCTTTGCTACAGGCAATGTGACAGGTCTGTCCAAATGCATAACTACATGGTTGTACTACATGACCATTACTAGGTGACACGGGAGGACCATCACATCGTAATCTTGTACACCTTGGTGTGGGGGAACTCCATAGATGGTTTGGCTGACATGTTGATACAAATTCACCAAACAAGCTAAATCCAGGATCACAAGTGAATGTACAGTTTTCATCTGTTGCTACTCCAGTACAAGAAATAGTTCCATCTTGTGGAGCAGCAAGTGTTAACGAACATGGATCAGCTGTACGACAGAACAAAAAATAAATTCTGTCAAAATTGATATTCTTTATCTTTACCAGTGCATGTCTTCCCATTAGCATCAAGGGTGTATCCAGGATTGCATATACAATGAAAACTGCCAGCAGTATCCACACATATATGTTGGCAAGTATGAACTAAAGGATCCAAACACTCATCAACATCTAAACAAATATACAGTGTGCACTCAGTTAGTGGGTGTAATCTGGATATTATGTACAATACATACAGTACCTATACAATGATGATTATCATTATCCAGTACATATCCAGTTCTGCAGGAGCAGGTGTAGCTACCAATATCATTAGTACATGTGTGAGCACATCCTCCATTGTTGGTTAGACATTCATTGACATCTGTATGTATATTATTAGTCAATACACATTTTACGTACCTAAAAGTATATACCTGCACAAGTTGTTCCATCAGTACGTAACCTGTACCCAGGAATACAGCTACACTGCCAGTAGTTTGGCAGGTTGTTACAAAGTTGTTCACAATTATGAGCTCCAGTGGCACACTCATCATGGCCTATGACAAGGCCACGCCAGTTGTTACTATAACACCATAATATACGTACTTACCAATGCAAAACAGTCCAGTAGAGTCAAGTATTTCATGACCATCACATGAACATGTAAATGACCCAACTGTATTAATACAGTGTACTTCACATCCACCATTGACAGTGGAACATTCATCGATGTCTAGTATTCAAATTGCATTGTCTAATTATGAGTGCATGAATTGATCAGTATAATGTGGATCAGAAAAATACTATGCTATAATATGTTGATAAATATTTAGACACTGTACTAGGAAGTCATTAGGGAAACAACCAAATGTATAGACAATGCAACGGCAGTCGTCCACTGCATAGTAAATACAATAAAGTACAGGAGTAATATTAAACTATAGCATTGTTGCATTGTCTCAAACAGAAACAATACACTGGTAATATAATCTAATCCAAAAAGGGTGCGGCCCCTAAACAGGCCATGGTGAAAAAAGATGTGAAATCCAAGGTGGTGGCCAAGAAATGGCTGTGATGGTAGGCTAACAGTAAAGATTTTAATAACGACAATTCAGGAAAATTTTGCCTACCATCACAGCCATTTCTTGGCTGCCACCTTGGATTTCACATCTTTTCACACCATGGCCTTTAGGGGCTACACCTTTTTTTACAGCTTGGCTGTTTTGGATTGGATATCACTTCTTTTTGTATTTGTATACATCAAAGTGGGGGCTTTTCTAGCCTGTCTTTTTTTTCTTTACCACAGATTGTTTGTAGCTGAACTCTTTACAGGGTGATTTGTTTTTATAACTCAACTCTATACAAGGTGAGTTGTTTCTAGCTGATCTGTCTACTAGGTGACTTGTTTCTAGCTAATCTCTCCATAAGGTAGCTTGTTTGTAGCTGAACTCTCTACAGAATGATTTGTTTGTCTCTATGGGGTGAGTTGTTTCTAGCTGACCTCTCTACAAGGTGACTTGTTTCTCTCCATAAGGTAGCTTGGTTGTAGTTAAACTCTCTACAGTGGGGGTTTGCAACTCTGAAAAATCCTGTACGAGATTTCAAATCTTTGTGATTTGGAAAGATTTCATGTAATTTATGGCAAAATTTCAAGATTTAAGAACATTTGAAATCTTAGATATCCGAAATAGTAGCATCACGTAATATGTAGTAGACGGAAATAGGCAGAACCCTTTCTCGAGTTCTCTGAAAATTTGTAGGGATGCTGGACATAGCATATGTGATGCTGCAAATACGGAAGTATACAGGGAATATACGGAACTTTACAACAATTTTTAGAGATTTCAGATTTCAAAATCAGAGATTTCAACAAGATTTCAAAGAGGGCTGTACGAGATTTCAAGGGAGGTGCAGACCCCTTGCTCTACAGAGTGTAGTTTCTTTGTAGCTGAACTCTCTACAGGGTTACTTTGGCTAGCCGATCTATCTACAGGGTGATTTGCTTATAGCTGAACTCTCTACAAGGTGATATGTTTGTAGCTGAACTATCTACAGGGTGTAGCTAAACACTCTACAGGGTGATTTGTTTGTAGCTGATCTCTCAACAGGGTGATTTTTTTTTGTATCTGAACTCTCTGCAGGGTGATTTGTTTCTAGCTGAACTCTCTGCAGGGTGATTTATTGTACCTGAACTCTCTACAGGGTTATACTTGTTTATAGCTGATCTCTATAAGGTAACTTGATTGTAGCTGAACTCTCTTCAGTGTGACTTGTAATGTTCTGAATCTCTATTTGTAGCTGAACTCTATACATGGTAACTTTTTTGTAGCCGAACTGTCTATGTTTGTACCTGAACTCCCTACAGAATAACTTGCAATGTAGTAGAACTCTATAATGGAGAAACTTATAAACGTATATAACCGAATGTTCACTGTTCTATTAGAGTATCGCATTTGCTACACATAGTTGGCTTTTGATCAGTGGTTTGTAAACCGATTCTTCTGTACTACTGCAAGGACCTTCTAACTACAATGATTATTGCAGCTACACACTGATTGTCAGTTCACTGCTCTAAGCGGTTTGCCTGGTAGGACGTATGAGTGAAAATTATTGGTATTTTTATTCACGAAGCTTGATCGCGCAATTGTTACACACCTTTGATTTCGAGTCATACCTCCATGATTGTTATTTTGATTTCTTTCAAACCACCAAAAGGCACTCCTACGATGGCTGGTCTATCCACATATCGATTTTCAACTCATTCCTTGAAGTGGTATACCCTGTAGGCATGACAACAAATCGATCTTGTTTTTACACAAATAATCGGTCATAACTCAAGTACAATTCATAGAATTTGCACCAAACTTGGTACTAGAATTTGCCCTTAGATTCTCTTTAAGCGTTCCAAGTTTCAGGGCGATCGGTTAACACTTTTGTGTTTATAGCAATTTTTCAAAGTGTGCAAAAAGATGAAGAAGAAAAACAACAAAGAAATAAAAATGAAATTTTGGCCACTCATATCTCGAAAACGGTTGGGGCAATTTTCTTCAAATTTAGTATGTAGGGTGGCCTACCTGGCAGGCATCTCTGCAGTGAAACCGGTTCCAATCGGATGAGAGATTACGGAGCTACAAAGGTGTAAAAATCATGTTTTCTTTCTTCCTGTCAATATACTCACAGACACAGTGAGGCGCACTAGCTTCTTGGGCCGCACGACACACTACCATGTGTCTTGATCTACATAATGTAAATGCAATGCCCATAACATGTAAATGGACACCAGAGATAGATTGATGAAATTAATGAGTCCATCATGCAAGCATGTTCACAAACTTCATACAGGTGTGTGCGTATCATACAGTACAATAGTACTGTATAGTAGGGACCACAAAGGAGTAGGCGTGGCCCACAAAATAGCATCACCCAAAAACCACCCTAAATTTTCCCTGATGACGATGAGGCAGTATTGGTTAGATAAAACTAAGCTCAAACAAACCTTCAGATCGGTCCAAAATGCTTTCAACAAGTTGCTACGGAATTAAAAAAAAAATTAATTGAATTTTCTACTGACTGAGTAACTGACTGAGTAAGTAAGTAACTGACTAATGCCTTCAGACAAACGTAACTAATAGATTCTTCATGGACTTACCAGTGCCCTCCTTTGTGTCCCAATTCATCTTTGCTGACAGTGAAAAGTGTCAATTTGGCAGCTTCCCTTAACGGAAATCATCTGTATTTTTCATAGTGGCTATTTTGATTGCAGAGGTGCCTTATGAACAGTTATTGATTCATACTGCTTTGTAACGGGTTGAACATAGCTGACAACAGGGGCGGATCCAGACTTATGGAAAGGGGGGATCAAAAATGAACTGAAGCACTACATTGTCTCTGGTTTGATAAGGTGAGACCAAAAAAAAAAAAAAAAAAAGGTCACAGCCAGCTGACAATAACTTCCCACCTCACCAACCACGCATTTATGGCTGATAAAGTACATAAAAATCTTTAAATAGTTCACTATGCACTGTTCTAATACTGTGACTACTTTATTAGAGTGACTGCTCTATTAGAGTATCTCGATCTTGGTATACTAAAAATTTTTGGAGGGGGGTCAAGAGCCCCCTTTGACCTCCCCCTGTATCCGCCCCTGGCTGACAATGAAGCATAATGGACACTAGATGATATTTGATATAACCAGGGCATGACAACATTTCTTTCTTTTGGTATATATGGATTGCAGAGGTGCTTTTTGAACAGTTCTTGATCCAAAATGCTGTGTAATGGGTTGAATATAGCTAACAATGAAATGTAATGGACACCTCACTTTTCAGATGATAATTGGGGTGTGCGATGCCGTTTCAAATGTGGTATGCATGGGTTCACCAGTCATGAATAGTTATTTACAAAAAAGTTAACAAACAAATACACAGAATAATTTTCAATTTTCAAACTAGAGTAGGGACCATAGCACATCGATAAAAAGTACTGAAACAAGCTGGAGTAGTGCACAATATTAAATCACAGTAAAACAATAAGAAGTGCTATATTCCTACTGTGCTCAATGTACCATAATGGAAATGCACAGTAGGGATATAACATTTCTTATTGTTTTACTGTGATTTAATATCATGCACTACTCCAGTTTATTTCAGTACCTTTTATCAATGTGCTCTAGTTTGAAAATTCCTGTATACTTACAAATACAATAAGTGTGCATACAACATACAGCTATACCTGTGCAGGTTAAACCATTGCCAGAGTAACCTGTATAACAGTGACAATGGAAACCACCCCAACTGTATTGACACATTGTTGTGGACAATCACCATTGTTAGAACTACACTCATTGATGTCTGTATATATAATAAGTATTGTGAGAATAGTGGTCACAAACAATAAACAAATGTACCATTACAACTGTATCCATTTACACTTAAGAAGTATCCAGTGTTACAAGAGCAGTGAAATGATCCTATTGTGTTGTGACAGTTCTGATCACAGTTGTGTGTTCCTCTGACACACTCATTGATATCTGTATTGTAACAACTTGTACAGTATATCTTCACCATAATCAACTCACCAGTACAATTATGTTGATCAGAAGCTAACTCATAGCCAATTGTACAAGTACAGTAGTAACTACCATGAGTGTTCACACAGTTATGTGCACATCCATGATAGTCAAGTTGACACTCATCACAATCTGGAAAAGATTTCATCTGTTAATAAACTACTTAGTGTGTCACATCCTTGCATCAATGCCTATGACTTAGCAGAATGCGATTGATAAAGGCTAACATTAGCGATACAAGAACTTCTAAAATAAATACCTATATCTGATGAAACAATAAAAAGTTCCATTAAGTGATTATTATACAACCACAGTAATGATAGTGATATACGTATACGATGACAGTTGCAAGCAAAACTGTAGACATAAAACTCTGTACCATTGTTACATAGTGGTCCAGAATAGCCAGTGTTAAGACAGCAACATCTGTTTGGTTGAACACAAATTCCTCCATTTTGACAAGCATAACTACCACTGCAAACAGCTAGAGAAGCAAAGTGAAAATTTAACAGTGTAGCACATAAGATGGGTTAATGACTAACGTGTGCAGCTGCCAGGTGATCCTGAGTATCCTGAGCAGCATGTACTTATTTGTCTGTAGGTTCCCCTTTGGGAATAAGCAGTGTAGCTTACTCGATTGTACCTACATTATGAACTTTAAGTCATGCAACTACTTAAAGCAATGTGTAATACTGTATGTACATGTGCAATTAAATTGGTATGAAACTTACATTGTACGGTAGCAAGTATCCCTGCCCATCAATCCACAACTGTAGGAATATGAATAACTAGCTTGATGATAAGCAGTATATTGTTGATTGTAGTAATAGAATTGCCTTGAATAACATGTCCTGTGTAAAAGAAATGAATTATTTGTACAAAGGTATAAATTTTAATATGGCAATAATTATGTGTACAGACGTATGTATGTATGTATGTATGCGCATGTATGTATGTATGTATGTACGTATGTATGTATGTATGTATGTATGTATGTATGTATGTATGTATGTATGTATGTATGTATGTATGTATGTATGTATGTATGTATGTATTATTAGTATTATTATTGGTTAAATAGGGCAGCCGAGGCTGATTAGGCCCTACAAGGTACAAGTAAGTACATTACAGATATTCAATTATGGCCATGTATGTATGCATGTATGTATGTGTGAATGTAATTAAGAAAACTTCTTCATTTTATCTTGTTATCAATTTGAACTACATGCACAGCATACACATACATACACACACACACACACACACACACACACACACACACACACACACACACACACACACACACACACACATACATACATATCCTCTTGCTTACAATTGATTGACAGAGCATGAGTCACTGTTAGCACAGTATGTTTGAGCTTCAGCAAGCTGCAGAGTTGCAAACATCAGCAGTCCACATGCTAAGTATTCCAACATCTATGTTGTTTAAAGATTGCGTTGTTAAAATTGACATGAATGTACCAAATGTATTTTAAGCTACTATACTATTTGTATATATATAGCTACTTAGTTTAATCATTAAAAATTTCTTAGAAAACTAAGCCTGATCCTCCAAGATTAGGCTTGTTGGGGGACAATCCCTTACACTATTTAGAGAATGACATGCTAAGATTGTAAGGACTATAACAGGTAGCCTGCTACATACTAAGTATTGTAAGGATAAACTGACTATTAGAAATTGTATGAGTTCAATAAACTCTTTAACAAAGTCAGTACACACACTATATATCCATAAATATTATTATTATGCACATAATCTACAGCAACTTAAATTTAGTACTCTATATAGATAGCTTACCATCAGTCAGAATCTTTCTTGGCCTGGTCATGCATATACACACTAGAATATTGTAAGTATCATGTATAGTAGTGAAGATAAACTGAAAATGTATTTTCTTTTGTCTTACACAATAAGATTATTCAGTACTCTGTAAGAATTGTTATTGTTATTCTTTACAGTGACAAGCACTGAAGGTCTCATAGCAACATGTGGTGCAGCTTTTGGATTACCTAACAAACAGGAACTTGAGGCTTAAACTACAGTAGCTAATAAATAACAGCCTTCTGTTCAATTCAGCTTTAATTACTTTTGTAGAATTTAATTTATAAGTCAGTTGTACTTTCTCTTGTGGTTACAATTCATATTAAAACAAAAAGCTAGTACAGTAGTACTTAATCCATACTAAAACAGCTAAACTATATAAAAAGGTGCAACCTTCAAAAAGCTAGGGTGAAAAAGTTGTGAAATCAAAGGTGGCAGCCATGAAATAACTGCAATGATGTTAATTATAATAAATTTTAATAATGCACAAAGCCATTTTATTAAAGTTTACAACATTATTACAGCCATTTTATGGCCACCACTTTTGCTTTCACAACTTTTTTTACTAAGGCTTTTTGAAGGCCACACTCTTTTATACAGCTTGGCTGTTTTTGCATGGATTTCACTTCTTTTTGTATTAATTTTAAATTCTATATACCATATACCCCAAAGCCAACCATAAACTGGCTTTGATATTTGTTTTATATAAGATAATTATTGCTCTTCTTATCTACAGATGCAATGATGATGATATACATAAGACAAACTAGTGCTTTACCAATACAGAGAAATACCTACCAATACCCAATACCAAAGCATCTAGCTATGTTAATACTGATAAATTGCTCTATATCAATGGCAGATCCAGGATGGGGCATTTGGGGCAAATGCCCCCCCCCCCCCCCAACCCACACACACACACACACACACACACACACACACACACACACACACACACACACACACCTTGTGGAGGAGCCAGCCATACTTCTGATTAAAATAGCCACTAAACTTTATGTCAGCTAGGCCAAGATCAGTTTATAAACTTATGAAAATATGCACATTTTATTAACATTTATTACAAATTCACCTGAAACTAAAGCGAAACTTGTCACCCAGCACCTTCGTGCGCATTAAGCGCCTCTAAAAATAATTATAGTGTTGCTGTTTTTGGACCGGTTTTAAGGGTTCACAACCATCTGAAAACGCCAAAATGGCAACAATGAGACACTACTAAGAGGTGATTATTTGCTGCTTCAAAAATGCAGCACTGAACTAGAGAATTTGGCTCTCCCCAACCACCTACAACTTAGCCTGTTTGTGCCCCTCCCCTTGCCAGCTCCTGGATCCGCCCCTGTATATATAAATTTGTGTTTGCTTGTTCATGGCTACATAAAGTTGTATTATAGTGGCTGCATTTATTTGCAATAGTGTTTTATAATAAAGTGAATTCCTTCCAAGTTTGGTACATGTACTATTCATCTATTAGGATTTAGAGTATCTTGATTTTTCATGCAAAACATTTTAACTAAGTAAATTCTGCACCTTAGTATGCTAGAGTACGATTTCCACAAATTTTATTAGCATATGATGATTATGATAATGATGATCAAGTAGGACTACCCCACTGATATGTACTATACAAAAATAGTTATAATATCGGCTTTGATTGAAGTTACTATGGTAACTTATTAGGCAGAGTTTATTTGATTACTTTTGTAATGAGCACACAATTTTTTTGAGGATTTCTAATACAACACATATAAAGGTGAATACATTGCATTGTTCCGATCTTCAAGTCCGGTGACAAAACATTTGTTACTGACTATTGGCCGATATCATTGCTATATATGCAATTCATCAAAAGTGCTTGAGCAACTGATTATGAAAAAATTATTAGACACATTCACAAACACCTTTTATAATATACTTGGACTTTTGTAAGGCATTCGATAGTGTATCTCATAACCAGCTTCTTTTATAATTAAAGTCAATTGGTATTGCTGGAAATCTATGGCTATGGTTCCAATACTATTTATTGCACCGATAACAATGTGTTAAGATAATACAAACAACAAATACTCAGATTTTCTTCTAGTGAGTGTTATCTGGTGTTACACAGGGAAGTATGCTAGGTCCTCTTTTGTTCCTTATTTATATAAATGATCTTCCTCAACAAGTCCTTCTTCTAGCTATACTAGTATCATATGCCGACAATACTGTTATAAGACTATTGCAGATGTAATTCTATTCAACTGCAAGAAGATCTTAACTTAATTTAGACTACAACAAGTTTGATACTGAAATTTGATTGGCTGAAAACGTGGTCTCTAAATCTCGTAGAGCCACGGTCATGTCCAATAGAGACCACGCTCTGAGGCGATACGAAACACGATAATTACGCGCCTGTAACATTGGCAACGCATGGGCATTTATGGCTAGTAACAGCCGTACTGAATTAGAGGGAGGTGTAATGGGCTTGTTTGTACTAATCAACACTACATTACTTGCTTACAAGCAGCTGTCAAGGCACAACAACAGCAACAATGAGTTGTAGTCCAGTCGCTGAGTCCAGTAGAGTAAGCGATCTATTGTCGGACACCATCTATAATTGGACACTTTTTCTCAGAAACTACCATTCTGAATCTTCTGAATTTTTCCACGGATAAACTTCACACTTAGCCTAGCAATGTACCAAAATTTGGGCTGGACAGCTTTTGTGGTTGCTTTGCTACAGCCGATTAAAGTGACTGTCCGAAAACCTCTAATATCGGAAGTTTACCTCTTTTATCGGACACCGCCCAGCAATCCTCCACTAAAAGATGAAATTCCTCACAACCACCACTGACTGTTAGGGGAATACATGTAGTTTCTAAGCAGCCATAGTTTGTTTCATTCCTCCACTCGTAAGCGGAGCTACAACCATTAATATTCGGGTGTGTCGCGACCTCTGTAATCGGACAGAGCAGAATTTCATTTCACGCGGTTTTATCACTTCAAAGCTACCTTTTAGGTATAATTAGCCATGAAAATGAAAAGTGTGGTACAAAATCTAATTGGATTTCCAAGGAGTTGTAAAATTTTACCATTTTAGCGATCAGTATGCTACTGTGGGACTCCACAAAATGACTTATGGACTGTTCCGAAGAACTTTTAGCACTGAAATGCATGGGTGTAGCACAAAGGGGAGGGTCTATAAGTCCTTCCACCCCTCCACTTCCAATTATCAAGATATACTCTAATAGAGCAGTCATGTGTCCAAACAAACATTTAGATTCAGGTTTTAGTAAAATTCAGTCATCTTTGTTACCAAAATCAATTTCAGAAGACTATACTCTTCAACTTTCCTGTTGCATGGGGGTATTCCCCCAGACTCCCTTGATAGAACATGTTTTGCATGGTAAGAATGCTTCTCACTCTCAACCAGCTATGCTACTTAAGCCCTTCATGCACCTAATTAACTTTTGCTATCTGCTCTTACAGCCATGCATGTCACACATGCTTTGCAACACATTAAACAAAAGGTAGTTTTGTATGAAATAAACAACTAGCTACATGCACTCACTGTGATATAGCCAGTGTTGGGAGTAACGCGTTACTTATGTAACGCGTTACGTAATATTATTACTTTTGTGGTAACAAAGTAATATAACGAAATACGCTATAAAAACAGGTAATATAACGCAAGCTACTTTGCTTACAAATGTAACGCGTTACCTAAGTAATATAGTTACTGTAACGAGTCTAATATTACGTAATATTATTACTACAAGTAACGAAGTTACTAATCTCGTTAGTTATCCTCTGAGTAACGCCTAGCCACAACGAAGTAACGAGGCCTACTGAATGAAGCTTATTCACCAGCTTCTTACTTATAACCAAAATTTGCATATTGTCCAACAACACAATCATGTCACGTGATAAGGTGGTAGTTTCACACGTGACAGCTTAAGGCTGTGGGCACAAAGTAATATTAGGCATTCCAGCCCAATTTTTAAATTTGGAAAAATGGACTTTTTATATGCTCAATAGATAGAGTATTGATTGCCGATCTCAGAAATATATAGTTTGTTGGGTTGGAATTAGTTACTTAGGCATGCACAGTGCTTTAAAACTAAAAAAAAGGTACATTTTTTCTCCAGGGCTCCCCATACATTTTAAAGGGAAAAATGGCACAATTGAATCAGGAAACCATCTAGCAATCTGGACTATCTTGAAACTGCAGTTGATTCTAGCTGCAAGTTTGTACATGTAATGAGAGTAACTTCAGATGTTATCAGATCTCAGCGATCTTTGTATGCTTTGTGGTGATCAAATATGTTTCACCTACTGCACACTTCTCAATACAATGGTGTATATCCATAGGTAAGTAGCTATCTCAAGTAAGTGAAAACATCAAGTTAACAACTTATAAAGGTAAACAACTAAAGTGGAGGTGCCACAATGATGCAACAATATCTAAGGTGGAGTTGTGGTTTCAATTATGGCATTGTTATGCCGACTTTAAAGTGGTTTGTATTTTTGAGCTGATGACACAGCCATCAGAAAATTGCTCTGGAATTGAAAATCGCTAACCTGAGCGAAGTAACTACACACTTTAAAGTAAGCACCAGTGACTACCTTCCACCCGACACTACGTTTTTTAAAGTTTTAAAGTATTCTACATACATTACATGGCTTGGAAAGATTACAAAACAACACAAAACTTACTTATACGTAACGCGCACGACAAAACTAAGATTTTCATGATGATCATCGTGTGAACAAACCCCATAGCGATTTTCATCCTCATTGGAGCTCGGACTACGGAGCAATCCCAAGTTAAACGAGAGTTGTTGTTTTGTACCAGGGGTCTATTGGGGAATATACGGAGAAATTTTTTATTAAAAAATCTCGGATACTGGAATGCCTAATAATATGTAACATTATTACAGTTACTTTATTTTATGGGTAATATGTAACTGTAACTAAATAGTTCAGTTGCAAGTAATATCATAGATAATATATACCTCCGGACACGTGTCCGGAGGTATATATTATCTATGGTAATATGTAATATGTAACTAGTTACTTTTACAAAGTAACTTGCCCAACACTGGATATAGCTATACAGCTAGTAATTAGCTAGAAGATATTACAGATTTTTAAAATGAACCAAAGAAAGGCATGACATGTACACTATATAGATATAGCTGTGACAAGTGTATAATGTAGGTTAAAAGCACACAATTAGCTCCAATCTGGATCGTAATTAATTTAACTGCTGGAATGGTTATTTGCAGAAATGGCAAATATATAGTGATAGTCATCCTTGCTGGTTGTTACTCCAGAACATGAACATGTGATGTCATTCTTTGCATCACTTATATGTGACCCAATTTCTTGACTGGATGATAGGAGTTCTTAGCAATGTACAAGTTTTGTTTTCCACCTGCAAATTAGCTATATATACATGCATGCATGTCTTATTTTTAATTAATAGAAATCACACCTTTCATTGAGCACATTGCATAGCATGTGTGACATGCATGGCTACAAGGGATATAGCAGAAATAAGGTGCATAAGGGATTTACAAGCTAGAATGGTAGCTGGTCCATACAGTTTGCAGTGTATGTGATAAGTATACACTTATCATCATCTAAAGCATGCACCATCAAGAGGGTCTGGGAGCATGACCAATGGCGGATCCAGGATGGGGCATTTGGGGCAAATGCCCCCCCCCCCACCTTGTAGAGTAGTCATAGCTAGCTAGTAGTACAGTTTTGATTAAAATACTGAACTTTATGTTAGGTCAAGATCAATAACTCGTGAAAATATGCACATAACATTAATTTATTGTTACAAATTCACAGCGAATTAGTCAAACTAGCCATAAAATTGTCAGTCAGCACCTTCATACGTACTAAGCGCCTCTAAAAATAATTATCGTCTTGTTGCCTTTAAAGACATTAATGACCTTTTAAACAGCTTTTAAGACTTCACAACCATCTGCAAAGGCCAAAATGGCAAAGTCAACACTGAGATACTACTAAGAGGTGATTTTTTGCTGCTTCAAAAATGCAGCAATTAACAAGAGAATCTGGGTCTCCCCAACCACTTACCACTTAACCTGTTTGTGCCCCTCCCCTTGCCAGCTGCTGGATCCGCCTCTGATGACTCCCCAAAAAAAGCTTTGAAAATTAGCCTTCTGAAATTCATTTTGATGTACCAAGGTTGAAATTTTATTCAAAAATGCACCTAAATACTTATTTGAATACATGACTGTTCCATTAGAGTAGCTGACTGCTCTGTTAGAGTATATCTTGATAATTGGAAGTGGAGGGGTGGAAGGACTTTAGACCCTCCCCTTTGTGCTACACCCATGCATTTCAGTGCTAAAAGTTCTTCGGAACAGTTCATAAGTCATTTTGTGGAGTCCCACAGTAGCATACTGATCGCTAAAATGGTAAAATTTTACGACTCCTTGGAAATCCAATTAAATTTTGTACCACACTTTTCATTTTCGTGGCTAATTATACCTAAAAGGTAGCTTTGAAGTGATAAAACCGCGTGAAATGAAATTCTGCTCTGTCCGATTACAGAGGTCGCGACACACCCGAATATTAATGGTTGTAGCTCCGCTTACGAGTGGAGGAATGAAACAAACTATGGCTGCTTAGAAACTACATGTATTCCCCTAACAGTCAGTGGTGGTTGTGAGGAATTTCATCTTTTAGTGGAGGATTGTTGGGCGGTGTCCGATAAAAGAGGTAAACTTCCGATATTAGAGGTTTTCGGACAGTCACTTTAACTATGATCGGCTGTAGCAAAGCAACCACAAAAGCTGTCCAGCCCAAATTTTGGCACATTGCTAGGCTAAGTGTGAAGTTTATCCGTGGCAAAATTCAGAAGATTCGGCATGGTAGTTTCTGAGAAAAAGTGTCCGATTATAGATGGTGTCCGACAATAGATCGCTTACTCTACTTCGATACATAGCACGCGCCTGTAACTAGAGATTTCCAACTAAATTAAATAATTAACATTCCATACATTCATTGGTATGACAAATATTGTGCATTTTTCAGGGTCATTTTAGTGTAAACCCCACCTCAATCAGTGGTTTCTATCAAAAGATATAAGGAAAAGAAGTTGACAGTGTGATGATTTTTGTGTACAGCTTTTTCAGTGCTTTTTATGTATATTGCATGGCACCAAACACAATATTCAGAGTATCATAAATCTAGATAGGAAACCAATAGCGACATGAAATTTTCACCACATATCTATTTTATGAAGAACAGCATATGAACTAAGTAAAACCTCTCAAAAGTGACCACTTCTTTGTAGACTGACCACTCAGAATATTACATGAATAAAGCAAGTGATTCACAGATAAAACTTTGTGTACTGTGTAATACTAAGTATACACAGGTACCTAATGCATTTTCAGGGATAACTAACTAGAAAAATCAGTAATATTTTATAACATGGCAAGTACTAGCATCACAAGTCACAATTAACGCATACTTCGGAAACATAACAATCAGATAACACAATGTAAGAGCAACATTATTTTTAAAATAGATTTCTTTGGACACTACTCAGCTTTATTTGTCACATTGTAAGCACTAAGGATGATAATTATTATATAACACAATGACATGCATCACTGTACTACAAAGAAAAATTATAAATAGCTTCTGATCAAAATTACAATTACTGAAGCTGCTATAAAATGGATCAAAACAGCAGTAAATACACCAGAATATAACAACAGGTAAGTGTGAAGCCATATAAGGTTGGTATCACATGCCAGTCTCCACTTTTGAAAAGATTATTCTCAACCCGAGGCTCAACCTTGTGTTGAAACCATCATAATAAATGAGACATGTATATACATTTACAAATTCAGTAACCCTCGGTCACATGCGACCACAAGGCTGGTGATCAAGTGATACCAACGTGGGCATGGCAAGGGAAAAAAGTAATTACAATTACAAACAAAAACAACGATTACAAAACAAAACAAAAATATTAAATTACAAGTACATTATCACAACCACTCTCGGCAATCCCTTGCCATAAAAATCCTCTGGGATGCAGTCATACAAACCTTCGAGGCATCATCCAGCATCCGTTGAACCAGTGACCTTGTGATATTGATGTCCTTATCAATAAAATGTAGTACATTGTAAGTGTTAGTGACTGAAAATTGCTGGAAGTGACCTAAAACGCTGATCTCAAGAGTCTCATAAAAGTTGGTAACATTTAACCGATCTAGCTCTGATAGAATTTGGTGGTATTCAGCCTTATTTTGTTTGCGAGATCTAGCCTGCTCAAGATGGTGGGCACTGTCCAATGGACATGTCAGTTCAAATAAAAGTATACTAGAAGTGACGGTATTATGGATAACAATGTCTGGTCTAAAGGGGGTCACAATCACATTAGGTGGAAGTGTAGATGGGGGTGACTCACTGGCTCGCAAGTTAGGAAGGTCAGCATAAACCCGGATATAGGGCAAGTCAATGTAAACCCTGATGAAACTGTCGACCAAAGATTGAATGACTAAATCATGTCGATAAGTGTACCTTTCCTGAGATAACGCAACCGGACAGCCCCCCAAGACATGAGCAGTAGTTGGACGTGAGGAATCACAAAGTACACATTTTGCATGACATTGTATATTCCACCTTCGCAAGTTCATGGCAGTTGGCAGAGTGTCCGAAGCCGCCCGCAAAAGAAATGACAGCTGACCAGGATGCATAATGGATAGTAATCGGTTCCAAGTTCGACAAGAGGTCTCAAGCTTGGCAGAGTCTGCAAACTTGCACTGAACAGAAAGTGTTTGAAGATGATCCTCAGAGGTAGATTTAACCTCACTAAGTAGTTGAGTCTTAGCTGTCACATACAATGATCTCGCAGTAGGTAATGAAGAGAGTTGCTTCCTGGCTGTAGATAGGATGGAATAATCACAATCCTGAAATTGCAGAAATTCTTGCCCTAAATGTAGATGCACGCCCAGCTCTTGGAGCTTAGGGTCTGAGGAAGCACTGATACATGACAACAAGCTAATCTTGGCCTCTCTTGTAACATTAGATACACTTGGGCAGCATATCCCCGGGTAATAAAGGACTACACGTGTTGCACTTCTTGGTAGATGTAGCCATCTTTTCAAGTAGCAAGTAGCCATAGACTCCATCTTCGATATGGCAGTAGGTGTAACTGCATCCACACTAAGGTGGAAACGCAACAGTGATAAAATGTAGTTTCGATAAATCCAAAGTTTGTATTCTCCACGTATGCGCAGGGTGTCAGTAGCTGATAGTAATTCTGTTATCCGGCCTACCATACGTTTATTAGCAGATCTCTTTGTGGCACTTAATGATACACCAATAAGCTTTCCTAAAAACTTTGTGCCGCCTTCAGTAATTGACCTTGTAACACCTTTAGATAAAACTATTCCTTTCTGCAAACACTTAGAGCCGTCGAATAGGTACGATATACACTTCACAGGTTTGAAAGATAGATCCAAGTCACATGCTCTACGGTCAACTGTTTGAAGAACACTAACATGTATATCAAAGTTATCAGAAACCAACGTAACATCATCAGCATAACCCATCACTGAATGCTCACTGGAGTTAACTACTTTCAATGAAGGCCTCCATTTAGCTTTACTGGTGACCGGATCTGTCTCAAGAGGAACGAATTTCCTAGCTCTTTTAGAACAGGGTAGCCACTGCGTCCTATTGAGATCAACTGTTTCATATACCACTTGTCCATTATCTTCACTATACACAATTTTACAAGATCCATCTGTGTAGTACTCATCAACATAAACTTTGTACCATCCTGGCAATTCTCCATTGTCTTCAGTCCATTTTATATACACATAGGTACCAACAGGTGGGAGCATCTCAGTGTCCTTGATCTTCAACTGAAACTGATAGCCGTGGGAGGAGTTTAATGATTCTGCTAGCTTGAGAACAGGGTTGAACACAAGTAGGAAGATTATAGGAGAGAGTGTGTCTCCCTGAAAAACACCTCGTTTAAAAGGTATCTGGTCTGTTTCCCAAGAATTACCCTTAACGATGACAAACAACTGTGAATAAAAGGATTGAACGTAATCTTTAAAAGAAGGTGGTACTTTTACTGCTTCCAGCATATCAAAAATCAGTTGGTGGGACACAGAGCCGAAAGCATTCTTCAAGTCGAGGAAAGTCATCATCAGTGGCTTTCTATTTGTCAAAGCATCTTCCATGATAGCAGATAGAGAGTATATGTGCTCAAACACACCCGGCAAGCCAGAAACAAAACCCTTCTGAATACTAGTATCTATAACATTGTTTGCTCTCAAGTAAATCTCAAGATGGCGGCTCAGAATCTTATGAAATAACTTCCCCACCACACAAGTAAGGGCAATTGGATGGAAGTTAGATGGATCACTGGTATCACCAGATTTATGGATAAGCCTTAACCGGGCAACTCCCCAGCTAGGTGGAGCAGTTCCTGTCTCAAGTAATTTATTAAACAGGGTAGCCATGAAATGATGACTTGACGGAAGGTGGTAGAGATGGTAATAGGTGATGCCATCCATTCCTGGAGCAGACTGCATAGAGCAGTGTTTCAATGTAGATTTCACTAATCCAGGAGTGATCTTCTCTGTGTTGAATAATGACGGATCACAATCAGGTATAAATTCATGGGTCCAATCCGGTAATTTGTTGTAAGTAACTGTACTATCAGAGTAAGTTTCCTTAAAGTAACTGGTAGCAGAACTATGATCGAAAGATGGATCAGGATCATTAGATGGTTGTAACTTCTTGTGAACATACTGCCAGGGATTCTTTCGGAACTCCTGCTCATTCTTACACATTTCCCTAGTGATCTGCTGGCGGCGATGGCATTTTAAAACTTTATTGTGCGTTCGCACCAGTGTAATAAAATTCCCGTCATCGCCCTCCATATGTCTACGAGAAGCGTTCTTCATGTCAGTAAGGTTCTTCAAAATTGTTTCCATTCTACGAGGACGATGGCGTCCGTTACAGGTTGGCAAAATTATCACTTCATACTCCAATAGAAGGTCACTCACAATGTGAGAAAACTCTCCAGCACTTTCAGCAGGACTCAACACATCCCTGCCGATCGAGTGGTGTAGCCAGGCTAAACGGTTACGAAGAATGTCATCCAAACGTGGCCAACACGGCGGCGGTTTAGCGTATTGCTCTTGAGGGCGATGAGGAGACGCCATGTTCACCACGTCACGTGATAATTTTCACCTTATTTTGCAATTCCGCACAAGACAACAAACTGCTCACCTTCAAACTATACTTACATAGATGCAGGGGGATGCCTTGAAGCCCAGGGTGATTGTAATGCTGAATTCTGAGTAGTGCTAGACGGCGATTTACCTTTAAAAGGGCCATATTTCCATCGTAATCCAACATCAATCGTCCTCCAATCAAAAAACACATGGAAAAATCGAAATCAGCATATGTGACCGGATTTGCGAAAAGGTACCTTTTTCGCACATTTTTCAAAACCTGTTTTTTGTTATTAAAGCATTTGTATAATCACATACTATTCGCTGTTAAAATTTTAGCGCGATACACCCAACCGTTATTGAGATATAGGAGTTTTTCGATTCAATACATTACAAATTAACTTTAATACATCTATCAAACCTGTAGTATAAGATTCCGAATATTCTCCGTAACCAATCAAGGCGACAAATCTTCTTACAAATCGCTGTGTTCAGAAACGGAGTGAAATTACAAAATAAAACGGATTAATTATTGCATGGCTGTTTCCTTTTCCTCGTGACGATGTGCTACTGCCATATTCTGTGTAATTCGGATTGTTTGGTGAGTTTATTGTTTACGTAACGAAGTTTTGTCGACTGTAAACACGTAACATACCTGTCAAATGAAGGATTTCTTTTAGTGCGCACTGTTTCAATGCTTTTGTTGTTCAGTTGTTTAAAATAAGCCGACTAAAGCAAGCAGAGTAAACTATGATACTGGATAATAGCCACAGCGAGAACCGTGGTATTATACAATAATTAATTTTAGTTGTTAGCTTCTGTCAAGTTAAAAATGGCGGCGTGATTGTAATTAACCTGGCCTATGATATAAACACAGTGAAACACTACTGTAACAGCACTAGTAACTAGAAAATGAGTTAACAGATACAATTCAAAGAGATTAAATACATACAACACAGAAGTATTCTGAAGTGGAGGTCATGGCCGAGGTTCTGTTGGTTCAGGACATACGATGTCTTGCACTTCTGTTGGACAAAATTCTTTAATTTTATCGAATAAATATCATTTCCTTTCTATAGATAGTCCATCAGGGATGATAACTTGTGGAAGATCTGTGTGATGTGGATGCCATGAAGAATTTTTTCGTAAGTTAATACACCGCTCGGTGTCAGAAATACGGTTTTTCACAAATACCTTTCCAGGGCGTGATGAGCTAAACCTAAAGTGGTGCAACTGCGTTATCCCCTTCAACGCAGTTTTGATGGTGTGTTGCTCGAAATACTCTGCCCAGTTGTACATTGGCACTATGTTGCTTCCGTCCTGTGCTCCAACTAGTTGAGCGTAGTTTGGTTTTGCTGACTGGTTTACTACTCTCACAATATCATCAAGACATCCAATAGAAGTCTTCTTATAGTTTTGCTTCAGCAGTCCAAAACACCAATCAGGACTAAACTTTGTGTGGCCAACAGGAAGAAAAGAGATTGTGATATCATTATGTTGGCCAGTGAGAATGCGCCACATGAAGTAGTACATAAGAAACCGATTCTTATTCTGGCCACAGCAATTATCTGCATGGAAATGGACTGATTTTTCTCCAAATCCATGATGATAAAGGAAATGATGTAGCATTGAAATTATAGTATTTCCACCTTTGCCAACATTGGATGTCTCGTCGATCAAGTAGTTTATCTGAAATTATAGCACATTGGAGATGCAATTCATAAACATCACAGTATCAACTTACTTGCCGAGGAACAGCTTCGCAACAGACACCAAATATGGCACATTTACGAGGTGTCAGAAAATAAATAGGACCAGGCTGGAAAGGGTTGCTTGGGTAATGGACCTACAATAAGTAAGTCATTATAGTCAGTTAGCTATGATTTTATGCAAATACCTGTTGTGCCATGTCAAAGCTGTAATGTATGGTTTTGTTGTTGGAGTTGCAAGGTATTTCTGCTCCAGGAAGAGGAACTTCCATCGTTTCACCATGTGTGTACAGCTCTTCCAATGCTTTCACACTGTCCTTGCATGCCTTTCTGTAATAGTCCCTCTCCTCCTTAACATGTTTGATGTGTGTTTCAGCTTCCTTGATGGTCTACAGTAGGAAAAACAATAGAACTTTGATACTTTTCAGAATAGAATACTGGCAAACCTTGATTTGTTAAGTGTTTAGCATGTGAAGCTTTGTAATGACAATCTGCACATTATAGACATGGCTTTGTTGTAATTTACAGTAGGTTACTAAAGTGATATTCATCACCAAAATGGTTATCTCTAATTGGGATATTCTAATATTTTCATGTATTGTTTTCTATAATGTCATGATTATGTCTCTAAATTTACCTGTGACTTTTCTTCTTCTGGTTTATTAATGGATCTCATAATAGCTGTGCTATTTTGTTGACAGACCCAACACAAATCTGTACGTGGCTTGGCAATGAGAATGTGTGGGAGCAGCTTTCTCCAGTATGCGAGAAAAGTGGTGTTTGCTACGTATCTGATGCCAGCCTGAATGCAAGAGTCTTTGTAACGTCTCCACACATCCTAAATGTGAGTAAATACAATAATGATTCAGCACTAGATCGTTCTGAGTGGTGTCACTGTTTGAAATGTAAAATAATTGTTTTCTCTTTCTTTTTGTTTGGGTGGGGGAGAGTCATCTGTTTACATCTCTCAAATGTTTGCATTTACAATACAACTTGTAGTGCGATTTTGTTACGCCTGACATATGTGACCGTCTCAGCGAAAACTCGCATTGTTTGCACAAGCATGCATATTTAGAAAAATGAAAATTATTTGTAAAATTATGCATTCTAAAGGAAAAAGTTTGCAAGTTTAAATGGGGCCGGTTCTCTGGGAAGGAAGTCTCAAAACAATGACAACTATATACCATCTTACTCGCCTGCTCATGGAGAGTTCGAAAATCTTTGTTTTGTTTCTGTAGTGCTAATGGTATATGGTTGATACATGCATTTGTTAACAGTGCAGTAGACGTGAAGAATCGTTGCCATTTCTTTTGTAAAACTGGCTTTGTGAGTAACCACGCAATCAAATACCAGTCTAAACCTATGCTTCAGTTGATTGGCCAATGACTGCTGAATCTTTTAAGCCAAATTTCAACAGTGTAGGGTAAAGCAAACAATAGTTACAGCCTCGAATGTAAGCGCATGTAATTTATGTTTAGTATAGTTGTTGTACAAATCGATTTTCTTACTCTACCTACTGTCTAGCACTATAATTCCAAAACTGCTCACCGGAATTAGCTGAAATTTGGATTATCCACTCCTTAGGCACTAGAGATAATGCTGAGACAATAAAAAGAAATTCAGCAAGTGTGCGAAAAAGCGGGTTTTTGCTGAGACGGTCATGTATAGAGTATGTTGTTTCTATGTTTGAAAGCTTCTAACATGTCAACTTTTATGAAAAAATATTATGTGAGTAGGATCACATGATCTCAATGGTTCCTTGAATGCCAGTTTTGAAATCCCAAGAACTTATAGAATTGTTTCAGTCCTTTCATACAAGAAAACTAACCTTTTTACTGCTGCTCGATGGTAACAATTTCATATCGTCTCTTTTATATCCAGGTATGCGTCCAGGCAAGAGGATGGCATGTTGTTCAGCATAGTTCTGCAGAAACTTGACAGCAGCATTGATGACATCAAATGGCATGGCGTTGTGAGGAAGACACTTACTGTTTCCATGGACTCGTGGTGTCATTCCACATTCCAAGTAATGTGACCTAATGGACTGAAGTCTCTTCTTTGGTCCAATTCCATAAAGAAACCCAAAGGTAACTGAACAAACCGGAACCCTGTTGTGCATGTAGTCAGAATAGTTCCTTTGTCTCCTTTTAGCCTTGTGTCTACCATCTATGATGTTCTCACTCCTGTTCAATGTTGTCATCAATGACCCTAAGATGACCATGTCAAGTTCGTCGTGTGTCATAAGAGAGGCTTGAGCCCTCATTTCAATGAAGTGCTCTGTTGTGAACTGAGAGCTACATGGTCTACCATCAGTCTTCTTGCAACCACATGTGTTTACTACGAACTCTTCACAAAGTAGACCTTCCCTTTCATCTACCAGTGTACTACTACCTGTGGCTGGAGGTGGTAATGATGAACTGCTACTGTCACTGTTTGAATCCATTCTCCTTCTTTTCCTTGCAGATGTTGAACCAGGAGTACTACTGCTTCTGTTGGTAAGTGGTGTGCTAGTGAATGGCTGATTATCATTCAGTGATGTATCAGGCAGTGATGTATTAGGCGTACTGGTGATCGGCTGACTATCATTCAGTGATGTATCAGGCGTACTGGTGATCTGCTGACTATCAGTAGACACTACACTGGCTGGGCAATACACTTCTGGAACACAAGAAGATTCTGGAGTCATCGTTTCCTGGTGGTTATTTGCTAGTGGAGACTGAAGCATGCCACTGCCTGGAGACATAGTAGTATCAACTGCTGAAGTAAAGTTCAGGGAAATCTCTTCTTCGAAAAGACCTACTGTTCAACTAATTTTAATGTTTTTTGTGTATGTTGTAAATATACCTGCATTGTTGTCAAATTCTTCATAAGTGTCTTCATCACATTCAGTAGTGTTTACATCGTAACCTAGGTGGAATTTTCACCTCGACATGGCAGAAATATTTTAATGGATTCCTTACCGCATTCCGATTCTACGTCACTTTCATCATCGTCAAAATATTCCTCAATAAGCGCCTCAAATTCTTCGTGGTTTGTGTTTAGAGAGTGACCAAGCCCATCGTTACAAAGAGAGTTTAAGGCTGAAGTAACTCTATTTCTACTCCGACTGGCCATTGCAGCAGCTTCGCGCGCAAAAGAACCGCCATTGAAAACAAATCGGCTATTTGTAAGTGATTCCGTGTTACGTCTATCGTAGTATGTGCACATGGCCCTATATTTTGCATAGTATCTTTCGGTACGATGTACCCACGAAGCTATAATTTTGCAGTGTAATAGCCTAGGCTTATGCGCACCCATATATGCAATAAAAAAGGAGGCTTATTATTTTTGGAAATTTTCAGTCGCTCTTTACTCGAGTTTTGAAATGTGCGAAAAAGGTACCTTTTCGCAAATCGGGTCACATATACGGTTTGCCCAGAACCACTTTCTTCGTCCTCATCAGCAGCAGATTCACGCGGAAACACTCGGAAACTTCGGCTATCACAGGTGCCACATTCTTCCAATTAGAATTACGTACGCAATTATTTGTATGGGCTCCCTATGGGGATTTTTATTTTCAAACTTTGATTTGCTGTATTTCAATAAATACCGCATGGATTTTAATCCAGTAAAGTGCATTACAAAGTACGAAGCATTGGCTACCATTTATTGGAACGGCAGCGTATGAAACATTTATTGAAGGTGTATAATTTAAGTAGCAAAAATATGTGTGAAAAATTGGTAGGCTGGAAATCGCTACTGTAACATTGGCAACGCATGGGCGTTTAAACGGGTAGCAACAGCCACGCTGAGGTCCCGCCATGTAGGGAGGTGTAGAGGGCTTGTTTCTAGTAATTAGCTATACATTTCCTATTTACAAGCAGCTGTCAACTCAAGGTACAATAACGAGTTGTAGTCTAAATAAGTTAGACGTCAAGAACCACTGGGTTCTACGGGATTTAGAAAACCCTCAGGCCCTTAGTAGCGCCCTCGCTGCGCTCAGGCGCTACAGCCCAGGGCCTTCGAGTTTTCTAAATCCCGTAGAACCCTGGTTCTTGACGTCTAACTATTATCTAATCCAAAACAGCCAAGCTGTAAAAAAAGTGCGCGGCCCTCAGAAAGGCTATGGTGAAAAAAGATGTGAAATCCAAGGTGGCGGCCAAGAAATGGCTGTGATGGTAGGTTAATGGTAAAAATTTTAATAATGACAATTCAGGTAAATTTTGTGAAGCGGCACAAAAATTCACCTGAATTGTCGTTATTAAAATTTTTACCATTAACCTACCATCACAGCCATTTCTTGGCCGCCACCTTGGATTTCACATCTTTTTTCACCATAGCCTTTCTGAGGGCCGCACACTTTTTTTACAGCTTGGCTGTTTTGGATTAGATTTCATTTCTTTTTGTATTTGTATACCCCAAAGCCGGCCTACGGCCAGCTTTGGGACTTTTTTAACCTATGTTTTTTTTCTTTACTACAGGAAGAAGTAAAGATGAAGTAGATATACTTTAAATATTTTATCAGTAAATGTACAAATTATATATATAATACATATGTGACCGGATTTGCAAAAAGGGGCCTTCCACACACATCCAATTTGCCAACTTTGACAATTGATAACTTCAGATTGGAAAGAGCTATTGCCTTGAAATTTGGGCAGTGGTGATTTTTTTGCAGCTGAACTCTCCACATGATGGTTTCTTTGTAGCTGAACTCTCTACAAGGCAATTTCTTCTAGCTGATCTCTCTACAGGGAGATTTGTTTGTAGCTGAACTATCTACAAGTTAACTTCTTCTAGCTGATCTCTCTACAGGGTGATTTGTTCGTAGCTGAATTCTGTACAGGTGATGTGTTTGCAGCTGAGCTCTTTACAAAATGGTTTCTTTGTAGCTGAACTCTCTACAAAGTAACTTCTTCTAACTGATCTTTCTACAGGGTGATTTGTTTGTAGCTGAACTATCTACAAGGTAATTTCTTCTAGCTGATCTCTCTACAGGGTGATTTGTTTGTAGCTGAATTCTGTACAGGTGATTTGTTTGCAGCTGAGCTCTTTACAAAATGGTTTCTTTGTAGCTGAACTCTCTAAAAGGTAACTTCTTCTAACTGATCTTTCTACAGGGTGATTTGTTTGTAGCTGAACTATCTACAAGGTAATGTCTTCTAGCTGATCTCTCTACAGGGTGATTTGTTTGTAGCTGAATTCTGTACAGGTGATTTGTTTGCAGCTGAGCTCTTTACAGAATGGTTTCTTTGTAGCTGAACTCTCTACAAGGCAATTTCTTCTAGCTGATCTCTCTACAGGGAGATTTGTTTGTAGCTGAACTATCTACAAGGTAACTTCTTCTAGCTGATCTCTCTACAGGGTGATTTGTTCGTAGCTGAATTCTGTACAGGTGATTTGTTTGCAGCTGAGCTCTTTACAAAATGGTTTCTTTGTAGCTGAACTCTCTACAAAGTAACTTCTTCTAACTGATCTTTCTACAGGGTGATTTGTTTGTAGCTGAACTATCTACAAGGTAATTTCTTCTAGCTGATCTCTCTACAGGGTGATTTGTTTGTAGCTGAATTCTGTACAGGTGATTTGTTTGCAGCTGAGATCTTTACAGAATGGTTTCTTTGTAGCTGAACTCTCTACAAGGTAACTTTTCTAGCTGATGTCTCTACAAGGTGGCTAGTTTGTAGCTGAACTCTCTACATGGTGGTTTCTTTGTAACTGAACTTTCTACAAGGTGACTTCTTCTAGCTGATCTTTCAATAGGGTGATTTGTTTGTAGCTTCACTCTCTACAAGGTAACTTCTTCTAGCTGATCTCTCTACAGGGAGATTTGTTTGTAACTGAACTCTCTACAGGTGATTTGTTTGAAGCTAAACTTTCTAAATGATGGTTTCTTTGTAGCTGAACTCTCTACAAGTTAACTTCTTCTAGCTGATCTCTCTACAGGGTGATTTGTTTGTAGCTGAATTCTGTACAGGTGATTTGTTTGCAGCTGAGCTCTTTACAGAATGGTTTCTTTGTAGCTGAACTCTCTAAAAGGTAACTTCTTCTAACTGATCTTTCTACAGGGTAATTTGTTTCTGGCAGAATTTTCTACAGGGTGATTTCTTTGCAGCTGAACTCTCTACATGGTGGTTTCTTTGTAGCTGAACTCTCTACAAGGTAATTTCTTCTAGCTGATCTCTCTACAGGGCGATTTGTTTGTAGCTGAACTCTCTACATGGTGGTTTCTTTGTAGCTGAACTCTACAAGGTGATTTTTTCTAGCTGAACTATCTCTTTCCATAGTTGCATGAACTCCCTACAAGGTAATTTCTTCCAGCTGATCTCTCTACAGGGTGACTTGTGTGTAGCTGATCTCTATACAGGTTTCTTATTTCTAGCTGATCTCTTAAATTCTCTTCAGGGTGACTGCTCTATTAGGATGACTGCTCTATTAGAGTATCTCGATCTCGCACTTGCCGCACCAAGTTGGATTTCGTGTTATAACTCCGTGGCTTTAAGTCTGATTCTTCTACATCATTGATGAGCCTTTCTAAGATGATTACTCCATCTGTACAACGATTTTCAAGCATTACCCTAAGCGGTTTATCTGGTAGGCGTGGCAAGCAGTCGTTTTTTATTAGCTGATCTCGATTGCGTAATTGTTACACACTGTTGGTTTTTTTCGTTGTATCTTCCTGGTTTTTAGGTCGATTTCTTTCAAACCACAAAAGGTTTGAGGTTCAATAGTTAACCTATTCACCCACCGATTTTCAGCTTCTTCCCATACGCGGTTTACCCTGTAGGCGTGACAACATATTGGTGTTAATTTTCGTGAATAATCGCTCATAACTCTTTGCCTGTTTATCGTATTCCAGCCAAAGTTGGTACCGAGATGCGCCTTTATATCCCCCTTCTGTGTGCCAAATTTCAAGGCAATCGGATATGGCGTTCGAGTTTTATAGCAGTTTTTGTAAGTGTGCGACAAGAAAAAGAAAAATAAGAAAAAAAAGAAGAAACTGAGCCAATTTTTGAAGTCGCATATCTCAGGAACGCGCGAAGCGATTTCGCTTAAATTTGGAATGTGGAGTGCTGCAGCTGGAGGGAATGTCCACAGCAAAAATCGTCTTGTTTCATCAAGGAAGCACAGAGCTACGGAGCTACGGAGGTGCGAAAATTGCGTTTTCTTTCTTCCTGTCAATATACTCACGGGTGTTACGCGCCGGCTTCTTGGGCCGCACGACACACTACCGTGTGTCTTGATTTGGAGTGTTGACACAAACTTACTGTTTAGTTTAATCTATCTAAGATATTCCATATGAGTTTCAAGACGCAATTCACTACAGCATACTCTATTGGATCTAGTACCATTTCTAGAACTGATGCACACAGAAACTTGGGAATAATGATTTCCTCCAACTTATATATATATATTGTGGGAAGCTCACTACAATAATATTCTTAGCAAAGCCTACAAAATGTTAGTTCTACTACATCGATCTTTCTCTTCAAATATCCATATAGAAGCAAAGAAATACCTCTATATTTCATTAGTCCGTTCTCAACTGCTGTCCTGCAGTATTTTGTAGAAGCTACATCTGATAAAAGATATTAACTTAATTGAACAAATCCAGCGACATGCAACTAAGTTCATATTGAACGATTGTACTCAAGTGACTACAATTAAGATCTTACCTCTAATGTACACTCTTGACGTCAATGATGTAATGTTTCTTATCAAATCTATCAAATTTCCATCAGATGCTTTCAATATTAAAGACTTCGTTACTTTTACATCTGGCAATATTTGACTAGCTAATAACCACAAGCTACAGCACACAAGAAGCTCAAATGTTCTCAGCAACAACTTTTGTTTTAATAGAATATGGAATGCACTACCCTTAGTTGATTGTGATTTTAGTATCCTATCATTAAATGTGACCAGATTTTACAGAACCGATCCAAATCGCACATCAGGCAAAATCAAACTAACACCACCAGTGGATAGCTACACTATCGTACTACAAGTTTTGACCCTCAGCACTACTCAAACTATACGAGGCTGGTTTTTACACACGTCTTTTCTGGGTGGTGTGGAGTGCTCAAATGGCGGTTTCAGGCCTTGTGAAGGACCTGGCTTGGCAAGAGTCAGTGGTTTACTGGTGGACAGCCTTATAATGTTGGCCAGACGTGTTCTCTGCTGATTTTGCTACATATCAGCCACTAAGGAGCCAGCACAGCCCTGTAATCTGGTGTCTGGACTCCAGTCGTGGTCTGCCTCCATTTTGAGGTCTAACTTTTGCCCTCCCCGCCACCCCCCAGCCTCCATCCCTTTGTGAGCACTTGTGATACTACTTCGCTCGTCCAACTGCTCAGAGTTTCTATCTTATTTGGCGGGAAACTGTACAAGCAGCTACAAGTACTGGAAGTGGCTTGAAAGGTAACAGATTGATGCATCTTTTGTGTAAATTTCATACGCGTGCTTGCTATCCTTGGAGAGTTATGCTGGCTTCAATTCTTTAAAACCGTTTATCTCGGAACTTCTAATGTGCGATTTGGATCGTTTTTCCAAAATCCAGTCACAAATTACGTCTAATAATGCACTAATACCACTGCACCATAGGAATAACTATACTGAAATTCTGTGTTAACACTGACGTAAGATCAAATTTGTATACCATATATCAGAGCCAAGGTCAGATACTGTATAACTTCATTTGTTTATATTACAGGTATATGGAAAGGCCAGACCTATAATATTAGCTACCTGGTCATTACATTGCTACATTGACAAATGTCCGTGGCACTTATTGACTAGTATAACTAGAGAAAGTATCCTCCTGTTAGTAAGATTGAAAGCAAAAAAAAAAAATTAAAAATAGTAAGGACGAGTCAAGGTTCACATTCTTGTTTTTTTTTTATGTTGATGACTTGAATCATATCACCATGATATCTTCTATAGCTCAATGGTGGTATATAACTTTAGCCAAACCAATAATTCTTCATAAGTAAAGCGGAAGCATCCAGGGTTAGGCAAGATATGGGTGCTCCATGACTTGGGTAGTCAGTAGCTATATAAAGCAGGGGGGACATCCCTATAAGAAAAGGACTAAGTGCATTTAATGTGCAAAAAAAATTCCTAGCAGGCAATACAGCTAAGTGTGCCCATGGGTTGGTGCTGCAGGTGAAAATTTTCATACTAAGTAGTAACTTTGGAGGATTCTTAATAATTCTATATGTCGAGACTGCTCTATTATAGTATTTGACTGACTGCTCTGTTAGAATATCTTGTTCTTTTGTATGATTTTTTTGTGGGGACGCGTGGTTCCCTCTGGATCAACCACTGTGACCAATGCCACCAACAATTAAATCTAGTGGCTTTATGTTACAGTGATTCAATCATAAGATATTAATGGCAAATCTGCAAAATGTCTTATGCAGTTATGGTAACAACAGACTGTTACTGTTCATTTTTTTGTTTGTATATACATGATATTTTAGGTCCTTGTCCATTATTTCACAAGTGGCTTTCAACTCCATGTCATCTTAATGATAGGTGAAAGTTGTTAATGATAATTATTAATTATGTATTCTGAGTATTTACATCTTTAAGCTGGTTACGTTTGCCAGTAACAATACCTCAACAATAGCAACTATATAAATTTTATACAAAAAAAAATCAGCAAAACACATAGCTAATGGTGTAAGTTTCAGAGTCAGTTATTGACTAAACAATGTACACGTGCTGACTTTCAGTGATTTACTTTTTAGCTTTCACACTCCCATAAGCTGGGTTAGGAGTCATGGTAACATCAGAGCCTGGAGTAGTTTTGGTGTTAGTTCCCATCCTTGTGGCTACTCCATATGATGGGTTAGGCTCAATAGTAACATCACAACCCATGTTACTATTACCCTCTCCTCTGATTACTCCATATGATGGGTTAGACTCCATATTAACATCACCTTCTCTATCATCATGTGATGGGTGTTTAGTTAACTCAGTGGATCGGGCATAAACATACTGATCTTCAGATATTTTATTGTTTGGTTTGTTCACACCATAGGATGGGTTAGGTCGTATAGCAATATTAGAACCTTGTCCTGTGTATGACCCATATGATGGATTAGAGTCCATCTTGATAGTATCATCATGATGTAATTGAGGTAACATTATCTCACTGTATTGTTCTTCATTTTTCTTTTCTGTAGAATTCGTTCCACCTATGGATGGGTAGAGGATTTGTAAATACAAAACAAAATATCACTAATGATGTATGGTGATTAAGATACAGTCTCATATTTTTGCTATAGATGAATACCAAAGTATCAAATTTCATGAATTTAACCAGCTACACAGTAGGGGTTATTATGCTGATCAGCACCTGATGTGCAAATGTAATTCTTCCAAATAATTAGCAATAAACCAGTATGCTAAAGTAGGGACCAAATTTACAATCTGTGTGCTGATCTTAATGTTTTATAAATAATGATTTCTACTAAGTCCTAACTTTCTTGACTCTTGTTTGCTAACTGTTTCTCCTACACACCACAAGCATCAAAGAAAAGAATGATGATATGCACCACAATTGCATGGCAAACACATGATGTGACCCATACTAAATGCTGACAAGAAAGCAAGAAAGTGGATTGATTCTGCCTGTTACATGGCCTAACATATGGAGAAAAATATGCGAAGTATTCTTGAAGTAATTCAACAGTTGGAGATATGGTGCAGAAGATTCACCTGTTGTATGTCATCAACACATAAAGCTATTGATGCACTACTCACAAATTGACAACTTTGTGCTACAAGCAACAAGAAATGGAATACAAAGAAGGACAAAGGTTGCATACAGTGCAGCTACCTCTTGCGGCCTGGTTAATCAAAGGTATGCGTCAGGCCCAAGTATTATCTAACAGCAAAAAAGCTTGTAGAATTAGCCGCCATTATTGAGTTATACTTGTCTGAAGACAAATAGTCGGTTAATCAGTCATCAGAAAAATCAATATAATAACTAAATGTTGTCAAAAGCATTTCAAATTACTCTGAAAGCTCGATTACAAGGAACAAACTCAAAGTTTAGAATTTTTTTTAAAAGGTAGAAATAAATAGTAGGGCTGGGGGATAGTATGAACATATTGGAATATCAGGATAGTATCGCTATCATGTATCGCCTATTGTTTGAAAAATTACTATCGGACAGTAATTAAAATGTAAAAATATGCAAATATTCATGCAAAACACTTGTAAAAACAATATTTGGGAACAAAAATCAGCCAAAAAAGGCTGATTAGTGTCTTAGTCAAAACCATATCCATAATTACGTACATCCCTCCTTGCATATCTCTGTGAAGGTAATAAGTAGATTTTTACTATCGTTATACTATTGTCTATCATGAACAGTGTCTTACTATCATTCAGACATTGAAAAATTCACTATTTCCCAGCCCTAAAATAAATAGTGTATGGGTGCAGCTAACATTTCATGCTGTTGTGCAGGTTTGAGTTGTAACATACATGATTGAATGTGATAGACAGCCATATTTAAAAAAATTATTATTATAGCTTGTACAGTTATGAACACTTACCATCAGATGTGGTATTAGTAATCCCAGCCTTAACAGGATATGATTTCTTCTGATGCAATTGTCTCATATAAATCAATACAAGTAGCACAACTATAATGATGACTACAATAATTACAACTCCTCCTACTGATCCACCAATAACAGCACCAGATAATCTGGATGATCCTCCACTGTCAGAGCCTGGTTAATTTAACAAACATAATATGTGACTAACATTGGTACCTGCCTTACATGCAGAATGCCTTACGTGCAGGACCATCCACACATCTATATAATAATATTATTGCGACACAGTCTCACAAAACCAGTATTATATATAGCATTTCCAATTGGTACAACTTGAGAAATCTTAGCTTTTGTTGTGAATCAGGTAGCACATTCAAACTTTGTCGGCTTAAGGATGTGGCATAGCACTAAAATGTGGCAAAGTTTCAAAGAGATCCATTATATACCTACTTAATACCATCATCACCAGTGGACACCAGTTTATACTGTTCAAGTATCATTGATTAAACTGTTGATCAAAATGTTTTTAATAGGTTAATTAATGATCAGAACACTTTGCCTGCAAGTGTAGTTAACATTAATTCTGTAAATAGTTTTAAATCCTTAGTAGATAATTACTTACTTGATTCTAGATTTACATTTGTATAAATTGTTAATACTGTACAGTTTTGTGGTGATCTGGTATACAGGCTGTGCCTTTACTGGTACTTCAATCATATTCATGATAATACAAGTAGAGGTAAGCATCAATTCTTGAGTGTGGCTGTAAAAATCGTTGGTTATGGCCCCGTGTATGGCTTGCTGTTTGAATAAGGTAGTTTCCTCTTTCAACTTATGAATGAATTTATACATCATAACTAGTTTCAATTTTTTGCTTCGCTCTTCAAGAATTGGTAGGTCAAGGCATACGTATAAGACACCATGAGACTGCAAAGCAATAATGCTAACCTAGTTGGTAAAGTAGTTTTATTCATTGCTACTTTTAAATGGGCTCATCACAAGAAATGTGGCTCTTGCTAATTGCAGTTATGGAGAACACCCTGTACTATAACAACATTTCACTTAAATTAATGTCTACTATAGTCAAGTTATTAACATGCGATATATGTTCCCTTTTATATGCAATGACTGATAATATCAAGAGTATATAAATATCACACAACACTTATTTTGGTCATCCATGAAGATTTTACATTAGTACAACTGAAGCATCAACTTATCAGATTCAATTTGCATGAAATTTTATGCCATACAGTACGGTAGTACTCTATACTAGGGATCACAGAGGTTTGGGTTTTTCTTGCCAAAAATATCACCTAAAAACCAGCTTCACAATACCATCCTGGTGCTTTGGCAGTATTGGTTAGGTATAACCAAGCCCAAAAGTGCCTTCAGTATGACCCTAAATGCTTCCAATAGATTGCTATAACATTTAAAAAAGAATATTTAATGGGATTTTCTGACTGACTGACTGACTGACTGACTGAATGACTAACTGCCTGCCTGACTGACTGACTGACTGACTGCCTGCTTGCCTACCTGACACCTTTAGACATGCGTAACTCGAACGGTTAAGACTACGGACTTGACTTTTTCACTGTTTGGCATTGCTTCAGCTAGACAGGTGCCTTTTGGCATACCACAGTATGTACAATGCAAGCATCATGGACTTACCTTTGTCCTCGTTTGTGTCCCATTTCTTTATGCTGACAGCCCAAGGTGTTGATCTGTGGTAGTATGATGGCTTCCCTATGTTTGTAAATGGGAATTGTCCGTATTGTAATTTTTCCATGGTGACTGGATTCCTACTGTTGTTCATTTGTAATGCTGTGAAATGGGCTGAACATACCTGAAAGTGAAGTGTAATAGCTGCTTCACTTTCAAGTCAGTAATTGATAGCTGAGGCGTGTACTCAGTCAAAAACATTAGCACTGGCATAATCCTATATTTTCATTCGATATGCATGGGTTTACTAGTTATAAACAATGGTCAAGACTTCTTCAAAATCAGAAGAATTGTAGCAGGCTGTATAAAGTCATAGCTTGACGAGTGGATACTAAGACCATCATAATTAGGTTTGGAGAAACCTAGGAGTTATGTTAGTTACTGTATGAGTATTAATTGAGGCTGTAAATGATATGGGGAAATGAATTGATGGTATCAATTGAGAGGCATGGTGAAAAAAAAGGTACAGGTCTGATCACTTGTAGTAGTTAAAACAACTTTGTCTCTCTGCATGCCAATGGGAAGTAAGCAAAGTTCAATATCACCTCCCCAAGTTGTAGTTAGAGGAATCTCTTGACATTTTTGCAACCACTGAATAACATTTAGTCCGCTTTCTTAGTGAACATCAGGATACATCCCCATAATAGACTGAGCCACCTTTCTAAGGCGTTGGCAAATACCTTCATCACCATCACTAACTCAGGGTATCAGCCTAGCTTGGTGAGCAATTGAATGGTACAGGCAGTTTCCGTTGCCTTTTACCACATGTTGTTTGGCATCCATGCGTTGCAAAGCAGCCTGTAACGAAAGCGAGTTGGTCTTGGTTGATCCTACAATTTGCACATCACCAGTTGTACTACACTTTCCTGGGTCCGATGTGGCATTCTGTGATGAAAGTTTACTGGGACAAAGTAAGAGTTCACATAGTGGCAACACGATTTTGCTACGTGCTGGTTTATCCGTATTTATTGCATCTTGTATCATAACTTGACAAGCTTGAAGGCTTGATGATCAGATAAGGTACAGCAGCTGGCAGAAACTTTTCAAAATAAAATAGTTTAGCAATCTGTAAAGTTTTCGTCATAAAAGCAGCAATGTACCAAATCCGCTGAACAAAAACCTGCTTAGGGCACCAGACAACAAAATCACTCCACTTAAAGTTTCCAACGTGCATCTGTGTTTAGAGTTGGTAAAAATAAGTATGCAATTCAGATAAGCACATCACTCCTTTCTGCTCCACCAAGCAAAATGCTGGAACTTTTCTGCAAGCATCTGTTATTGTCATTCTGCCACAAACATAGGGGCATTTGACTTCTAAACAGCCTGTTTTGTGTTCATCCTGATTGGGATCAGTCACTATGCCATCAGGCTTGCTGCAAGCCAGGATTCAAACTCATCTACGATCAAGCCACACTTGGTTACCAGGACATTCACTCCTTGACTATGCTGGTACTGCACATATGAAGAGATCGCATCTTTTCCATGTTGTTTTCCATAAAAAATTGCTGCAGTGTTAATTTGTGATGGGTAAAGCTTTTTTTTGTATAAATGCTTCACATGTGGTGGTGCTTTTTCTATGGCACACTTCTTTCATGATAGAAGCAGTGATTCGTAATTTTCTTGCATTAAACCAGAGTTCTGAATCTGATTGCAATCTAGTAGTGGCTTCAAGGTCTTTTCTTTGCTCTAAATTTAAAACAACATGATTTCTGTATACCGTATAGCTCCAAATTTTCGTGGTCTTAAATTTTCGTGAGCGATAGAATAATTTGACAAATATAAAATTTCATGATAAAATTTTCGTGAATGCAGCAACATTTCATGAACGAATAATTCTTGTGGGTGCTACTCAAAGGTTGCTGGTAAGATTCTGTGAGGGAGTTATCAGCAATTGTGCTATGAATATGATTTAAGTAACCATTATACAGACAGCTGGCTGCTATTCCATAGCTACATGCGTGTAGGTCACTAACCACCACGGGACGATCATGACACCAGAATCCATTTCAGCGCCATTTTCAATAAGTGTGTGAGATACTGAACATATCAATCAGTGCTACAGCTATATGAGGATGGATGATGCTAGCCTTGCAGTGGTAACATATGAGTATAACTTGAAAATTCGAGGTTACCATGTATATCAAGAAGTATGGACACCTTTTCTTGGTGAAACTCTGCCATGCTCGCCAGAAGATGGAAACCCACATGACCCATTCTGTGTGAAAGTAACCAAAAGAGATGTTGGAACTATTGGACATCTGCCAATAACAATAAGCTCTTCATGCTCAGTGTTTTTGCAGATGGGAGGAGCAATCTCTTGTAGAGTTACTGGGAGCAGATGCTATTCTCGAGATTTAAACCAAGGAGGGTTGGAGATACCGTGTGTATTGGTGTTTCAGGGTAGCAACTGTCTTGTCTCTAAAGCAAAGAAAATGTTGCAGCTATGTGAGCAAAAACCAAACAATATAAAAGCTACTACTGCACAAGATACACCAAAGGAAGCCTTAAAAGATGGAGAAGATCTCCCAGGAAATCCAGCCAAAAAAATTAAAGTTGAAGAGGAGGAAAGTACATCAAGATGTGACCATAATAATGAAGATGTTTGGCTGCATCACAAAATCCGACTGTCTTTAGAAGATAGAAATGCCGTGTCCAATGGACGACAGTTAAACGACAAGCACATAAATTTTGCTCAGATTATTTAGAAGGAGAAATTTCCAGACATCACAGGCTTACAGTTAACATTGCTACAAACTAAATTCAAACTTGACATTCGTATGCCATTGGTTCAAATTCTGCATGTCCATGGTAATCACTGAATAACAATTTCCAATCTACAGTGTGAGGCTGGGAAGATTTTAATTTATGATTCCATATTCAACACAGTTGATTCTCAAGTAAGGCAGCTGGTTGAAAATATTTGTGGTTCAGAAATCAATACCAGCATCCATGGTAAAATGTCAAAGCAAGCTGGGACCACAGATTGTGGTGTCTTTGCTATTGCTACTGCTACCTCACTTCTACATGGAATGAATCCTAGTGAATACACACAATCACTGATACAATCACATTTAATCCAGTGTTTTGAAAGTCTTGATTTAACACCATTTCCTTAATTTAAATATAGCTACATGTACTACAAATAATATTAATCATTATACTATCACTGTTGTAACCATACACTTATGTGCTGTTTTAATAAATACAAAGCTACTTGTTAAGAATGTCTAAAATTCCAACATGCTTAAAGCCATTGACAATAAGCTCAGGTCTAGACTTGAGGTAATCATACAACTCAATCATCCATCTTGCTCCTATAGGTTTCACAATGCTTAACCTGAGATCCACAGGTTGTAGTCGTCTGCTCAAAGGGCCACTTCCGAGCTGCTCAGCTATTTTGGCAGCATACCATTCATTAAACTTTGCACGAAGGAAGTCCTTAGTTGGTTTATTAACGCTGACATCTAGAGGCTGCAACGTATCCGTACAGTTGGGTGGCACAATTACATAAAAGATGTTATTGGCTTTTAGTAATGACAGCACCCTATCAGTAACTTGACTACTGAATTCATCGAAGATAACCAATAAAGGGTAGGTTGGTGGGAATTTCAAAGTTGTCTTCTTTTCTTGTAAATAAGGAAAAATGATTTTGTTGATATATTCCACCATTGTATTCTCGTTGCACTAGTGGTTGTGTGTTGCTGTGATGTGCCATTTTGGTGGAAATGAGACAGAAGGAAGGCATTTCGTTGTTGTTCCTTTGTAAACAAGTTGAACAGGAAGAAAATCTCCTGTTAAACTCCCAGCAAAAACTGCAGTTATCTGCCTCTTATCGTTAATGCCAGCAATCTCTACCCTTTTTGATCCCTCCTTCTCCATCGTCCATTCTGACACTGGGATGTATTTAATCCCTGTCTGGTCCCAGTTTATTATTAGATCATAAGGTATCTCCGCCATTTCCACAACTGCCTTGATGTGAAGCAGGAACTGGTATCTTACTTCTTCAAAATTCTTCACAATCAACTTGGACTTTGTTGTTGCCTTCCGCTTAACAAAGTTCATTTTCCCCAAGAAATACTTTGCCCAACTTTTCTTCAAGGCGATGTGACCACCATTGCATTCTAATGACATCGGCTCTTGATGCTGCACTATTCCAATCCCTGCAGCTATTACAATGGAGGTGTTGACAACTCCTCCAGCTTCTCTTATGGTTCGGATATATAAATGTAAATCCTAGCTTGCTTAGCTTGTCAGTTAACATTGCTGGCCTACCCCTCTTCTTTTTTTCAAGTTCGTCAATGGAAATTATCTCATTAGTTTCTTTTCTGTGCGATTCAGTAGTTCTGATGATCTCCTTTTCCCAGTCAATTACTGTACTACATTTCAACTCTGGATGCTTTGTGGCAAAATGCTTGATAGCTGTCGCTGTGCCGTGTTGGACAGCATAATTACCAATGGCAGCTCTCTCTTTGTCAGTATAAAAGGCATAACTCCCTCGCTTTCCATTGCCTGATGGATGGCAGTGAGAATCATCACTAACAAACTTTTGCACCACGTTATTTGCTGCCTGAATTGTAGACGATGGCACAAGCTTCGACAGTGGTCCATCCGGACTGGGCAGGACTGTGGCCGCAGCGTTGGAAGACGAGGTGGCAGATGAATTTGAAGACTTTGGCTTAAAATACTTGTAAAGAGGCATCACTTCCATTTGAACACTGACTTTCTAATAGCTATTGTAAAACTAAAATTTCGTGAATAATATTTTCGTGATCACATGCAAATTCACGAAAATTTGAGACCACAAAAATTTGGAGCTATACAGTAGCACATTGGTGAGATGTGGTGGAACCACTGATGCTTTCTCCTCATGTCATTCGCATCACTCCTTGCATGGGTATAACAGTGATCATGTGTCACATGAACCACTTGAGCTGCTAAATCATCTTGAAACTTCTTCTGTGCAGCAGCCCATGCAACTCTCTCTTTTTACTTGATCGAAGTGACTTTCCAGTGGTGGTGGTTTATCATCAAAAAGTTGCAAGAAACAGAAGACCCATATTTCATTAGCAGAGACCTTGCTTGAGTTGCCTTTTTTCTTTCAGCTGGTGTCTTTGCCACTTGAACTGCATTATTAACAGATAAAATCTTACTTTGCTCAATGGCAAATAACCGTTCCTTTAGAATCCTTACTTTATTTGGGTCAATAATCCTTCTAGACAGTAGTCGACAATCCCATTTATTTACGTGATGCATCTTGAGTCACTTTGGTACCCCATATTCCTCTTTTGAAAGACAACATCCTTTATTGGCCTGGGTTCAATGTTCCTTTTTCTTGGCTGGTTCCACACTTGTAGCCGCTCTGTACAACCTTTCTGTTCATTCTCTTGGAGACCACAGTGTATATAGTCCTCTAAATAGTACAGAGTGGCTATCACATGATTGCAACACCCTGAGAGACCTGCTGGGCAAGCACAGCAAGCAGTAGTAACACGAGCAGAAGACTCATTGATAACAATAGCCACATGATATATCCGGTCTTTTTTCATTGACAGCAATACTGTTGCTGCAATACAAACATAACCAGAAACACTTGGCATTGGGTGGTACTTGATGTTCTGAATGTGGCCAACTTTGTAAAATGGATATGCCTTGTGCAGTGTTCTGGTATACTTCACACGAACGTAAATATAATCAGAATGCACTGCTGGTTGCTCATCAGAACTTGGGTTTAATTTTGATTTACCTGTTCACAGTTTGTTGATATAATTTCTGCCCGTTTGCCTGCAATTCCCTCTAAACAGCTGACTCACATGGTGTTGCTATGCATATATGGTGTGTTGCTGCAATCTTGTACTAATTGAAAGACATATTTGCTTCATGGTCAACTGTAAATCCAGTTATGACATATCCACAGTGCTTGTCTGCGTGGCTTGTGCAAAAGTTATTACACCCTACTCCAACAATTTCTCAGTTGCCCTTTCCCCAAAGTACTTGTGTATAGATATCTGTATGAATGTTATTTGTGTTTTGTGCTGTTATGTATATTTTATGGCAATGGTGCAATGTTATGTGGTAGATATTTGCATGAGTGTTTGTTTGTCTGATGTTGTTACATACAGTTTATGGTTTTGTGGAAAGTGTTATTGTGGTTAGAACTAGGCAATAGAGCTAGATGTGGTGGAAACTGGAAGGGTGGTGTGTATAGCTAGAAAAACATTATATATTCATGTCTATTTTGTATGCACACATACTAAATACATGGTAAGTGGTGATTGCACCCCAGGGGTGTGCACTACTTGAATATTCCGAGTGCACACCGCCCCGGGGTGTTGCCACACCAATCAGCATGTTAACACCTCATTATAGGATATTCATAAGCATCTTCTTATAGCTTTATATTGTATATTGTACACATACATACACTTGGATACAGCCATGTTTCATGCTAATACCATGTGCATTGTGCTGGTACAGTACCATTGTACATATACGATACCATATGTGTATGGTATGAAATGCAACTATGGCATATAGCTATACAATAGTCATACTAGTATAATTACCTTCCATTTGATTACACAAGGTGTCACTACCACTCCAGCTCCCATCACTCTGACAGGTCCTAGTGTCACTACCAGTTAGCTCATAACCAGTGTTACATGTGAAACTACAAGTGTCTTCATAGGAAGGAGCTCCATCATCTCCAAGTGAACAAGTCATCACTCCATTATTAGGATCAGTAAGTGGTGGACATGGAACTACAATATAAAAAATAATGTCAACCCATATATAGACAAGTACGCAGGAATTTTCAACTAGAGTAGGGAACATAGCACATTAATAAAAAGTACTGAAACAAGCTGGAGTAGTGCATGATATTAAATCACAGTAAAACAATAAGAAATGTTATATCTCTACTGTGCATTTCCATTATGGTATCTTGTTTTACTGTGTGCACTACTCCAGCTTGTTTCAGTACTTTTTATCAATGTGCTATGGTCCCTACTCTAGTTGAAAATTCCTGTACTTGTTTGTTAACTTTTTTTGTAAATAATTATTATGACTGGTGAACCCACGCATACCGCATCTAAAATGGTGCTGCATGCTTCAATTATCGTCTAAAAAGTGAAGTATCCATTACGCTTCGTTGTCAGCTACGTTCGGCCCGTTACGCAGCATTTCAAATCAAGAACTGTTCAAAAACACCTCTGCTATCCACGTATACCGAAAGAATTGGTGCTGCGTGCCCCAGTTATATCAATAATTATTGTCTGAAAAGTGAAGTATCCATTACACTTCGTTGTCAGCTATGTTCAACCCGTTACACAGCAGTACGAATCAAGAACTGTTTGAAAAGCACCTCTGCTATCAAAGTAGCCTCTATGACAAATGCGGACGATTTCTGTTATGAAGGAAAGCCATCAAGTGCTATCGCCAAATCGACACTTTTTGCTGTCAGCAAAGATGAATGGGACACAAAGGAGGACACTGGTAAGTCTATGAAGAATGCATTGTACATACTGCGGTATACCAAAAGGCACTTGTTGGGCCAAAGCAATGTCAAACAGTGAAAAAATCAAGCCCGTAGCCTTAGCCGTTATCGAGTTACGCTTGTCTGAAGGCATCAGTCGGTCAGGCAGTCAGTCAGTTGAAAATGTCATTAAATGTTTTTTTTTGATTCCGAAGCAACTTGTTGAAAGCATTTCAGGTCAATCTGAAAGCTTGTTTGGGCTTAGTTTTATCTAACCAATACTGTCTCATCGTCGTCAGGGGAAATTGAGGCTGGTTTTTGGGTGATATTATTTCGTGGGCCACACCTACTCCTTTGTGGTCCTTACTGTACAGTACTATCATACTGTATGATAAACATGCATATGATCATTACCTAACTAGATAAGTAAACATATTGATAGACAAGTATAGTCATTCATGAAGATTACATATCCGCTAATAATTATTCACATGAAAATGAAAATAAAAATGTATAGTCTTTCCTTACTAAATTATTTTGTTGCAAAATTGTCTGTCCACAAAACTATGTGTAAAACTACAAGCGTCTTGATAGGAAGGAACTCCATCATCCCCAAGTGAACAAGTCATCACTCCATTATTAGGATCAGTAAGTGGTGGACAAGGAACTGCAACTTACAACTGCAGTTAATACACTTACATACATTTATGTATAGGCATGTTTTATTGAATTCATCAATTGCCATACACAGTCTGTAGGTATGATACAATAGTTCACAAGGAAGCAAGTGTCCTATGTGGCTATCAAACCAATAATAAATCAAGACTCACAGTAGTGAGGTGTGTGGCCAAGAAACTATGAAGTGCACACCCAATTAAAAGACACGCTGCCACTACTGTGAGTTATTTACATGTAGGGACAGTTTTGCAATATTAGCCCTGGAATATGCAACATCGGATTTTTATTGCGTTACATAATAAAAAACTCTTTAGTTGTCATCGTAGTTTTCTTACGACCTCACTAAAATAATAATATTGACATATTTCACTTTATTTCTCTACTTTGTGTTACACTTATCGTCATGTTATACCAGTCAACTTACTTGTGTTTGTACCGGCCATCTATCTAGCACTGATATTTTCTAATTCTGGTTGGCCCTACGGGTATTTTCTCTGTTCAAACCTCTAATCCCTACAATAACCTTTAAAGACATGATGTGGACACAAGCCCTAATGTCTGACAAACAAGTTGTGAAAGTGTGCAGAGCCAAAAGTTCCTAGGGAAGGTGTTTTAGGCAGAAATCTTTTAGAGTCCGTTTAGTGCTACGTCTCATGCGAGCATTTATAATCGGCAGATGTCTTATAAACAAGGTGTGAAAGCGTGAAGAACATACAGACACTAGGGAAGGTGTATAAATCATTAGTCAATACTCCATTTAGTGCCATGCACCACTTATGATGCAAGAAATGTTTTGCAAGTTGTGTGGAACGACCAAAACTCATGCACACAGAGTCACAAACCACGAACCACATTCCAGACAAAACTTTGCTGCCCTACAGTACATACATTATGAAAGCCACAACACAAGCTCCAACTTAATTAGTACTTTGTGGAAGTGTGAAACATAGCTGACAACAAAGCATAACGGATACTTCACTTTTCAGATGATAATTGATATAGCTGGGGTGCACGGCACCATTTCTTTCTTTCGGTATATGTTTGGATTGCAGAGGTGCTTTTTGAACAGCTCTTGATTCGTAATGCTGTGTAACAGGTTGAACATAGCTGACAACAAAGTGTAATGGATACTTCATTTTTCAGACGATAATTGATACAGATGGGGCACGAGGCGCCATTTCAGATGCGGTATGCATGGGTTCACCAGTCATAATAATTATTTACAAAAAAAGTTAACAAACAAGTACACAAAAAATTAGAATTTTCAACTAGAGTAGGGACCATAGCACATTGATAAAAAGTACTGAAACAAGTTGGAGTAGTCCATGATATTAAATCACAGTAAAACAATAAGAAGTGTTATACTCCTACTGCATGTGCTCAAGATACCATAATGGAAATGCACAGTAGGGATATAACACTTCTTATGCTTGTTTCAGTACTTTTTATTGATGTGCTATGGTCCCTAATCTAGTTGAAAATTCCAATTTTTTTTGTGTACTTGTTTGTTAACTTTTTTTTGTAAATAATTATTGTGACTGGTGAACCCACGCATACCACATCTGAAGTGGCGCCGCGTGCCCCAGCTATATCAAGTATCATCTGAAAAGTGAAGTATCCATATGCTTTGTTGTCAGTTATGTTCAACCCGTTACACAGCATTTCGAATCAAGAACTGTTTGAAAAGCACCTCTGCAATCCATGCATACTGAAAGAAATGGTGCCGCGCACCCCAGTTATACCAATTATCGTCTGAAAAGTGAAGTATCCATTACGCATCATTGTCAGCTATGTTTAACCCATTACACAGCAGTACGAATCAAGAACTGTTTGAAAAGCATCTCTCCTATCAAAATAGCCACTATGAAAAATATGGATGATTTCCATTACAAAGGGAAGCCATCATGTGCTTCAGCCAAATCGACACTTTTCGCTGTCAGCAAAGATGAATGGGACACAAAGGAGGACACTGGTATGTCCATGAAGAATGCATTGTACGTACTGCGGTATGCCAAAAGGCACCTGTTGGGCTGAAGCAATGTCAAACTAACATCATAGATTGAGTCTGTCTGGTGGGCATCTAATCCTAAAAGAATGCGTAGAGATTGGGTCCTCTTCAGCAGTTGATTCAATAACCAGAATGTCAATGTCAATAACTTCTTGGTTTTCAATTTCCATGTCATTTTTGTCAAGGCATTGTGAACTGTCCTTCAATAGCTGATTGACATGTCTTTTCCATCACTGACGATAATTTAATTCCACTTGGTAGGACACTGGTCCTAATACTCCCTTAACAATTTCCGGTAACCACGAAGGATGACTACAGTAGTTGCGGACAAGTACTTTGTCACCTTGTTGAAAACCTCTGGCTTTATATATATAGAATGACCATCATGGTATTGCTTCTGACTTGTCTGAACATGCTCCACATGTTTGGTAATGTCAGGGAGAACAAGGTCTAAGCGTGTTTTGAGCTATCTACCCATCAGTAATTGACAAGAAGGTACTCCTGTTGTGCCTTGAGGTGTAGTACGGTAGTTAAGTAAAACACGTTGTAGTTTAGTGTCTAATGAATTACCATCCATCTTCTTCAATGCAGCTTTACATGTTTAGATGTCTTGTTCTGCAGGTCCGTTACTGGCTGGGTGATATGGTGATGAAGTTATTTGTCTCACACCATTTGCAGTCAAGAACTCTCTCATTTCAGTACTTGTAAAGGGTGAACCATTGTTGGATACAGTTGAATCTGGGATGCCATGGGTGACAAATAATGTTTGCAACTTTGTGATGGTGACTGATGAAGTAGATGACTTAGCAGGAAATACCGCTATCCACATGAAGAAAGCATCAATGACTACTAGGACCATATGGTTGTCAATGGGACCAGTGTAGTCCATATGTAGCCTACTCCAGGGTCTCTCTGGAAATGACCAAGGGTGCAAGGGAGCCACTGGGGGCAAATTCCTCGAGGCTTGACATGCCACACAACAACTGGCCATAGATTCTATGTCTTTATATATGCTGGGCCACCAGACTACCATTCTTGCTCTCCTTCATATGTGACATTCCTTGATGGGAATTGTGCAACTCCTCTAGAATGCATTGCCAACCAGCTTTGGGAATGATGACTTGATTCCCCCATAGTACACAACCATTACAAACTGATAATTCATGTCAACATGAAGAGTAAGGGTTAAATGATGATGTTGGCCAACCCCGAAGGATGTATGAGTGAATTCATGATAAGACTAGATCTCGATGAGTCAAATTCTTGATTTGTGCTATTGTAAGGGGTCCAGTTGAATAGCAGTACTAGTTCTGCATGCACAGGCACACCTTTATCAGGTGCAAGTACTGGAAGACGACTCAGGGTGTCTGCATTAGTATCGGTTGGTCCCTTCTTAATGGTGTACTCATATGAAGCCAGTGCAAGTGCCCACCGTTGTATTCGACCAGATTCCATGGCTGGTACTGGTTTGCTTTCACTAAACAAACTTTGTAGTGGCTTATGGTCAGTGTTGAGGGTAAACCTGTGACCAAAAAATATGTGTGAAACTTTTCATTCCAAAAATCAAGGTTAATACCTCTTTTTCCAACTGGCTATAGTTACGTTCTGCAGTGTTAAGTGTTCTGGAAACGTAGGCCACTGGTTTTTCATCTGTATTGTAAACTTGAGATAACACAGCCCGATGCCATACTGTGAGGCATCACATGAAAGCACTAAGGGTTGGGAGGGGTCATAATGCACCAGCAGTGCAGGTGGAATGTTGGGATCAATGTATATACTGGCTTTGCTACCTTGCAAGGTACCAAGCTCATCGGCGAACACTTCATCAAAGGATTGTAACAACTGAGCAAGTTGGTTGTGGACATTGGTTGGACCAGTTTAGTGGGATATGTCCTGCCAATTAGTGTTGGGCCATTTCCAGCAATGATCACCAGGGGTAACACATACATTTTACCATCATACTCTACATTGCACATAACCTCAACCTTAATACGGAGTTCCTCTCCTGAATAAGTACACAAGTTCTCCAGTGACCCCTACAGCTCCTCTGATGAAAACTCCATGAATTTGGTTTCAGTCAAGATGGAGACTGCAGCACCAGTGTCGATTTCCATTGGAATTGGATTCCCATTTAAGCTCATAGTAACATGTATGGGATCCATGTTAGTAGCTGTGGCTCTTGTGTCTTGGATTGTAAACAAGGGATTTTCATCATGCTCCTTTTGAGCAGGTTCCTCTGCTATTATATTGGCTGGCAAGCATGTTAGTAGCTGTGGCTCTTGTGTCTTGGATTGTAAACAAGGGATATTCACCATGCTCCTTTGAGCAAGTTCTTCTGCTATTATATTGGCTGGCAGCTTGGCCAGCCAATATAATAGTAGAAGACCACACTGGTTGTTTGCTGTGACAGACTTTTGCCAAGTGGCCTGTCTTGTTACAATTTGAGCATACTGTGTTCTTAAATTGGCACTGAGGTGCTTTATGGTTGGCTCTTCCACAACAAAAACATTTGACTGAACTGAATGTTTGTTGCTGTGACACTGTGTGTACTGGATCAGCAGGCAGGGAGCGTTGAATATCTTTTGTGCCTTGAATTGCAGACTCTAGAGCTAAAGCTATCTCCCGAGCTTGGCATAAGTGAGGCTCTTCTCAGCTAACAAGCGCTTCTGAATCTGTGCATCATTTATGCCACACAGAAGTCTATCTTTCAGCATCAACTCCAATGTGTCACCAAAGTTACAATATTGCGATAAGTGCTCGCAGTTCCTCAATATAGGTGGCTACCGACTCTCCTAGCTGCCTTACTCTGGTGTTGAATTTAAATCTTTACACTATCTCTGAAGGTGGGGGGCAAAAATGTTTCTTCATCACCTCCACCAATTACTTGAAGGAGTTCTCTGTTGGGGTGCTCGGGGAGATCACGTTTCTTAGAATTTTGTATGCCTGTGTGCCGATAGAACTTAACATATCGCACGCTGCTTATCAGTGTTAGTGACACCAATAGCAAGGAAATAGAACTCCATCCATTCAACGTACTGAATCCAGTCATCACCCAAAGTAGGGTCGAACTCCTCCAATTTCCCAAAAGAAGTGGCCATCGTGGGTACGAAGTGTGCTTGTCGCCAATATGTGGCATCTTCCAAACTAGGTTCAAGGCAATCGCTCACAAACACAGTTCAACATCATCAATAGTGAACTATTAATGGAATCAATACACGAGGTAGGTGCGCATGCATATTGGTGCATTACATTATAGTGTCATCACAACAATGTTGTGATGTTAACACTTGTCAGCAGGGATAACTTATGGTTTACCAAGTGGATGAGCAAAAACTGGTTTAAAGGCTTCTTAACTGGTTAATTGGCTGACCTAGACAACACCAGTTAATAAACAACTTTTTGTATACTGGTTCACAGTACTAGTATTCAGTTAGAAACAAATCAGATCAACTGGAAATAAGTTACCCTGCAAAGAGTTCAAATATTTTCAAGTCACCCTGTAGAGAGATCAACTTGAAACAAATCATTCTGTATAGAGATCAGGATCACCCTGTATCGAGTTCAGCTAGATGGAAGTCACCCTGTAGAGAGATCAGTTAGAAACGAGTCACCCTGTAGAGAGATCAGTTAGAAACAAGTCACCCTGTAGAGAGATCAGCTACATTTCAAATCACCCTGTAGAAAGATCAGTTAAATAGAATTCGAGGAAAACGGGAATGGGACGGGAACGGAAAGTAGGAACGACTCACGGAAAACACCTGAAAAAGGTCATCATGCAATTATACAGGTTGGACAGGTCGAATTTTACAGTACAATGTTTCTTTGCGGTAATGTTTGGATCCTTTCACTAAAACGATTGAAGCACTCTAATAGAGCAGTCACCTGCATTAAAATACTCTAATAGAACAGTCAAAAATGTTGTGCTACTATCTCACCAGGGACCCACATTGATGGCCTGTGAATTGATGAGCTACAGCTGTCATAGATTAGGTATGTAGACTAGTTAAGTCATCAACATTGAAAGTTAGCTACTCCTTTGACACCATAAATTTAAAAAATATTCAACTATTAACATTAAAATAATACTGATATGAAAACTGAGATTCACAAAGTTAACTAGCAGTGCCTATTATAGAAAACTGCACCTATGCTTTCAGATAAGAAGTCATATGATGGGAGTATGCATGCAGCGCTGGTATGCTTGTCAAGCTCCAAGTGCCCCATGACTGCTCATATAGTCCTTAGTCTTCTCATTGGAGCCATGCACCTATACATACTTCAGCTGCCACATGCCCATAATGTGACATTTTCCTGAGGTTGCAGGTACAACTTCCCTCATCTATACGCAGGTAATGTCAGTTAATTAAAATCCTTTTTATATCAGTATAAATTTTATGGTTTCATGGGAGTAGCTAAGTTTTGATGTTGATGACTTAGCTAGTCTATATACCTAATCTATGACAGCTATATAGCCCATCAATCCACAGGCCATCAATGTGGTTCTCCGGTGGGATAGGTAACAAAACATATTTTGACTGTTCTATTAGAGTATTTTACTACAGGTGACTGCTCTATTAAAGTGTTTTGAACATTTAATGGAAGAATCCAACAGTACTGCAAAGAAGCATTGTGCTATAAATCCAACCATTATTAATGGCATGATGACCTTTATCAGGAATTTTCCGCTGGTTGTTTCTGTTCCCGTCCCGTTCCTGTTATCCTAGAATTCTATTTACCCAGAAAGATCAAATCACTCCATAGAGAGATTAGTTAAAAACAAGTTACCCTGTAGAGAGATCAGCTTGAAACTAATTACCCTGTAGAGAGATCAGCTAGAAACAAGACACTGCGTAGAGAGGTCAGCTAGAAACATGTCACCCTATAGAGAGAACAGCTGGGCAAACTCTCCACAGGGTGAGTTGTTACACAACTGATCTCTCTACGGGGTAACATGTTTATAGTTGAAATCTTTACAGGGTGACTTGTTTCTAGTCTACAAGAAAACTATCCTGTAGAAAGTTCAGCTATCTTGCAATTCTTTCTGTAGAGAGTTTAGTTACAGTAGGTTATGAGTCACTCTGTGGTGAGCTAAACTACAAACTATTCACCATGTTGTTAAAAAGTACAGCTACATTATGAGTCTCCCTGTAGAAATTTCAGCTACATACAAATTTGCCTGTAGAATATTCAGCTGCAAACAGTTCAACCTGTGTGACTTAAATTTTTATCATCAATCAACACAATTGTAAATTGCTAAATAATATTGCCTACATGTACATATAGCTAAACAAATCATTAAAATATTCACCCTCATAATAATCTTCTCCCTGTAGTAAAGAAAAAAAGACAAGTGAAAAAGAAATACCTAAAGCTGGCTATAGGCTGGCTTTAGGTATGAAATTACAAAAAGAAGTGATATCTAATAAAAAAAACAGTTAAACTGTAAAAAAGGGTGCAGCCTCCAAAAATGCCAAGGTGAAAAAATCAAAGGTGGCGGCCAAGAAATGGCTGCGATGGTAGGTTAATGGTAAAATTTTAATAACAACAATTCAGATGAAATTGGTGCCAAATCCAAGTGAAACTTGGAGGAGGCAATGCAAATTCACGTTATTAAAATTTTTGCTATTGATATACCATCACAGCCATTTCTTGGCTGCCACCTTTGATTTCACATCTTTTTCACCCTGGCTTGTTTGGAGGCCACACCCATTTTTTTACAGCTTGGCTGTTTTTTGATTAGATACAGATATCCATACAAAAACAGCCAAGCTGTAAAAAATGGTGTGGCCTTAAAAATCCTGGGTGAAAAAAAAGTTGTGAAATCAAAGGTAGCGGCCAAGAAATGGCTGCAATGATGTTAATGCAAATAAATTTTAACAATGCACACAGCCGTTATAAAATTTTTTTAGCATTAAAATTATTGCAGCCATTTCTTGGCTGCCACCTTTGATTTCACAACTTTTTTCACCCAGGCTTTTTAAGGCCACACCATTTTTTCACAGCTGGGCTGTTTTTGTGTGGATTTCACTTCTTTTTGTACTTTATAAGGCCCCAAAACCAGCCTATGGCTGACTTTGAGGTTTGTTTTTTACTCACATTTCTTCTTTTCTATGTAGATACAATGTGATGATTGAAGACAGACTTATAAATGTATTTCATTGCATGATTCAATTCAATATTTTATAATATTATTGTAATACTCTATAGAGCGCACATTTTTTTGAGGACTTCTAATAGAACAATGAGCATTTATTCACGCAAAAAAGATCAAACTTCTGTCACGACTACAGGGTAAACTGAGCATAGAAATACCTTGAAAATTGGTGTGTAGATAGGCTGATCATCATAGCAGTGCCTTTTGATAGTTTGAATAGTAATAGAGTCACAGCGACAAAGTTTTAAGCAAAAACCAAGCAAGTGTAAAATTGCGGGATCAAAATATTCTAATAGAGCAGTCACCACGGGGTTAATAAGGTGTGCAAAAAATGCGAAAAAAACTTACTAGAGTTTGAACCAGGGACCTCCACACCTAACGCCTGCATCCTTAACCATTGAACAAGTGCTACCTTGGCTGATCACCTCACTTAATTTCTGCTTTTATAATCAAATGCTTGTAATTTCATAGATCTACCAATAGAAGTACTAGATTGTTCTAGAAAATTCTATGTAAGTGATGGATTTCTTACTTGTGACACTTCCTGGGTTGTTGGCTGGTTGCTCACTTGTCAACTTCTTATCTGGTGGGTTCTCTGTGCCAGCACACAAACTGGTGTGGTGCTTATGAGTACAAATTCAACAGTAGTGTTTGGAATGACAATGTGACACCTTGTGTCTTCCTAGACAGTTGAAACACAACTTGTTTTGTCTTACAATGTCCAATCATTGCTTATGATCCCTTACAGTGTGGCAATTCACAGGAGTGTGGATACCATGGCAAATAAAATACATGATAAAAATTTCCTCTCAGTAATACCTTGCGTACGCTGTGGTTTTCTGTCAGTGTTTGTAACAAGGGAGTGAAAGTACAGGCTGCTGGTGTTTGGTGACGTCACCTGTTAGTGCTGGGTGGTATACCAGTATATTAATATACCGCGGTATGCTTATTAAACTAGTACAACGATATTCAAACTTTGACCACACCAGTACACCTGATATGGCAGGATACACCCGGATACTAAATTAACTTATTAATCCAGCTCATCCAGGTTAAACAGGTGAAACAGCGTGGTTGTAGAAGCGTGTCACAGTGTGGAAGTGCGTAAAAGGAAGCTTTTCTCAATAACTAATAAGGTGGCGAAAGTTTGGTTGTTCGTGTGGAGGTTCATGGTTGTTTTAACTTATTTATTGTGTGGCTTCCAGGCGTGCTACGCAGCATGCATACCAAGTGGCAAAAAAGCCTTATAACAGCAGCTGTCAACACAATGGCTTCATCATGGCACAATGTCTCAGTATAGCCTAGCAAGTTACAACTGGTGTTAAAGCCAAGCTGGTGTCAAAGTCAAATACCAGGAGTAGGAAGCTTTACAGAAAAGGTGAATAGAATAATCGAACATTTCAAAGATCACCACATGTAGATGAAGAAACTAATCCCCTAAAGTGGTGGTCTGTGCATGCGTCATCTTACCCAATGTTGGCAGCACTAGCTAAGAAATATTTGTGTATTTCAACATCTAGCTCTGCTTCTGAAACGGTATTTAGTACATCAGGTAACATTGTTTCAAAATAGAGAAGTTGTCTAAAGCCTCACAATAGAATTAGTGTTGTTGGCACACAATCTATACCTTTTATGCAATATAAATTTACAAGTACAAGTTTGTAATAACTATTAAATTTATTATGCGCATGACATTAGTTTTATGTGTAATGTGAACTATATATTAACGTAATTGAAAAATGCACTATAATTATACTGCCATACCGTGGTCCATATACTGGATACCGTCTGTAAATTTTTAATACCGCCCAGTACTATCACCTGTACCCATATCTAGGATACGAATCTCACGGAAAATTACTTTACAAAGGTCATCAAATGTCCACTCATCTGTTCCATGAGCTCAGGCCAGTTTAAGCCTGGTTTCCATTAGCAGTTTTCCCATTATACTAGTGATTAACATTGCTCCATACTCACTAGAAGGTTTATCTCAGATCGATGTGCTGCTGACTACTGACGAAAATTGTTTTGACTCAACCAAGATATTTCCTTTAGTGGTAGTGATCACCATTTGATTGTTAGCCATTTCTATTCTTGGGGGATGTGTGTTGAACCCACTTCTCATTGGGTAGTTGTTGTTCGAAACTTTCAAAAACTTGATGTGGATAAGCTTGATGAACTTCTTACTTGTGATGATATTTGGGATGATGTTTTGTCAAAGTTTGAAGATCCCTCTGATTGTTTAGAGTGTTTTAACTTGATAATGAATGAGCTGTTAGATCTGCTAATTCCAAGAAAAACATTAAGAGTTCGTAAAAAGGATTGTCCTTGGTTATCCAGTGTCTCCCTTGTCAAGATTCGTCGCTTACGTGATATTGCTCATCGCAAAGCCCTGAAATCTGGCTCTTCTTTAGACTGGTTGTCATACAGATCTCTTAAGAACAAGGCAACATCTATGCTGCGGTCAGCTAAAGTGGCATATTTTAGTAACTCTCTTAGGAGTAAGCCAATAAAGTTCTGGCAACATTTTCAATGTCTGTCTAAACGTCCCAAAGGTGCTTGTGATATTCAGCTATCAGCTACAGCTAATGAATTAAACTGCCATTTTATATCAATACCACACAAGACTGTTGCTGGCCTAACTAGCTCTGTTCCAGCTACTGAGTATGTTGAGAAATTTCTTGAGGATAAAACTGTGCCTACTCTCAAGTTTGTTCATGTTAATAATGAGACAGTGTCATCAATTATTGCCAGCTTAGACACTAATAAGGCTACTGGAGCTGATGGTCTTCCTGCTCGATTTCTAAGAACCTCTCCTCATATGGTAAGACTTATTACTTTTTAGTTAAAAGTGCATTGCCAGTTCTCTGTTTCCTAGTCAGTGGAAGCAAGCTGTTGTGACTCCTGTGCCAAAATGTAATCAATGCACCTTTTTGTCTCATTTTCGACCAATCTCTGTGTTACCTGCATTATCTAAGGTCCTAGAATGTGTTCTACATAATCAAATTGTTTCACATCTTGCTAAATATAATCTACTTTCTGCCCACCAGTCAGGTTTTCATTCTGGGTATTCAACACAAGATGTATTGATATATGTTACTGATAAATGGCTTAAAGCTATTGATGAAAGAAAATACACTGGTACAGTATTCTTAGATCTAGCCAAGACATTTGATACTCTTAACCATAGAATTCTATGCTCTAAATTGAGCTATGTATTATGGATTTCGAGGAACATCTTATGACTTGTTGAGTAACTATCTTTCAGATCGACAGCAAAGAGTATTGTTTAATGGAGAGCTATCTGACTGGGAAACAATATCAATTGGTGTGCCTCAAGGATCTATTTCAGGTCCCTTGCTTTTTACTTTGCATAATAATGATTTGCCAACTGTCATCAAAGACTCTCTTTTGGATTTATATGCTGATGATGCTAAGTTGTACTGTAGTCATTCAGATGTGTGTGTTGTAGAGAGTTTGTTACAGTCTGATTTAAATGCTATGGCTTGTTGGCTATGTAGTTCACAGCTGAGTTTAAATATTGTTAAATCTAGCTCAATGCTCATAGGAAGTCGACAAAGAATTGCGAACAAATCACTTAATGTGTCAATTGGAGGTACCTTACTGGCTCAGGTAAATTCTGTTCGATATTTAGGAGTTTTAATTGACAATACATTGTCCTGGACTTTACACATCTCCAATGTGGTCTCCAGTGTCAAGGTTTCATGTTGCCGCTATTATTCGTTATGGGTCACTGCCACCAGTGGTACTTTGTCTTCTGTATACTGCTTTTGTGTTTCCGTTACTTGATTACTGTGATGTTGTTTGGTGTCCTACTACTGCCAAGCTGACTGCAATGATTGAAAGAGTACATTCCAAGTTTGTTAAGAGGTTACCACCATCTATTAGATTGTCTTTTACTTTAACTGAGTGACGACGGTATCACACAGCTATTCAAGTTTTTAAGTCAATACATAAATATTCCCTGTCATATCTGCAAGGTATTTTTGAATATTCTAAAGATGTAACAGGTCATGTTGATCGCAATCTCAATTGTCTTTTTATTCCTAGAGTTTCACACAATTATGGAAAGAGAAGTTGTATTTTCTTGGGTCTGTTCTGTGGAACAATTTAAGAGTTGCAGTTGTAGAGGCTGCTTCTTTGTCTGTGTTTAAAAAGTTGTATTTTCATTACCTTGTTTTGTATGTGTGTGTATGTCTGTTGTATTTATTATTGCAATTGTTTAGTGTATGTGTGTTTGTGTTTTGTATTTAGCTTTATTGTATTTTACTTTTAATCTTTACAGGGCTCCAATGAAAATCAGTATTCAGTTACTGAATGGATCCCCTGTTAAAAAATTACGATTACAATTATCAAGTGAGGTAAGAGAATGAGTATATTTGTGCTTCAATTGCATCATAGAATAGTTTTAGTGAATTAAGTGAGTTAGTTGGACCTGGTAAATCAATCAGTACCTTCATGTGAATACCGATTAATTTGTGGGGTTGTCCAAATCTGTCTTGTAGCAGTGCTACTGAGTGGTCATAGATATTATTGGTGAGTGTGAAACCAGTAGTGACCCTTAAAGCTCCTCCCTGTAGCTAAGCATGAAGATAATTCAGTTTCTGCACCCCAGGGTTATTGTGTACAGCTGTTTCAAAACAATCCCAGAATGATTGCCAGTATAGAATATCTCCAGAGAACATTGGAATACATAGCTTTGGTACGCGAGTAATGTCTTGAGATTTAGAGACCCCTCCTATGGCAGTGCATTCTGGGGAAGCCCCTGGGAAACTTGCATCTTGGTACGCTCACGTGATTCTGTAACAACTTGACCAGGGGTGTGTTAAATTGGAGGTTGAGTTACTTTGCAAACTTTGAGGATATGAGCGAGTTTAGCAATGTTTAAGGACACGAGGAAACAATATTCTTCAGATTCGGTGATTTCCTTTTCCAACTCCTCCTCCTCGGTGATCTCGGTGGCTATCTTAGTGTCTAAATCAGTTGTTATGGTCTGTTTTCTCAGTGACTGTTGGCAGAGATCTGCAAGCATGGTTAGATCAGGCTTCGATGATGAGAGTCAGAGTTGAACAGTTTGGCTATTTCCATTACTTTCGAAACTAACTTCTTGAGGTGAACGCAGTACAGTATCAATATATACGGTGGTGTGCTTGCCTCTACGGGTACCGTTTTACACCACGGTACCAGGTTGAAACATTTGCGATGATGATCGAAAAGGTTTATCCTGCTCACAGCAACAGTAAATGTTGTGGGGCTGATGATATAGTAGGTTCTATTGAAGGTGATAACAAGAGTGATAACTCGTGACAATCTCTTCACACTACAGAAGCCATAACTACATATATACCACTTTGACACCTCAGATCAAAGGAAACCACAGGGTTATATATATCACATATTTCCCTGACCACAGGGTGATATCTAGATATCGCCCTGTGGTTAGGGCGATATCATGATATAGCCCTGACCACAAACTGCCTTTGATGCTGAGGCAGCTACAAAGCATTAGTTCCCTTTGATTGTTTATATAGAGATGCTTAAAGTTTCGCATTGTGAGTTTGAATTAGAGCTGCTTAAAGTTTTGTATTGTGGGTTTGAGTTAAACATGTTGGTTTAGTTAGGGGCATTGTTGTGAAGCAAAAAGAATTGAGTGAGTCAGCATTGCATAGTTCAGTCACTAAGCATCACTAAATAATCATTTTTGTAATGAGGGGATTGTTTTTCTACAGAGTACATTTCAACTGCATGAAAAGATGCCTCAAACATTCACAACCTATATGTCTAAGTGTTTATTTTAGCACCTTAGGTTGCTTTATTCATCCACAATGTGGTTATTTGGTTTAAAATGATATCACTACAACCAGTGAAACCCACAATCATTTCATTTTTGTGCCCACAATTTAAACCCACAATCGATGTTTGCAAACCTCTTTATAAAAGTAATGTGGTGAATGCAGGTTTGTCTTTCCTTCACTTATTAGGTGAACATACCAGAGTGGTATATATTACTTATACCATGGCCACTCGAGATTTGCCTGATCAAGTGTGTGTCGTGCGGCCCAAGAAGCCGGCGCACCACACCCGTGAGTATATTGTCAAGACACACGGTAGTGTGTCGTGCGGCCCAAGAAGCCGGCGCGCAACACCCGTGAGTATATTGACAGGAAGAACGAAAACGTCATTTTCACACCTTTGTATCTCGGTGATCACTTATCTGATTGGGACCAAATTTGCTACACAGTTGCCCGCCAGCCAAGGGAGTCTACATTCCAAATTTGAAGGAAATCGCTCCAGCCATTTCCGAGATACGAGCTACCAAAGTTTCGTTTTTTTCCTTCGTTTTTTTTTTCTTCTTCTTCGTCTTTTCGCACACTTGCAAAAATTGCTATAACAAGCAAACGCATACTCCGATCGCCTTGAAATTTGGCACACAGAAAGGGAGTCCAAAGGCGAATCCTAGCATCAAATGTGGTACAAATCCAATGAATGGTTCAGGAGTTATGACCGATTATTCGCGTAAAACAAGATCGATTTGTTGTCACGCCTACAGGGTAAACCGCTTCATGGAATGAGTTGAAAATTGCTATGTAGATGGAGTAACCATCGTAGGAGTGCCTTTTGGTGGTTTGAAAGGAATCGAGATAAAGACCACGGAGATATGACACAAAACCCAACCTGTGTCACAATTACGCGATCGATTTTTATGAATAAAAAAGTATTAGTTTTCACGCCTACTAGGCAAACCGCTTAGAGCAATGAGCTGAAAATCGGTGTATAGCTGGAATAATCTTCATAGAAAGTCCTTGCAGTAGTACAGAAGAATCGGATTACAAACCACTGAGTTATGATTCTAAAGCCAACTCCGTGTAGCAAATGCGAGATCGAGATACTCTAATAGAACAGTCACCCTAATAGAGCATTCGGCTAATTTATTTACTCCATTATAGAATTTTATTACATCACAAGTTATTCTGTAGGGAGTTCAGCTGCAAAAAGTTAATCTTATAGACAGTTCAGCAAGAAGACAGTCACCATGTGGAGAGTTAAGCAAATATATCACTATAGAGATTCAGAACATTACAAGTCACACTGAAGAAAGTTCAGCTATAAACAAGTCATGCACTGTGTAGAGAATTCAGCTACAATTAAGTCACTCTCTAGAGAATTCAGCTACACAGAATTCAGCTACACACAAGTCACTGTGGAGAGAGTTCAGCTACAAACAAATTACCCTTTAGAGTGATCAGCTACAAACAAAACACTTTGCAGGGTGTTCAGCTGCAACAAATCAACCTTTAGAGCGATCAGCAATGAACAAATCAACATAAATCTACTTGTAGAGAGTTAAGCTAGAAAAAAATTACCCTGTAGAGAGTTCAGCTACAAAAAATCACCCTGTAGAGACATCAGCTAGAAACTAGACACAATGTAAGGAGTTCAGCTACAAGCAAATCACCCTGTAGAGAGTTCAGCTACAAACAAACCAACCTGTAGAGCGATCAGCTAGAAACAAATTACCCTGAAGAGAGGTCAGCTACAAAAAATCACCCTGTAGAGATATCAGCTAGAAACAAATCACCCTGAAGAGAGGTTAGCTACAAAAAATCACCTTGTAGAGAAATCAACTACAAACAAAACACTTTGCAGAGAGTTCAGCTACAAACAAATCAACCTTTAGAGCGATCAGCAACAAACAAATCAACCTGTAGAGAGATAAGCTAGAAACAAATCACCCTGTAGAGAGTTCAGCTAAAACAAATCAATCTGCAGAGAGATCAGCTATGTACAAATCACCTTATAGATAGTTCAGCTACAAACAAATTACCTTGTAGAGAGATCGGCTACAAACAAATCACCCTGCAGAGGGAACAGCTACACACATATCAACTTGTATAGAGATCAGCTACAAACAAATCACCCTGTAGAGAGATCAGCTACAAACTAGACATCAACTACAAACAAAACACTTTGCAGAGAGTTCAGCTACAAACAAATCAACCTTTAGAGCGATCAGCAACAAACAAATCAACCTGTAGAGAGATAAGCTAGAAACAAATCACCCTGTAGAGAGTTCAGCTAAAACAAATCAATCTGCAGAGAGATCAGCTATGTACAAATCACCTTATAGATAGTTCAGCTACAAACAAATTACCTTGTAGAGAGATCGGCTACAAACAAATCACCCTGCAGAGGGAACAGCTACACACATATCAACTTGTATAGAGATCAGCTACAAACAAATCACCCTGTAGAGAGATCAGCTACAAACTAGACACAAAGTAAGGAGTTCAGCTACAAACAAATCACCCTGTAGAGAGATCAGCTACAAACTAGACACAAAGTAAGGAGTTCAGCTACAAGCAAGTTACACTGTAGAGAGTTCATCTACAAGCAAATCAACCTGCAGAGCAATCAGCTAGAAACAAATCACCCTGAAGAGAGGTCAGCTACAAACAATCATCCTGTAGAGAGATCAGCTAGAAACAAATCACCCTGAAGAGAGGTCAGCTACAAAAAAATCACCCTGTAGAGAGATCAGCTAGAAACAAATCACCCTGAAGAGAGGTCAGCTACAAACAAAACACTTTGCAGAGAATTCAGCTACAAACAAATCAGCTTGTAGAGAGATCAGTTACACACAAATCAACCTGTAGAGAGATAAGCTAGAAACAAATCACCCTGTAGAGAGTTCGGCTACAAGCAAAACACCCTGCAGAGAGTTCAGCAACAAAGAAACCACCATGTAGAGAGTTCAGCTGCAAACAAATCACCTTATAGAGAGTTCAGCTACAAACAAATCACCCTGTAGAGAGATCAGCTAGAAACTAGACACAATGTAAGGAGTTCAGCTACAAGCAAATCACTCTTTAGTGAGTTCAGCTACAAACAAATCAACCTGTAGTGAGATCACCTACAAAAAAGCACCTTGTACAGAGTTCAGCTACAAACAAATTACCCTGTAGAGAGATCGGCTACAAACAAATAAACCTGTAGAAAGATCAGCTACACACAAATCAACTTGTAGAGAGATCAGCTACAAACAAATCACCCTGTAGAGAGATCAGCTAGAAACTACACACAATGTAAGGAGTTCAGCTACAAGTAAATCACCCTGTAGAGAGTTCAGCTAAAACAAATCAACCTGCAGAGAGATCAGCTACAAATAAATCACTTTATAGACAGTTCAGCTACAAACAAATTACCTTGTAGAGAGATCGGCTGCAAATTAATCAACCTGCAGAGAGATCAGCTACACACAAATCAACTTGTAGAGAGATCAGCTACAAACAAATCACCCTGTAGAGAGATCAGCTAGAAACTAGATACAATGCAAGGAGTTCAGCTACAAGCAAAATCACCCTTTAGTGAGTTCAGCTACAAACAAATCAACCTGCAGTGAGATCACCCACAAAAACGCACTTGTACAGAGTTCAGTTACAAACAAATTACCCTGTAGAGAGATCAGGTAGAAGAATTCACCTTGTAGAGAGTTCAGCAACAAAGAAACCACAATGTAGAGAGTTCAGCTGGAAACAAATCACCCAGTAGAAAGATCAGCTAGAAGAAGTTACCTTGTAGAAAGTTCAGTTACAAAGAAACAATCATATAGAGAGTTCAGCTACAAAGAAATTACCCCGTAGAGAGTTCAGCTAGAAGAAGTCACCTTGTAAAGAGTTCAGCTACAAAGAAACCATCATGTACAGAGTTCAGCTACAAAGAAACCACCTGTACAGAATTCAACTACAAACAAATCACCCTGTATAGAGATCAGCTAGAAGAAGTTACCTTGTAGATAGTTCAGCTACAACAATTCACCCTGCAGAAAGATCAGCTAGAAGAAGTCACCTTGTAGAGTGTTCAGTTACAAAGAAACCATCATGTAGAGAGTTCAGCTGCAAACAAATCACTCTGTAGAGAGTTCAGCTACAAAGAAACCGCCATGTAGAGAGTTCAGCCTCATACAAACCACCTTGTAGAGAATTCAACTACAACAAATCACCCTGTAGAGAAGAAGTTACCTTATAGAGAGTTCAGCTACAAAGAAACCATCATGTAGGGAGTTCAGCTACAAAGAAACCACCATGTAGAGAGTTTAGCTGCAAACAAATCACCTGTGGAGAGTTCAGCTAGAAACAAATCACCCCGTAGAGAGATCAGCTGGACGAAGTCACCTTGTAGAGAGTTCAGCTACAAAGAAACCATCATGTAGACAGTTCAGCTGCAAACAAATCATCCTGCAGAGAGTTCAGCTACAAAAAAATCACCCTGTAGAGAGTTCAGCTAGACGAAGTCACCTTATAGAGAGTTCAGCTACAAAGAAACCATCATGTAGAGAGTTCGGCTACAAAGACACCACCATGTAGAGAGTTTAGCTGCAAACAAATCACCTGTAGAGAGTTCAGCTAGAAAAAAAATACCCTGTAGAGAGACCAGCTAGAAGAGGTCACCTTGTAGAGAGTTCAGCTACAAAGAAACCATCCTGTATATAGTTCAGCTACATTTCAAGTCACCCAGTAGAGAGATCAGCTGCAAAAAAATATCCTGTGGGGCATAATGGGCATGTAATAAATATATGTATATAATTTGTATAATTACTAATAAAATCAAAAATAATTGAAGTACTAAAATTCTTCTTTAAGTTCTTTTCTTCTTCCTGTGGTAAAGAAAAAAAACATGGGTTAAAAAAGCCCCAAAGCCAGCCATAGGCCGGCTTTGCAGTATACAAATACAAAAAGAAGTGATATCTAATCAAAAACAGCCAAGCTATAAAAAAAGGTGCGGCCCCCAAAAAGGCCATGGTGAAAAAAGATGTGAAATCCAAGGTGGCGGCCAAGAAATGGCTGTGATGGTAGGTTAATGGTTACATTTTAATAACGACAATTCAGGTGAATTTTGTGCCGCTTGGTCTTGGCACCAAATTCACCTGAATTGTTGTTATTAAAATGTAACCATTAACCTACCATCACAGCCATTTCTTGGCCGCCACCTTGGATTTCACATCTTTTTTCACCATGGCCTTTTTGGGGGCCGCACCTTTTTTTACAGCTTGGCTGTTTTTGATTAGATATATATACCCACACCCTCGGGCCGCACCTCGGGCCTCTGGCCCTCGGGCTTGGGCATATATATCAGGCAAATACCTCGTGGCCATGGCATAACTATTAAATATTATACACACATGAGGTAATTACAGGAAATTAGAATACTAAGGCTTAATCTAGAGTACAGTGTTATACAAAGTGTGCGCATGTTTGAGTTCAATTCCCAATAGTTGGAGATCTGTGGAATACGGGCTTATTAATAGGTCATGGACACACGAAAAGACTCAGAAAGCATGGCTATATAGTTTATTAGTGTGAAAAAGTGGATAACGTGCTGTAGACCCGTGAAATAATACAGTTGTATTATGAAAATAAGAATAATAATATGAACAAAATGTCAAATTTCAGTTTTATCTCAAATACACATACTGTTTCCCTTTCACTTGAAACTCACTACTGGACCTATACTCATTGCGAATAACCACCAGAGGGTTGTTTTAAGATGACGAATGCTTTCCAAGGTGGTTTTTAGGTGTGTTTTCTATTAGAATTTTTGCAAAAAACATGGGTGATCCCTATTATAAGCCTAATATCATGAGTGGGCATGGTTCATGATAGTAAATTCACGCTTATGATATAAGTGCTGATTAGTGAGTTAACACTTTAGGAGGTAGTAACTTTGAGTAACCCCTTGAAAGTTAGTGTATGCAAGCCAAAGCATATTAACACCCTTTCTGTAAATTCAAGGGAAGTCTGTGGACTTGTGGCTGTCATTTTTTGAGGGCCCATACTGGAGTTAGACACTCCACTCTTTTTATTATTTATTCTTGCTAAAAGTCATACAGTCACTGTGACAAGTTTTTTTACTTTATCATCATGATAATCTCAATTTTCTGGATACTACCATAAACCACAGGAGGTCATCTGAGATTCCATGTATGTGTATGGGCAATTCTTTACTCATTTGCAATAATTGTAATTAATTTATGATTTGCTGTTGTACTTGGCTAATGTATAAGAAACGTGTCTTCCTTGCTAGTTGGTTGTTTCTCTTTACATTGCGTTGGTTAACTGCTAAACATTTCCTCCTACTAGTACAAACAAACAGATTCTTCACATATACATGTAAAGCTTTGTGACAATTTTTACTATGAACTATTTTCATTTTTATGTATAGTAAGTGCACTTGCAATGATTCACTTTAAATAGCATCAACATCAAGACACTTACAATGATTATTATGATTATTATAAATCTCACAATAAACATAGAATGAAATATTACATTTTTGTCCAACCTTTAAAACTTTCTTTTGAATTGGAGATATTGTGTACACATCACAATTTAATTAACTTAAATAACACAAACCATAAATACCTTTTACAGAAAAAACAACTGTTGCTAGTACCACAGTAACCACACACAAAATAACATACCTCTACTACACACATCATCAATACCACTCCAGCCCCCATCACTCTGACAGGTCCTAGTGTCACTACCAGTTAGCTCATAACCAGTGTTACATGTGAAACTACAAGTGTCTTCATAGGAAGGAACTCCATCATCTCCCAGTGAACAAGTCATCACTCCATTATTAGGATCAGTAAGTGATGGACAAGTAACTAAAATAAAATATTAATAGTTTATAAATGTCAGATCTCACCACTCCCCCACCTCTTGTACACACATCATCACTACCACTCCAGCTCCCATCACCCTGACAGGTCCTAGTGTCACTACCAGTTAGCACATATCCAGTGTTACATGTGAAACTACAAGTATCTTCAAAGGAAGGAACTCCATCATCTCCCAGTGGACAAATAATCACTCCATTATTAGGATCAGTAAGTGATGGACAGGAAACTATATACAAGACATAAAGTGTTAGTGGTAAAGAAGTTGAGTCGTGTGTAGCTATATACTGTACATACACCCGCAGCCCTCGGCCCGTGGCCCTCAGGCTGTAGGTGTTTATATCAGCAAAATCCCTCACAGACATGGTATAACTATTACATACAACACTGTGATAGCTATTAACAACAAACCATAGTATCATATGATACGAAATGTTGGTGAAAGAAAATTTTGATGATTTAACTCTTGGTAAATTTGGCAGATAATATGTTGGCAAACACTTGTGTCATACTCAGAGTTGAGGGTAACTATTACTTTGTAACTAAGTAGGGCTAAAACAAATATACTTGAATTTGTATTCAATTTGAATTCATTTTGTAATTCGAAACATTGAAGTTGCTAGCTAATCACAGTAAAGATGGCGGACACTAGTATTGTCGGTCTCTACAACTGCAACAACATCAGACACTGGACTAGAGATGTACCAATAGCCGGATCAGTGATCGTGAGGGTGATTGAATCGGTTGCTTATATGCCTTCCATATCAGAAATGGGCACAAATGCTCTGTGAACCAATTACCGTAAGCCCTCTAAAAATTTGGCATATTTTTAAATCAATAATTTTCGTCTCGCTGAATTTCGGCCTATAATTAGATAGTAATCACCACTAATTTTAGTTGATCAACCACTCGTCACAGTATAATTGGTATCGTCGACATTAAGGCTAGACAACTCTGATGTTCTTGTCACTATCAGCATCCATCGCAAAAATAGCAAATGTGCCAATTTTTTTATTAGAGGAAATTATTTCACTGTTAGAATACGGGTGCCGAATAAATAGAGGGGCTGAATTTTTAGAGAACTTACGGGTCATTCCATGTCAAATCAACAAGGAATTTAGGGTCACCTCTCGGATTTTGACGAAACTTGGTATGTTTGTAGTACCTGCGGTGCTTATCACTCATGCAAATTTTTAGATCCATACATTCCATAGTTTCTGATTTATGACCACAAATATTTTGAATATTTCATGAAAATTTGGTCCATCTCTAGTTACAAAATCAACTGCAACTTTGTACTGTGTAAATACTTTTAAACACAATTTTCACTGATGGAAGACTGTTGACTGACCTTTCCAGTGATCCCTAAATTATGGGATATCTACTTAATTATGGTTCAAAAGTACTTCATTGAACACTTTAATCCTTGAAAAATGCTGCTTGAAATTTTTCAAATTCTTTTGTGAATAATGATTGGGTCATAGTCTATGTTTGATAAAAGTTTTGTGGTGGGACCACAATGGGTTCAAGAGATATAATGATTTATGTTGTGGTATGCAGTGGAATTTGCAGTCTGTTATTCCTGTATTGGAGTGTACACCTCCAATAACCACTCGCAACAAGGCCATGCCAAGTTTGTCTTACAGAGTGAAGGTGTCTAGGTACATTGCAACCTGTACTAGTGACCACCTGTATTGAAAGACCATCTATAAGCTGCAGTTAATCTATACTTTAATTGGATCTTAATGTATAGCACAAAGCATCAATCTTTTCTAGCAAATCCAAAAATGGTCCTTATTAGACAGGTTGACTATATAAATGAGATCATCATGCATCCATAAACATATTAATGTTGTACCATCTCTTCAGTTATACCTTATTTATTAAGTAAAATCTTGCCATAGTGTACTTACATTCCCACTCCACACTATTCAAGTTACGTACATGGCTGCATAGGTACAACAGACCTCCTCAAAAAGGATATCTGGGTACCTTGATAGCCTCATAATCTTACTTTATAATTGTATGTACATTTTGGACCCAAGACAAGTCTGTGGTTTCTCAAAAATGAACACTTCACCAATGGTCCAGGGAATAGAAGAGTTACACTATTTACAGTAGATGCATTACTTGTACCCAGAGTTTTTATATTATTAACACTTGCTGGCACCTCAATGTGTGATTTATAATACTGTAGTTACTAAAACTAATGGTTTTTCAAAGTACCGTATGACAACAAATATTGGCGAAGCTAATATCTGGCGATTTGTATAGGTAATGACACACATTTGAGTGCAATTAGGGAATAATTGTACGAGTAACAGTCAAAATTGCACGAGGCGAAGCCGAGTGCAATTTTGGCTGCTACGAGTACAATTATTCCATAATTGCACGAAAATGCGTGTGATTGCCTACTAATCACATAGTGACCACCCTTTGTGGTTTGTAGTACACATCTATCCAGTTCTATGTGGCCATGAACTTCTACCAGGTGATTACATCATCCTTCTTTGTATTACATCATTTGTTGTTGCACTTAAAAGGCTTCATGTGTCAGCAATTCTGATTGGCTACTCAAAATGTCTACATATATTGCACTTAAAAGGCTTCTATTGTCAGCTTATTTGATTGGCTATTCATTATATCACTTTCTTGTTGCACTTAAAAGGCTTCTGTTATTCTGCTATTTTATTGGCTATATTACAGTGCAATTACAGAAACAAGGCCATGCGATTTGGGATTAATTGCACTCCTACTATTGGGACTAATGTATGGCAAATTAAACCACTATGTGATTAGCTATAAAATTGTAGTTGGTGAAATGCTCTCACTGAAAAATTGGTGAATGGCGTAAGTACGATGCTGTACTGACTCACTTTAAAGATTATTCTGGTCCTACTTCCCTAGACGCCTACTGTACTTGAATATCTGTGCTCCAATTTCTTTCATGGCCACATCTACTTTCAGAATTATTAGCTGTCTGTAGGCATACTCGCCCATTTATCAATGGCTGCGCATTTATCAATGGCTGCGCAAGAATTCATGTCTGCAAGCTTACGTGGAGCTACGCCCACTAATCGAGTACGAGTTTAAGTCTAGTCAGTAAGCCACACCCATTTCGGCATGCGTGGAGCAACACTAATTTACCAGTTTCAGGAAGGTTTGTCGAAAACCTACTTCAACAACTGCTTGGCCCAATGTTTGAAAATAATATTGACGAAATTTAAATTTGGCGGTTTAGTGACGAATCGCCAATTCGCCAAATTTAGTTCACCACCAAGTTTAATTGATATACGGTATTTTGTGTTCACATTTTGAAGATCAGTACAGGTAAATGTTAAATATGTGGTCAACATGTTTACTTCCTACGTGAGTATGTGTATGAATTTATGACTTGATCGTCAAAGTGGTCGTGAATGTAATGTAGTAATTAATGTTCACACATTAAGGTACTAGTAATGCATGTATATGGTAAAGCCCCTCCATTGCTAGGACCATAACAAAGTGCTCGTATTACAGAAGCCACAGAAGTATCTTGGTCTAAATGTATGTGCACCGCTAGAGTGGGAGTACAGTGTATAAACAGGTGTCCTGGTTGTCAAGGTATCCTCTGAGGAGTTCTGTTGTATGTACCAATGCAGCCACATACAGAACTTAAATATGGCTAAGTCCATTACAGTGGGATTCGACTTAATAAAGAAGGTACTTGTGAAGAGATGGTACAACATTTACATGACGTTTATGGACACATGGTGGTCAGATCTATAATTTATAGTCAACCTGTCTGATAAGGACCATTTTTGGATTTGCTAGAAAGGGTGGATGCTTTGGTGCTATACATCAAAGAAGTATAACTTGACTGCAGCACATAGATGGCCTTTCAATACAGGTGCATGGTCACTAATACAGGTTGTAGTGTACCTAGACACCTTCACTCTGTAAGACAAACTTGGCAAAGCTTTGTTGTGAGTGGGCGTCTGGATTCAGTGGAATGGAATGGTGGACTGGAATGGAATGGAACGGTACTCAGGTAATTTCAATTAGTGGCCACCTCTTTTAAAAGACCACCTTCTAACAAAGATCATCTCTTTACAAAGACCACCTCTTTACAAAGACCATTTAACTTTAATATCTGAATTGTTGTTTTAGACCCCTATAAGACAGTCTTATTGATGAATTGTGTGCCACATGTTATGCCCCTAGAAAAGCCAGTGATATCTGATTTATGATACAATACAGTAATAGCTATATACCCCATACAAAAAACAGCTTGGCTATACAAAAAAATATGTGTCCACGAAACTAAAAGCAACTGGCAACTAAAGGAGCTAATATCTACAATATATACTGGCAACTAAGTATAATTTACACTGACTTGTGCAGTCTGACTGTATTAATTCCCTGTAAATCTAATTGGCTAGTAAATTGGTATCTTTCTCAATAGTCCGGTGTTGTAGAGGAGAAAAAAGGCAGCTAGTTCTAAGTCCTTGAATTAGGTTAGGTAATCTTAAGGCTGCAGTACATGTTGCTGTCAGACCTTCAATGCTGGTCACTGTAAAGTGCTAATAATAATAAATTACTAGCCAATTAGAGTTACAGGGAATTAATTAGGAATGCAGCAAGACTGTACGAGTGAATGGTGATGGACCAAATTTTTATAAATTATAGCAAGTTATTTGTCAGTATTTCTTGGCCTCACCCAAATAATAGCTCCTTTAGTTATCAGTTACTTTTAGTTTGATGGGGACGTCACTTTATACAGCCAAACTGTTTTTGCATGGGGTGTATTGCTGTATTACAAATCAGATATCACTCTGATTTTTCTAGGCATGTGGCGCACAACTGATCAATAAGACCATTCTATGGGGATACACTCTAAAACAAGACAGCAGCATTTTAAACATTAAAGTAAAACGGTCTTTATAAAGAGGTGGCCTTTATAGAGAGGTGACCACCAACTGAAATTACCAAAGTACCGTTCCATTCCACCATTCCACCATTCCAGTCCACCATTCCATTCCACTGAATCCAGACGCCCATTCATTATATCTCTTGAGCCCATTGTGGTCCCACCACAAACATTTTATCAAACATAGACTATGACCTAATCATTATTCACAAAAGAATTTGAAAATTTTCAAGCAGCATTTTTCAAAATATAAAGGATTAAAGTTTTCAATGAAGTACTTTTGAGCCATAATTAAGTAGATATCCCATAATTTAGGGATCACTGGAAAGGTCAGTCAACAGTCTTCCATCAGTGAAAATTGTGTTTAAAAATAAAGTCAATTTTATAACTAGAGATGGACCAAATTTTCATGAAATATTCAAAAATATTTGTGGTCATAAATCAGAAACTATGGAATGTATGGATCTAAAAATTTGCATGAGTGATAAGCACCACAGGTACTACAAACATTCCAAGTTTCGTCAAAATCCGAGAGGTGACCCTAAATTCCTTGTTGATTTGACATGGAATGACCCTTACGGTAGTTTGCATGGCAAATTTGAGTACCAGCAATGAAAAGCCTTTTTGCTCACTATAAACAAAATTAATAGTAAAGCCTCTCTATAGCTACTATTCCATACTGTGAAAAGCTAAGTTATGAGAAGCCATATGACTACATGTGTAAGTACTGCCATAGATTATCAAGAGAGTCTATGGTATTGCTGTTAGTGTTAAAATATTCTTACACAGAACAGTAGCTGTTACAATAAAGAACTGCACCAGAGGAAAACTAAACTGGTAATCTGTGTATAACAGCCATTTTGGTAGCTAATCAAATCACGGAGTAACCTGGACAAGGGAGCATGTATTAAATATTTGTGGTGCCTAATTGTCTGGGTTGTGTAATAAAGGCCACACCATCATAGGTAACCAGATATAGTTGTGCTATATAGCAAAATTTACATCCCTTCTGTTTTCTCAATGCTAAAAAATCATCAGAAAAATACATCATAGCTACATCTGTAGTACTACTTCACAGAATATCCATGGGATTGGTATAATCAGTATCGGCTCTTTTAGGTACAGATTAATTGGATATCAGTACAACTGAAAAATCCTTATTGGTACACCTCTAGTAGCTACATCAGACACTTCTACTTCATTTCAAAAGCCACCTACTGAAGTTATTAAGATATCAAATTTTAATGATGTTTGGAATAGAATAACACATATACACTGTATTTCAGTATTATACTGTACATGGAATATTCAATTATTCGTTCTTGATTAAAAACATTCGTTCTCTTTTATTTAGTATAAAGCAAGGCCATCATTATTATAGTGGTTTTTCTCATCACCTAGTAGAGCAAAAACTGATGGGAGCCTGTATTCCACGGAATACGGAATAGTGGAATATGCGAAAATCACATTCTAAATATTTTATTATTGTTTATAGCCTCTACAACGTTTTAATATACATTCCTCACCTCGTAGAGAATACAATCACGATGGCACCAATCCTGGGGCGATCTTTAAATAGGATATGTACAAAGATATTCACTCTAGAACAATCTAACTAAGCTAAACTACCATCAAATACACTTCACTACACAATCGCTAGAAAACTAGAAGTTCTTTGTGCTATACTTACTCATACCAGTTGTCACACACGAGTAACTGCCCGAATTTATTAGAGTTATATACGAAGTGTTAGAGCCAAGGTTGGAGCTCTGATGTTGGGAGCTGAAAGCAGTATTATTCTCCGAATTTATTTGAAACACTTTAGGAAATGGTAACAGAGTTATAAGAAAGGTCAGATTATTCCATGCATGCAGGGTAGCTACCTAGGGGGTGGATTGTTTTGTCCTAAAATATTCGGCCAGTTAGCTAGCTACCTGCTCGTGTGTGACAGCTGGTATGAGCAAGTATAGCACAAAGATCTTCTAGTTTTCTAGCGATTATGTAGTGAAGTGTATTTAACAGTAGTTTAGCTTAGTTATATTGTTCTAGAGTGAATATCTTTGTACATATCCTATTTAAAGATCACCCCGAGGATCGGTGCCATCGTGATTGTGTTCTCTACGAGGTGAGGAATGTATATTAAAATGTTATAGAGGCTATAAACAATAACAAAATATTTAGAATGTGATTTTCGCTTATTCTGTAATTTTGCTATTCCGCTATTCTGCGAAATACAGGCTCCCAAAACTGATGCAGGCGGGAGGTGATTTTTGATTATTAATTATACACTTGATTCTTGTTATTTCAGTCTCTGACTGCTCTATTAGAGTATCTTGATCTTGAAAGGTGCAAAGACTGTACCCATGCACCCTGTTGAACAAGAGTGGAAGGTCTTCAACCCTTTAGTTACTCTTTATTATGCCCGACTAATAGATTTACTTTAACACTTGGTCATCCAGTACCTCCCTCTGAAATAGTATATTCATGTGATCTATCTTACATAATTAAAATTTGATGCGGGTATTTAAAAATAGATGCAGGCAGTGATGGGAAACAAGGAATAAAATAATGATGGCCTAACTAGTAATCTAATTAAAAACAGCCAAGCTGTAAAATAGGGTGCAGCCTCCAAAAAGGCCAGGGTGAAAAAAGATGTGAAATCAAAGGTGGCGGCCAAGAAATGGGGAAGAGGCAACACAAATTCACCTGAATTGTCGTTATTAAAATTTTAGCTATTAACCTACCATCACAGCCATTTCTTGGCCGCCACCTTTGATTTCACATCTTTTTTCACCCTGCCTTTTTTGGAGGCCACATCCTTTTTTACAGCTTGATTAGATATCACTTCTTTTTGTAATTTCATGCCTATAAAGCCAACCTGTGGCCAGCTTTAGGTATTTCTTTTAACTTGTCTTTTTTCTTTACTACAAAGAGAAGATTATTACGTATGAAGAAGAAGATTTTAATGATTTGTTTAGCTATATGTACATTTAGGCAATAATTTACAAACATTATTGTGTTGATTGATCATAAAAATAAGTCACACAAGTTGAAGTGTTTGTAGCTGAACACTCTACAGGGAAATGAGTATATAGTTCTACAGGGAGCCTCACAATGTAACTGTACTCTTTCACTACATTGTGAATGATTTGTAGTTGAACTCACCACACGGTGGTTTATTTCTAGCTGAAACACTCTACGAAATGTAGCTGAATTCTCTCTTGTTTCCAGCTTATCTCTCTACAGGGTGACTTGTTTCTAGCTGATCTCTCTACGGTATGATTTGTTTCTAGCCGATCTCTACAGGGTGAATTGTTTCCAGCTGATATTTCTACAGGGTGACTTGTTTCCAACTGAACTCTCTACAGGGTGACTTGATCAAGCTGATATCTCTACAGGGTGATTTGTTTCTGGCTGATCTCTTTACAGGATGATTTCTTTCTAGCTGATCTCTCTACAGGGTGATTGTTTCTACTAAGCTCTCTACAGGTTGACTTGAAATATACTTGAACTCTTGCAGGCAACAGGGTAACTTGCCTAACTGATCTCTCTACAGGGAGATTTGTTTCTAACTGAGTACTGTAAAGGGTGATTTATTTCTAGCTGTTCTTTCTAGTGAGTGATTTGTTCATAGCTGGACTCTCCATGGGGTGACTTGAAAAGTAGTTGGTATTTTACAGGGTGACGTGATCATGCTGATCTCTCCACAGTTATTTGTCTTTGATACTAGTTGAAGGGTGACTTGATTGTAGTTGAACTTCCTATTGGGTGACTTGTTGTTAGCTGAACTCTCTACATGGTGACTTTATTGTAGATGAACATTCTAATAGAGTGACTTGTTGTGCAGCTGAATGTTCTATTAGAGTGACTGCACTATTAGAGTATCTTAATTGTACACTTCTTACACCTAGTTCACTTTCATAGTGTAGCTTAGTGGATTTTAATCTGATTACTTGTAAACTACTGAAAAATCATTCTAAAATGATTCGTCTACCTCTCTACCTGATTTCAGCTGATTCCGTTAACTGGTTTACCTGGTACGTTGGTGTGGAAAGTATTACTTTTTTATTAACAGAACTTGATTGTGTGCATTTTACATATGGTTGACGTTTTGTTATACTGTTAGTGCAATTTCTTTCAAACGACAACAGGTTTGCACTACGAAGGTTACTCCATGTACAGACCGATTTTCAAGTCATTCCTTCAAATGGTTTACCCTGTGACCATGACAAAAAGATTGCTATCAAATTTTTAGAAAATCGTGTATATCTCCTTCGTTCTTTATCCAATGTGTATGAAAATTTGACTGTAAACGTGCTTCATTACGTTCTTACAGCCCTCCAAATGTGAGGAAGATCGATCTAAGCATGCACCAGTTCTATTGATTTTTCTAAGTGTTGCGAAAAGAAGAATAAGAAGAATGTCTGTTGCGCGCCCGTAGTCTACTTGGCCACATGACACACTATCACACTCTAGATATAACTAGTTACTTGCTTTGCAACTAGTAACTTGTAACTAGTTTACAACTGCCTGAAAAGTAACTAAGTTACAATAGGAACTAGTTACAATAGTTACATTGTAACTATAGGTAATTATGCTTTAAAAGCAAGAGCACTTCAAGTTTTGTGCTACAGCCACATTAAGCAAACACTTTCTGTGTACTGTTATACTTGAGTATACAGACGTAACAGTTGAAACTGAACTGAAATGGCTAGAGAATTGTTGTTTCAGAAAGTTTACATCTAATCCAAAACAGGCAAGCAGTGCGGCCCTCAAAAAGGCTATGGTGAAAAAAGATGTGAAATCCAAGGTGGCAGCCAAAAAATGGCTGTGATGGTAGGTTAATGGTAAAAGTTTTAATGACAACAATTAATTCAGGTGAATTTTGTGCCACTTGGTCTTGGCACAAAATTCACCTGAATGGTCGTTATTAAAATTTTTAAGAACTAACCTACCATCACAGCCATTTCTTGGCCGCCACCTTGGATTTCACATCTTTTTTCACCATAGCCTTTTTGAGGGCCGCACTCCTTTTGTTACAGCTTGGCTGTTTTGGATTAGATTTCACTTCTTTTTGTATTTGTATACCCCAAAGCAGCCTGGCTTTTTAACCTATCTTTTTTTCTTTAACACAGGAAGAAGAAAATAATGAAGCAGATCTTATAAAAACTTTAACTAATTCTGATTTTATTAGTAAATGTACAAATTATATATCAAGACACAGAAGCCGGCGCGCCACACCGTGAGTATATTAACAGGAAGAAAGAAAACACAATTTTCATACCTATGTAGCTCTGTGATCCCTTATCCGATTGGAACCAAATTTGCTAGAGACGTGCCGCCCAGTTAGGGTAGTCTACATACCAAATTTGAAGAAAATCGCTCCAGCCATTTCCGAGATACGAGCGAACAAACTTTCGTTTTAATTTCTTCGTTTTTTTCTTCTTCATCTTCTTTATTTCGCACACTTCGCAAAATTCGCCATAAAACACGAATGCGTGCTCGGATTTGGCTGAAATGTGGCACACTTAAAGGGCCCATTAAGGCGGATCTCCGTACCAACTTTGGTAGGAATCCGATGAACATTCACGGAGTTATGACCGATTATTTGCGTAAAATAAGGTCGAAGGTCTGTCACGCCTACAGGGTAAACCCCTTGGAGGAATCAGTTGAAAAGTGATATGTAGATGGAGCAACCATCGTAGGAGTGCCTTTTTGTGGTTTGAAAGGAATCGGGATAAAGACCACGGAGATATGACACGAAACCCAACCTGTGTCAAAATTACGCGATCGATTTTTATGAATAAAAAAATTATTAGTTTTCGTATCTACCAGGCAAACCGCTTAGAGCAACGAGCTGAAAATCAGTATGTAGCTGGAATAATCATCATAGAAAGTCCTTGCAGTAGTACAGAAGAATCGGATTACAAATCACTGAGTTATGATTCGAAAGGCAACTACGTGCAGCAAATGCGAGATCGAGATACTCTAATAGAACAGTCACCCTAATAAAGCATTCGGCTGCATTTATAATTTACTCAGTTATATTACATTGTAAGTTATTCTGTAGGGAATTCAGCTACAAACAAGTCACCCTGTAGTCAGATCAGCTAGAAGAAGGTACCTAATAGAGAGTTCAGCTACAAATAAGCCATCATGTAGAGAGTTCAGCTCAAATAAATCACCCTGTAGAGAATTCAGCTACAAAAAAATTGCCCTGTAGAGAGATCAGCTACCTTGTAGAGAGTTCAGTTACAAAGAAACAATCATGCACAGAGTTTAGCTACAAACAAATCACCCAGTAAAAAGTTCCGCTATGAACAGATCACACTGTAGAGAGTTCAGTTAGAAACAAGTCATCCTGTAGAGAGATCAGCTAGAAGAAGTCACCTTGTAGAGAGTTCAGTTACAAAGAAACAATCATGCAAAGAGTTTAGCTGCAAACAAATCACCCAGTAGAAAGTTCCGCTATTAACAGATCACACTGTAGAGAGTTCAGTTAGAAACAAGTCATCCTGTAGATAGATCAGCTAGAAGAAGTCACTTTGTAGAGAGTTCAGCTACAAAGAAACCACCATGTAAAAGAGTTCAGCTGCAAACAAATCACCTGTACAGAATTCAACTACAAACAAATCACCCTGTAGAAAGATCAGCTAGAAGAAGTTACCTTGTAGAGAGTTCAGCTACAAACAAATCACCCTGTAGAAAGTTCAGCCTCCCTGTAGAGAGATCAGCTAGAAACAAGTCATCCTGTAGAGAGTTCAGCTAGAAAAAGTTACGTTGTACAGAGTTCAGCTACAAAGAAACTAACATGTAGAGAGTTCAGCTGCAAATAAATCGCCCTGTAGAGAATTCAGCTACAAACAAATCACCCTGTAGAAAGAAGTCACTTTGTAGAGAGTTCAGCTACAAAGAAACCACCATGTAAAAGAGTTCAGCTGCAAACAAATCACCTGTACAGAATTCAACTACAAACAAATCACCCTGTAGAAAGATCAGCTAGAAGAAGTTACCTTGTAGAGAGTTCAGCTACAAACAAATCACCCTGTAGAAAGTTCAGCCTCCCTGTAGAGAGATCAGCTAGAAACAAGTCATCCTGTAGAGAGTTCAGCTAGAAAAAGTTACGTTGTACAGAGTTCAGCTACAAAGAAACTAACATGTAGAGAGTTCAGCTGCAAATAAATCGCCCTGTAGAGAATTCAGCTACAAACAAATCACCCTGTAGAAAGATCAGCTAGAAGAAGTTACCTTGTAGAGAGTTCAGCTACAAACAAATCACCCTGTAGAGAGTTCAGCTACAAAGAAACTACCATATAGAGAGTTCAGCTGCAAACAAATCGCCCTGTAGAGAATTCAGCTACAAACAAATCACCCTGTAGAAAAGTAGATCAGCTAGAAGAAGTTACCTTGTAGAGAGTTCAGCTACAAACAAATCACCCTGTAGAGAGTTCAGCTACAAACAAGTCACCATGTAGAGAGTTCAGCTAGAAGAAGTTACATTGTAGAGAGTTCAGCTACAAAGAAACTACCATGTAGAGAGTTCAGCTGCAAACAAATCGCCCTGTAAAGAATTCAGCTACAAACAAATTACCCTGTAAAAAGATCAGCTAGAAGAAGTTACCTTGTAGAGAGTTCAGCTACAAACAAATCACCCTGTAGAGAGTTCAGCTAGAAACAAGACACTCTGTAGAGAGATCAGCTAGAAACAAGCCACCCGTAGAGAGTTCAGCTAGAATAAGTTACACTGTAGAGAGTTCTGCTACAAAGAAACTACCATGTAGAGAGTTCAGCTGCAAACAAATCGCCTGTAGAGAATTCAGCTACAAACAAATCACCCTGTAGAAAGGTAGATCAGCTAGAAGAAGTTACCTTGTAGAGAGTTCAGCTACAAACAAATCACCCTGTAGAGAGTTCAGCTACAAACAAGTCACCATGTAGAGAGTTCAGCTAGAAGAAGTTACATTGTAGAGAGTTCAGCTACAAAGAAACTACCATGTAGAGAGTTCAGCTGCAAACAAATCGCCCTGTAGAGAATTCAGCTACAAACAAATTACCCTGTAAAAAGATCAGCTAGAAGAAGTTACCATGTAGAGAGTTCAGCTACAAACAAATCATCCTGTAGAGAGTTCAGCTAGAAACAAGTCACCCTGTAGAGAGATCAACTAGAAACAAGCCACCCGTAGAGAGTTCAGCTAGAATAAGTTACACTGTAGAGAGTTCGGCTACAAAGAAACTACCATGTAGAGAGTTCAGCTGCAAACAAATTGCCCTGTAGAGAATTCAGCTACAAACAAATCACCCTGTAGAAAGATCAGCTAGAAGAAGTTACCTTGTACAGAGTTCAGCTACAAATAAATCACCCTGTAGAGAGTTCAGCTACAAACAAGTCACCCTGTAGAGAGATCAGCTAGAAACAAGCCACCCGTAGAGAGTTTAGCTACAATAAGTTACATTGTAGAGAGTTCAGCAGTTTAGCTGCAAACAAATCGCCCTGCAGAGAATTCAGCTACAAACAAATCACCCTGTAGAAAGATCAGCTAGAAGAAGTTACCTTGTACAGAGTTCAGCTACAAACATATCACCTTGTAGAGAGTTCAGCTACAAACAAGTCACCCTGTAGAGAGATCAGCTAGAAACAAGCCACTCGTAGAGAGTTTAGCTAGAAGAAGTTACATTGTAGAGAGTTCAGCAGTTTAGCTGCAAGCAAATCGCCCTGTAGAGAATTCAGCTACAAACAAATCACACTGTAGAAAGATCAGCTAGAAGAAGTTACCTTGTAGAGAGTTCAGCTACAAACAAATCACCCTGTAGAGAGTTCAGCTACAAACAAGTCATCCAATAGAGGGATCAGCTAGAAGGATCACCTTGCAGAGAGGTCAGCTACAAAGAAATCACCCTGCTTCATCTTTTCTTCTTCCTGTAGTAAAGAAAAAAATGACAGGTTAAAAAGCCCTAAAGCCGGCCATAGGCCGGCTTTGGGGTATACAAATACAAAAAGAAGTGAAATCTAATCCAAAACAGCCAAGCTGTAAAAAAAGAGTGCGGCCCTGAGAAAGGCTATGGTGAAAAAAGATGTGAAATCCAAGGTGGCGGCCAAGAAATGGCTGTGATGGTAGGTTAATGGTAAAAATTTTAATAGCAACAATTCAGTGAATTTGGTGCCGCTTGGTCTTGGCACAAAATTCTCTTGAATTGTCGTTATTAAAATTTTTACCATTAACCTACCATCACAGCCATTTCTTGGCCGCCACCTTGGATTTCACATCTTTTTTCACCATAGCCTTTCTCAGGGCCGCACTCTTTTTTTACAGCTTGGCTGTTTTGGATTAGATATATATATAATACATATATTTATTACATGTCAATTAATGTAGGATAATGTATTTTGCAGCTGATCTCTCTATGGGTGACTTGAAATGTAGCTGAACTCTCTACAGGGTGATTTGCTTGTACGTAGATGAACTCTTTACAGGATTCTCTCTACAGGGTGACTTTACTCTAGCTGAACTCTCTGCAGGGTTAACTGTTTGTAGTTGAACTCTCTACAGGGTGATTTGTTTGCAGCTGAACTCTCTACAAGGTAACTTCTTATAGCTGATCTGTCTACAGGGCGATTTGTTTCTAGCTGATCTGTCTACAGGGTGATTTGTTTGTAACTGAATTCTCTACAGAGTGATTTGTTTGCAGCTGAACTCTCTTCATGGTGGTTTCTTTGTAGCTGAACTCTCTACAAGGTGACTTCTTCTAGCTGAACTCTCTACAGGGTGATGTTATTGTAGCTGAACTCTCTACAGGGTGATTTGTTTGCAGCCGAACTCTCTACATGATGGTTTCTTTATAGCTAAACTCTCTACAAGGTAAGTTCTTCTAGCTGATCTCTCTACAGGGTGAATTGTTTGTATCTGAACTCTCTACAGGGTGATCTGTTCGTAGCTGACCTCCCTACAGGGTGATTTGTTTGCAGCTGAACTCTCTAAATGATGGTTTCTTTGCAGCTGAATTCGCTACAAGGTAACTTCTTCTAGCTGATCTCTGTACAGGGTGACTTGTTTCTAGCTGATCTCTCTACAGGGTGATTTGTTTTGTAGCTGAACTCTCTACATTTGTAGCTGAACTCTCTACAAGGTGACTTCTTCTAGCTGATTTCTCTACAGGGTGACTTGTTTCTAGCTGATCTCTCTACAGGGTGATCTGTTTGTAGCTGAACTCTCTACAGGATGGTTTGTTTGCAGCTGAATTCTCTACATGATGGTTTCTTTGTAGCTGAACTCTCTACAAGGTAACTTCTTCTAGCTGAACTCTCTACAAGAAGATTTGTTTGCAGCTGAATTCTGTACATGGTGGTTATTTTGTAGCTAAACTCTCTACAAGGTGACTTCTTCTAGCTGATCTCTGTACAGGATGACTTGTTTCTAGGTGAACTCTCTACAGGGTGATCTGTTTGTAGCTAAACTCTCTACAGGGTGATCTGTTTGTAGCTAAACTCTCTACAGGATGATTTGTTTGCAGCTGAACTCTCTACATGATGGTTTCTTTGTAGCTGAACTCTCTACAAGGTAACTTCTTCCAGCTGATCTGTCTACAGGGTGACTTGTTTCTAGCTGATCTCTCTACAGGGTGATTTGTTTGCAGCTGAACTCTCTACAGGATGATTAGTTTGCAGCTGAACTCTCTACATGGTGGTTTCTTTGTAGCTGAACTCTCTACAAGGTAACTTTTAGCTGAACTCTCTACAGGGTGATCTGTTCGTAGCTGAACTCTCTACAGGGTGATTTGTTTGCAGCTGTACTCTCTACGTGACGGTTTCTTTGTAGCTGAACTCTCTACAAGGTAAATTCATTTTTTTAGCTGATCTCTCTACAGGGTAAATTGTCTGTAGCTGAACTCTCTACTGGGTGATCTGTTTGTAGCTCAACTCTCTACAGGGTGATTTGTTTGCAGCAGAACTCTCTACAGGGTGGTTCTTTATAGCTGAGCCCTCTATAAGGTGACTTCTTCAAGTTGATTTCTCAAAGGGTGACTTGTTTCTAGCGGTTTCTTTGTAGCTGAACTCTCTACAAGGTAACTTCTTCTAGCTGAACTCTCTACAGGGTGATCTTTTCGTAGCTGAACTCTCTACAAGATGATTTGTTTGTTGCTGAACTCTCTACATGATGGTTTCTTTGTAGCTGAACTCTCTGCAGGGTGATTTGTTTGTAGCTGAACTCTCTACAGAATGGTTTCTTTGTAGCTGAACTCTGTGCATGGTGATTTCTTCTAGCTGATCTCTCTACTGGGTGACTTCTTCTAGCTGATCTCTCTACTGGGTGACTTGTGTCTAGCTGAACTCTTTACAGGGTGATTTGTTTGTAGCTGAACTCTCTACAGGATGGTTTCTTTGTAGCTGAACTCTCTACAGGGTGATTTGTTTCTAGCTGAATTCTCTACAGGGTGATCAATTCACAGCTGAACCCTCTACAAGGTGGCTACTTCTAGCTGATCTCTCTACAGTGTGATTTGTTTGTAGCTGTACTCTCTGCAGGGTGATTTGTTTGTAGTTGAACTCTCTACAAGGTGACGTTTTCTAGCTGAGTTCACTCTTGTTTCTAGCTGATCTCTCTAAAGAGTAACTTGTTATAATTAGTAAAGCTGAACTCTTTACAGGATGGATTTTGATTGTTAAACTCTCTGCATGAAGACTTGTTTGTAGCAGAATTCTCTACAGAGTGAATTGTTTGTAGTTGAACTCTCTACAGGGGACTTGTAATAATTATACAGCAATATAATTATTTGTAGCTGAACTCTCTACAGGATGACTTGCTTGTAGCTGAACTGTCTACAATATTAACTGGTTGCTGCTGGACTCCCTACAGCATAACTTGCAATGTAATAGAAATCTGTAATGGAGTAAGTCATGAACTAGCTGAATGCTCTATTAGGATGACTGTTCTATTAGAGTATCTCGATCTGGCATTTGCTATACGGAGTTGGCTTTGGAATCATAACTCAGTGGTTTGTACTCCGATTCTTCTGTACTACTGCAAGTACTTTCTACGATGACTATTCCAGCTAAATACCCATTTTCAGCTCACTGCTCTATGCGGTTTGCCTGGTAGGCGTGAAAATTATTGGTATTTTTATTCACGAATCTCGATCGCGCAATTGTTACACACCGTGTCATATCTCCATGATCTTTATTTTGATTGCTTTCAAACCACCAAAAGGCACTCCTACAATGGTTGATCTATCCACAAAACGATTTTCAACTCATTCCATGAAGCGGTTTATCCTGTACTGTAGGCTTGACAACAAATCGATCTTGTTTTACGCGAATAATTGGTCATAAATCCTTAACCGTTCATCAGATTTGCACCAAATTTTATACTAAGATTCGCCTTTGGACTGCCTTTCTTTGTGCCAAAGTTCAAGGCGATCGGAGTACGCGTTTGCGTTTTATAGCACTTTTTGCAAGTGTGCGATAACTTGAAGAAAAAGAATATACACTCACCAAAGTGATCAGAAGATTCTTCAGGATGACTTAACTACTCTTATAAAATGGGCAAATGAATGGCAGATGGACTTTAATGTATCTAAATGCAACATCTTAAAAGTTACCACACACCATACCACCAAAACATTTACATATCAAATGAATGGAGTGCCCTTGAAATCAGTAGAAAAGATTAAATATCTTGGAGTTTACTTGAACAATAAACTTTCATGGCACGATCACATTGACTACATATGCAACAAAGCAAATCGATTACTTGGTTTCCTAAAGCGAAATTTACATTCCTGTCATAAACACTTCAAAGATTATGCCTACAAACAATTTCTGCTACCATCTATCGAATATTGTTGTGTCATCTGGGACCCACACCACCAAAATGACATTTCTAAACTTGAAATGATTCAACATCGAGCTGCTCGTTTCGTCTTAAATAAGCCTTGGAACAGACACCACCGAGACAGTATCACAGACATGTTAAATGAACTAAATTGGCCATCTTTACAAGAACGCAGAAAGCAAGCACGCCTCATCCTATTGTACAAGATAGTTAATCATTTATTATTGGTCCCAAATCGCTGTCTGCCATCATTAAATCAAACTGCTACCAGAGCCCATCATGATCAGAAATTTAATCATATACAATCTTCAGTAAACACGTATCTCTATTCATTCCTACCCAGAACTATTCCCCATTGGAACGATCTATGTATACCAAATCTATCTACCATTGATCTTGAAACATTTAAACAATCAACTACTCCTACTTTATAACTGTAACTTAGCACTTATTGTATTTATTGTAACTTAGCACTCACTGTAATTTAGCATTCATTGTAATTCTAGCACTTATTGTAACTTACCACTTACTGTAATTTAGCACTAGTTGTAACCTAGCACCTATTGTAACTTAGCACTTATTGTAACTTAGTACTAATCATTATTGTAACCTAAATTACAGGCACTTATGTTATTGTAACTTAAACTAGGCACTTATGTGTACGTACCTTGTACATTAGCGTAAAAACCCTGTTGGGTGTTTGCTAATCAATAAATAAATAAATAGAAACGAAGAATAAAAACCGAAACTTTGGCTGCTCATATCTCGAAAATGGCTTGAGCGATTTCCTTCAAATTTGGAATGTGGACTCCCCTAGCTGGTGGGCAATTCTGCAGCAAATTTGGTTCCAATCGGATAAGGTATCACCGAGAAACATAGGTGTGAAAATGATGTTTTCTTTCTTCCTGTCAATATACCCACGGTGTGGCGCGCCGGCTTCTTGGGCTGCACGACACACTATCGTGTGTCTCGATAGTACACCCTTATGGTTTGCTACTATAGTTGCATTTATAATGTAGAAAACAAAGAAAAGTGGTAGCTGGTAGCGGTGGCTCAGTGGTAGGCCCCGTGAGTCAAGTGTGGAGGGTCTGGGGTCGGGGATCCGCTTTAACCCAATTATTTTTATTTCGTTTTACAGTACCTTTTTGTCTGTTTTTTTTTTGGTTCACCGGTGGCAATAGTAACGGCCATAGTTTTTTATTCATAAAATCGATTGCGTAATTGTGACACAGGTTGGGTTTTGTGTCATATCTCCATGGTGTTTATCTCGATTCTTTTCAAACTACAAAAAGGCACTCCTACGATGGTTACTCCATCTACATAGCAATATTCAGCTCATTCCTTCAAGGAGTTTACTCTGTGGGCGTGACAGACCTTCGACCTTATTTTACACGAATAATCGATCATAACTCCGTGAATGTTCATCGGATTCCTACCAAAGTTGGTACTGAGATCCGCCTTAATGAGCTCATTAAGTGTGCCAAATTTCAGCCTGATTGGAGCACAAATTCCTGTTTTATGGCAGAGTGCGAAATGAAGTAGAAGAAAAAAAACAAAGAAATTAAAACGAAATTTTGTTCGCTCGTATCTCAGAAATGGCTGGAGCGATTCTTTTTAAAATTAATATTTTGGTATGTAGACTCCCCTAACTGGCCAGCACTTCTCTAGCAAATTTGGTTCCAATCGGATTGGGGAACACAGAGCTACATAGGTGTGAAAATTGCGCTTTCTTTCTTCCTGTTAAGGCCACTCCAAATAAATTCTCTGTTTCCCGTCCACCGCCCGCATCTGGTTACTGTCAGCTCTAAATAACTCCATTATTCCGTATTCTTCCATTATTTTCCGGTTATTCTTGCATACTGACAGGCTCTGTAAAGGCCATCTTGAAACAGTGTCAGCTCACGTGTCAGCAGTACTATCAAGTCGGCACAAACTGCTATTTTTGCAACTTAAAAAGGAAGGAACAAGCTTAAGCATGCTTTTATGCTTTTTATGGTTGTGCCAGGCAAATAATGGCTTGAAAAGCTGCCAATCTTATAATGAAATAATGGAAATGGACCGCCCGCCCGCATGCAAATATGCTTGAGTCCAGGACGGGAAACAGAGAATTTATTTGGAGTGGCCTAATATCTAAACCAAAACAGCCAAGCTGTAAAAAAAGAGTGCAACTCCCAAAAAGGCCAGGATGAAAAAAAGATGTGAAATCCAACTTGGCTGTTTTGGTTTAGATATCACTTCTTTTTGTATAGCAAGCCACAAAGCCGGCCATAAACTGGCTTTGGTGCTTACTTTTAATCTTTTTTTTTCTTTTCTGCAGGAATTGTGGAACAAAGGAAGAAATATTGTGTACAGCTTTCTGTATGATTAAAATATTTGTATATTTAACAATGAATGATAATCATATACTGTAGGTCATAAGGTGACTTCTTATACATAACTGAACTGTAGCTGAAACCCTCATTGTTTGTAGCTGAACTCTTTTCAGAGTGACTTGTTTCTAGCTGAACTCACTACATGGTGATTTGCTTCCAACACATATTTCTACAGGGTGATTTGTTTGTAGCTGATCTCTATAGGGTAACTTGTATTTAGCTGATATCTCTACAGGGTGACTTCTTCTACCTGATCTCTCTACAGGGTGGTCTGTTTGTAGCTGAACTCTCTACAAGGTAACTTCTTCTAGCTGATCTCTCTCTACAAGGTGACTTGTTTGTAGCTGAACTATCTGCAGGGTGGGTTTTAGTAGCTGAACTCTCTACATACAAAGTGACTTCTTCTAGCTGGTCTCTTTACAGGATGACTTGTTTCTAGCTGATCTCTCTGCAGGGTGATTGTTCGTAGCTGAACTTTCTACAGGGTGATTTGTTTGCAGAACTCTCTACATGATAGTTTCTTTGTAGCTGAATTCTCTACAAGATAACTTCTTCTAGCTGATCTCTCTATAGGGCAATTTGTTTTTAGCTGAACTCACTACAGGATGGTTTCTTTGTAGCTGATCTCTTTACAAGGTGACTTCTTCTAGCTAATCTCTCTACAGAGTGAACTGTTTGTAGCAGAACTCTTTACATGGTGATCTGTTTGTAGCTGATCTCTCTAAAGGGTGAGTTGTTTGTAGCTGAACTATCTGCAGGGTGATTTGTTTGCAGCTGAACTCTCTGCAAGGTGACCCTTCTAGCTGACCTCTATACAGGGTGATCTGTTTGTAGCTGAACTTTCTACAGGGTGATTTGTTTGCAGCCGAACTCTCTACATGATAGTTTCTTTGTAGCTGAACTCTCTACAAGGTAACTTCTTCCAGATGATCTCTCTACAGGGTGACTTGTTTGTAGCTGAACTCTCTACAAGGTAACTTCTTCTAGCTGATCTTTCTATAGGGTGACTTGTTTGTAGCTGAACTATCTACATGATGGTTTCTTTGTAGCTGAACTCTCTACAAGGTAACTTCTTCTAGCTGATCTTTCTACAGGGCGATTTATTTGTAGCTGAATTCTCTACAGGGTGATTTGTGTGCAGCTGAACCCTCTACATGACGGTTTCTTTGTAGCTGAACTCTCTACAAGGTAACTTCTTCTAGCTGATCTCTCTACAGGGTGACTTGTTTCTAGCTGAACTCTCCATAGGGTTATCTGTTTGTAATTGAACTCTCTACAGGATGGTTTCTTTGTAGCTGATCTCTCTACAGGGTGACTTGTTTCTATCTGATCTCTACAGGGTGACCTGTTTCTGGCCAAACTCTCTACAAGTGATTTGTTTGCAGCTTAACTCTCTACATGGTGGTTTCTTTGTAGCTGAACTCTATACAAGGTGACTTTTTCTAGCTGACCTCTCTACAGGGTGATTTTTTGTAGGTGAACTCTCTGCATACAAAGTAACTTGTTCTAGCTGGTCTCTCTACAGGATGACTTGTTTCTAGCTGATCTCTCTGCAGGGTGACTTGTTTCTAGCTGAACTCTACAGGGTGATCTGTTCGTGGCTGAACTCTCCACAGGATGATTTGTTTACAGCTGAACTATCTACATGATGGTTTCTTTGTATCTGAATTCTCTACAAGGTGACTTCTTCTAGCTGAACCCTCTATAGGGTGATATTTTCATAGCTGAACTCTCTGCAGGGTGATTTGTTTGCAGCTGAACTTTCTACATGATGGTTTGTTTGTAGCTGAACTTGTTAGAGTTTATACACTGACAACAACACTAGCAACAACAGTTTTAATCAATAGAATACACAACTAATGCACTGGGTACAGTAACAATAGAACAATACAAAAAGAACAGTTAAATTAATACTTTACACCAGAAGACTTACAATATAAATTACCTAATGCATGAAAACCTATAAAAACAATCACAAGTGCATATAATTACAACCAATGAAATAAAGATTTCTACAAACACTAAAATATGTGTTCCTATAAAATGTCATACTTCATGCATATATTTATAAACAATATACTTAAAATTGCATTCTTTAACATTCCTACTCACTTTTAGGAATAATGTTCTGGTATTTGTTTAACTCCCATCATTTCATGTAATTTGCAGAACCGTTCACGACTAAGTGCTTTTGTAAAAATATCAGCAGTCATCTCTTCTGTAGCACAATATTTTAGAGTTACAGTTCCCTTATTTACTTGTTCACGAATAAAATGGTATTTGATGTCTATGTGCTTGGCTCTACCATGTGACTGAGGATCTTTTGTCATTGCAATGGCAGATTGATTATCTTCAAACACAGTGGTTACTATAATGGGTGCATTCCCCAATTCAGACATTAACTGTCTAAGCCAAACTGCTTCTTGTGCCGCACTGGCTAAGGCAACATACTCGGCTTCAGCAGTTGACAAGGCAACACAAGGCTGCTTCTTGCTGCTCCAGGTAATTGCTCCTTCACTCATTTTGAAAATGTACCCTGATGTTGACTTTCTGTCATCAAGATCTCCAGCCCAGTCTGCATCACAGTAACCGACACATTGTTTGGTGTCTTTCTTAGAGTAAACAATGCCATGGTTGGCTGTTCCCTTTAAATATCACATAACGCGCTTCAGAGATGTCTAATGTTGTTTGGTGGGATTTGAAGAGAACTTAGCCAAAGTACTAACAGTGTAAGTGATATCTGGCCTAGTGCTTACCGATAGGTAAAGCAAAGCTCCAATTGCAGATTGATAACGTTGTTGATCAAGGCAATCTTCACTGTTGGAAGATTTCGTAAGCTTTGCCCCAGGATCAACAGGCGTGCTAACTGGCTTGCAATCTTGATGCCAAACTTTTGGAGAATCTTACTAATGTAAGCTGGTTGCCCAATCCAAATTCTTTCAGAGCTCTCATCTTGGAGGATTTTCATTCCCAGGAAATGGTGTAATTTTCCCATGTCCTTAATATCAAACCTCTGTAAAAGAGCATACTTTATTTCTTCTATTCTCTTTTTCATCCTTTCCAACAAGGATGATGTCATCAACATAAACACCAATAAAGAACAAATCTCCTCCTGCATCTGCGTATATGCAAGGATCACTCTCGGATTGACAGAAGCCCATTTGCTTAAGCTGGTAATCTAAGGCCATGTTCCAGCAATGAGGAGACTGCTTAAGGCCATAAATACTAGAGTTGTACCGATAATCGGATCGGTAATCGGTAGAAGCCGATAATTAGCTGTTTTTACCATAATCGGAAATCGGTTGTAATGGGCTGTGGCCAGCAGATTATTAGTCTATTCAGCTTCAGCAGCTGCAGTACCACTGGAGGGTTAGTGTCAAAGGCTCTGGTATGTACTTGGGTAATTTGTTTATGTTTTGTGGTAACCACAAAGATAAACAGTGATGGTTCAGGCCCTAGCCCACTTGTCTGACTAGCAACTTTGAGTGTATAATTTCACAGAATTAGCTTTACTAGCTATACTTTTAATGGAATGAGCACAAGTATAATTGTAGAGACCTACAATCGGGTATCGGTTAACTATCGGTAAAACAGGGTAAAAATATATCGGATATCGGTTTTCCCTAAAAAGTGGGAATCGGTACAACTCTAATTAATACTCTTCTTAAGTTTACAAACAAGATGTTCTTTGCCTTTAGCAGCAAAACCTTCTGGTTGCTTCATGTAAACCTCCTCCTCAAGCTCGCCATTCAAGAAAGCTGTGGTCACATCAACTTGATGTAGCTTAAGACCACACTGGACAGCTAATGCTATCAAAACACGGACTGATTCAAGCCGAACAACTGGACAAAATGTCTCATCATAATCAGCACCGTATTTTTGTGAAAACCCCTGGGCAACTAATCTCGCTTTGTATCGCTCGATCATTCCATCTGCACCAGTTTTGATCTTGTACACCCATTTGCTTCCTACAGCTTTTCTGCCTTTGGGTAGCTCAACTAGGTTCCACACTCTGTCATAGTTCAATGAGTTCATTTCAGCATCCATAGCTTCCATCCAGCGTGAGCTTTCAGGGCTGGATAAAGTTTCCTGAAGAGTAGTGGGTTCCTTTCCACTTTGAGTACATGCATTTGCTCTCTCTCCATAAAAATCTGGTCGCCTTTGTCATTCTGACCTTCAAAGAACAGGTTCAGCAACTGACTGGCTAGTTGGTTGCTCCTGGCTAGGTACCTCACACTTTGAGAAGTCTACAACAAAGTGATAATCAGTCTCACTATTTGCTTCTGGTTCAAGCACTCGCTCACTTTCACAAAACTTCACATCACGGCTATAAAACACTTTGAGGCAATTTGTATCATTAAGCCGATAGCCTTTGGTTCCTTGACCATACCCAAGAAAAATACATTTTCTTGCTTTGGAATCAAGCTTTTGCCTCTCACCTTTCGGAATATGTGCAAATGCACCACAGCCAAAAACTCGCAAATGTTTCACCCTTGGTTTTTTATTTGTCCAAGCTTCATAAAGTGTCATCCCTTCAAGCGCTTTAGTTGGGCTCAAATTTCTCAGATAAGCTGCTGTAGATAGCGCTTCACCCCAGAATTTGTGAGAAAGTTTGGAATCGATAAGCATTGAGCGAATCGTTTCTACAAGAGTTCTATTAAGCACTATTTTGCTCAGGTGTTTTGGGTACTGTGTGTTCATGAAGTACCCCCTCTATTTTCAGAAACTCCTCAAATTTGTTTGAGGTATATTCCCTGCCGTTATCTGTGCGAAGTACTTTCAATTTTTTCCCACTCTGTTTCTCAACCAAGGCCTTCCATTCGACAAAACGATCAAACACTTTAGCTTTGTGTTTTAAGGTATACACCCAAACATAACATGTTTTGTCGTCAATAAAGGTAAGAAAATATTCAGCACCGCCAATTGATTTTGTGCTAATTTTTCCACAAATGTCACTGTGCACCAAGCCAAGCAACTCCTTCAAACGATTGCCACTTGAGGAGGGCATTGGGCTTTTATGATGCTTACCACCAATGTAGGTTTCACAAAAACTTATCTCCTCTGATGCATCATAATTAAAACTATCAACAAGCCCCTTTTTAGCCAATTTTCTTAGGCCGTTTTCACCAAGGTGCCCATAACGGCGATGCCAAAGAGTTTCTTTACTCTCCCTTTTGTCAATGCTTACATTCATTAGCTGGTTTTGACTTTGCTTGCAATTTAAATAGTAAAGGCTACCCAACTTCGCAGCTATAGCTAAAGCCTTTCCCTTTTTGTTTAATATTGTGCAAACATTCTTGTTAAAGCAAACTGTTTTACCAGCTTCTGATGCTTTGGTAACACTTAGCAAATTATAAGCAAGCTTAGGTACACACAAAACATTATTTAAGTTGCACCTTTTGATTTTTCCACTTGGTAGTCTTGCTTCTAGTGTGACAATTCCCTGACCAACAACTTCCAGAGTGTGTCCATCACCTAAGGTCACTGCTTGTGGCTTCTTCAAACTAACAAATTGTTTAAATAGCTGTTGATCATTGCACATAAGGCAAGTGGCTCCTGAATCAACAATCCAATTGTTTTTGGACTCTGAAGAAGTTAACAGAGCATGAGTAACTATTAGTGCATCATCTTCACTACTTCCTTGCTCCAAAGTTACTTTGTTTGCCTTGTGTTTCTCTTCTTTCTTGGCATCAAGCCTTCCTATCTTCTCCTTATCAAGGGTTAGTTTATGACAGTTACGTTTGAAATGTCCTGGCTTTCCACAGTAATGACAATTAAATGGCTTTTGACTAAACTGAGTCTGAGATGCCAGTGCCTTGGTACGCCCACCTTCCTTCTCTCTTTTGTCTTTCAGTTTGCGCTCTTCATGTAGTAGGCGCTCTGTGACAGTTTCCATCTTAGGTACTGTTTCATTTGTCTCTAAAGCAGTGACCAACGTGTCAAAGGAATCAGGTAAGCTTGCGAGTAAGTGCACTACACGGTCTTCTTCAGACACAGGATCGCCAACAAAAGCTAGGGCATCAAACACCTCAGTCATAGCTTTGATATGCCCTTGCACAGACCCTCCCTCCTTTAGGCGGAGTGCATAGAGTTTGCGTCAAAGTTCCAGTTTATTGGCCCAAGTCTTCTTCTGAAACTGTTCAGACAATTTCTTCCACACAACAACTGGATCTTCTGGCTCCCCAATAAGATATAGCAAATAAGGTTCAAGTGTCAAAACAATCAGTGCTAGAGCACGGTGCCTTCTTGCCACAAACTTGGCATACTTTTCAGCATCATCTTCTCCTGGAGGAATTTCTGTTCCATTAACAATGCCCCATAGGCTGTCCTTCATGAGTGCCATTCTACATTGCACTTTCCATGTGAGATAGTTTACCCCATTCAATGGAACAATTGACACAGATTTTAGTTCTGCTATGATGCTTCAAAACAATCACAAATATACAGCACAAGTTCAATAGTTTCTTACACAGAGACTGGGGAGCCTGGGCCCATAACCTGTTAGAGTTTATACACTGACAACAACACTAGCAACAACAGTTTTAATCAATAGAATACACAACTAATGCACTGGGTACAGTAACAATAGAACAATACAAAAAGAACAGTTAAATTAATACTTTACACCAGAAGACTTACAATATAAATTACCTAATGCATGAAAACCACAAGTGCATATAATTACAACCAATGAAATAAAGATTTCTACAAACACTAAATATGTGTTCCTATAAAATGTCACACTTCATGCATATATTTATAAACAATATACTTAAAAGTGCATTCTTTAACAGAACTCTCTACAAGGTAACTTCTTCTAGCTGATCTCTCTACAGGATGACTTGTTTCTAGCTGAACTCTCTACAGGGTGATTTGTTTGTAGCTAAACTCTCTACAATTTGCAGCTGAACTATCTACATGGTGGTTTCTTTGTAGTTGAATTCTCTACAAGGTGACTTCTTCTAGCTGAACTCTCTACAGGGTGATCTTTTCGTAGCTGAACTCACTACAGGGTGATTTGTTTGCAGCTGAACTCTCTACATGATGGTTTGTTTGTAGCTGAACTCTCTACAAGGTAACTTCTTCTAGCTGTATTCTCTACAGGGTGACTTGTTTCAAGCTGATCTCTCTACAGGGTGATTTGTTTGTAGCTGAACTCTGTACAATTTGATTTGTTTACAGCTGAACTCTCTACATGGTGGTTTCTTTGTAGCTGAACTCTCTACAAGGTAACTTCTTCTAGTTGATCTCTCTACAGGATGATCTGGTCATAGCTGAATTCTCTACATGGTGGTTTCTTTGTAGCTGAACTCTTTACAAGGTGGCTTCTTCTAGCTGATCTCTCTATAGGGTGATTTGTTTGTAGCTGAACTATCTGCAGGGTGATTTGTTTGTACGTGAACTCTCTACAAGGTGATGTCTTCTAGTTGATCTCTCTACTGGATGACTTGTTTCTAGCTGAACTCTCTATATTGTGATCTGTTAAGTTTGTAGCTGAGCTCACTCTTGTTTCTACCTGATCTCTCTATAGAGTTATAACTTGTTTGTATAGCTGAACTCTTTGCAGGTTGGTTTTTTGATTGGTTGCTGAACTCTCTACACGGTGACTTGTTTGTACTACAGAGTGATTTGTTTGTAGCTGAACTCTCTACAGAGTGACTTACTTGTAGCTGAATATTGTTAAAGTAACTTGTTTGTAGCTGATCTCTATAGGGTAGCTATCTTGTTTACATAGATGAACTCTCTAATGGGTAGTTTTTTTGTAGCTGACCACTCTACACAGTGACTTGTTTGTAGCTGAATTCTCTACAGAGTGACTTGTTGTAGCTGAACTCTCTACAGGGTGACTTGTTTATAGCTGAACTCTCTTCAGTGTGACTTATAATGTTCTGAATCAGCGTTGTAAGTGGGTCAATACTGTTGACCTGATTGACCCACTGACCTGAATAGTAAATCCGGATGGGATCCGGATCTGACCTGCATGTGACCTGGTTTAATTAAAATAGAGGCGTGACCCAAGAGCTAGATTAAAAGTCCACAAGTTCCACTAGTCAGCCCTACATTTTTTTACACTATAAAAAATTGTCTGCAAGAAGTGAGTAGCTACGTATTATCAAGTGGGTGCGGTTCCACGTACGTATTATCAAGTGGGGGTGGCTCCACGTAAGTTTACTTGCAGCCTCAGAATTTCCAGAAGTTAGTTACCTACATTTCAAGTAGCAACATGGATCTGGTGATGCATGCATGCCCACAGAGCACAGCTGGTACAATTTCAATAAGTGAGTGTGGCTCTACATACCCCGCACAGACAGCAAAGCATATTCCTGAATGGTAGGTGTGGCTCCACATAAGTTTCTTGAGTGTTTACAACTGCATTTCCATCAATACAATCGAGCTTGTTAACTTATAGTCACACGTGATCTCATCCAGGTCAGACCCAGATATTCAGTGAAGTGGATAAGACCCATTTGACCCGGACAAAATGTGACCCAAATGACCCGATGACCCGGCCCACTCACAACGCTGTTCTGAATCTCTACAGCGATATATTTGTAGCTGAACTCTCTACAGGGTGACTTGCTTGTAGCTAAATTGTCTATAAGATTAACTGTTTGTAGCTGAACTCCCTATAGAATGACTTGCGATGCATATAATTCTATAATGGAGTAAGTCATAAACGTAGCTGAATTCTCTATTAGGGTGACTGTTCTATTAGAGTATCTTGATCTCGCATTTGCTATACGTAGTTGGCTTTCGAATCATAACTCAGTGGTTTGTATTCTGATACTTCTGTACTACTGCAAGGACTTTCTATGATAATTACTCCAGCTACACACCGATTTTCAGCTCATTGCTCTAAGCGGTTTGCCTGGTAGGCATTAAAACTAATAGGTTTGTTATTCATAAAAATCGATTGCATAATTGTGACACAGGTTGGATTTTGTGTCATATCTCGATGGTCTTTATCGCAATTCTTTTCAAACCACAAAAGGCATTCCTACGATAGTTACTCCATGTACATAGAAATTTTCAGTTCATTCCTTTAAGGGGTTTACCCTGTGGGCGTGACAGACCTTTGACCTTATTTTACGCACATAATCAGTCATAACTCCATGAATGTTCATCGGATTCCTACCAAAGTTAGTATTGTGATTCGACTTAATAAGCCCTTTAAGTGTACCTAATTTCAACCCGGTTGGAGTACGCATTCGTGTTTTATAGCGGATTTTGTGAAGTGTGTGAAAAGAAGTAGAAGAAAAAAACCCCAAACTTTGGCCGCTCGTATCTCGGAAATGGCTGGAGCAATTTTCTTCACATTTAGAATGTAGACTCCCCTACCTAGCTGGCACGTCTGTAGCAAATTTGGTTTCAATTGGATAAGGGATCACAGAGCTACAAAAAGTGTGAAAATCGCATTTACTTTCTTCCTGTTAATATACTCACGGTGTGGCGTGCTGTCTTCTTGGACCGCACGACACACTACCGTGTGTCTTGATCACGGTGTGGCGTGCCAGCTTCTTGGGCCGCACGACACACTACCGTGTGTCTTGATACTCACGGTGTGGCGTGCCGGCTTCTTGGGCCGCACGACACACTACCATGTGTCTTGATATAATTATTATCTAATCCAAAACAGCCAAGCTGTAAAAAAAGAGTGCGGCCCTGAGAAAGGCTATGGTGAAAAAAGATGTGAAATCCAAGGTGGCGGCCAAGAAATGGCTGTGATGGTAGGTTAATGGTAAAAATTTTAATAATGACAATTCAAGTGAATTTTGTGCCAAGACCAAGCGGCACCAAATTCACTGAATTGCTGTTATTAAAATTTTTACCATTAACCTACCATCACAGCCATTTCTTGGCCGCCACCTTGGATTTCACATCTTTTTTCACCATAGCCTTTCTCAGGGCCGCACTCTTTTTTTACAGCTTGGCTGTTTTGGATTAGATTTCACTTCTTTTTGCATTTGTATACCCCAAAGCCGACCTATGGCCGGCTTTAGGGCTTTTTAACCTGTCATTTTTTTCTTTACTACAGGAAGAAGAAAAGATGAAGCAGGGTGATTTCTTTGTAGCTGACCTCTCTGCAAGGTGATCCTTCTAGCTGATCCCTCTACCAGATAACTTGTTTGTAGCTGAACTCTCTGCAAGGTGATCCTTCTAGCTGATCCCTCTACCAGATAACTTGTTTGTAGCTGAACTCTCTACAGGGTGATTTGTTTGTAGCTGAACTCTCTACAAGGTAACTTCTTCTAGCTGATCTTTCTACAGGGTGATTTGTTTGTAGCTGAATTCTCTACAGGGCGATTTGTTTGCAGCTAAACTGCTGAACTCTCTACAATGTAACTTCTTCTAGCTAAACTCTCTACGGGTGGCTTGTTTCTAGCTGATCTCTCTACAGGGTGACTTGTTTGTAGCTGAACTCTCTACAAGGTAACTTCTTCTGGCTGATCTTTCTACAGGGTGATTTGTTTGTAGCTGAATTCTCTACAGGGTGATTTGTTTGCAGCTAAACTGCTGAACTCTCTACAATGTAATTTCTTCTAGCTAAACTCTCTACGGGTGGCTTGTTTCTAGCTAATCTCTCTACAGGGTGACTTGTTTGTAGCTGAACTCTCTACAAGGTGATTTGTTTGTAGCTGAACTCTCTACAAGGTAACTTCTTCTAGCTAATCTTTCTACAGGGTGATTTGTTTGTAGCTGAATTCTCTACAGGACGATTTGTTTGCAGCTAAACTCTCTACATGGTAGTTTCTTTGTAGCTGAACTCTCTACAATGTAACTTCTTCTAGCTGAACTCTCTAAAGGATGACTTGTTTCTAGCTGATCTCTCTACAGGGTGACTTGTTTGTAGCTGAACTCTCTACAGGGTGATTTGTTTGTAGCTGAACTCTCTACAAGGTAACTTCTTCTAGCTGATCTTTCTACAGGGTGATTTGTTTGTAGCTGAATTCTCTACAGGGCAATTTGTTTGCAGCTGAACTCTCTACATGGTAGTTTCTTTGTAGCCGAACTCTCTACAGTGTAACTTATTCTAGCTGAACTATCTACGGGTGGCTTGTTTCTAGTTGATCTCTCTACAGGGTGACTTGTTTCTAGCTGAACTCTCTACAAGGTGATTTGTTTGTAGCTGAACTCTCTACAAGGTAACTTCTTCTAGCTGATCTTTCTACAGGGTGATTTGTTTGTAGCTGAATTCTCTACAGGGCGATTTGTTTGCAGCTGAACTCTTTACATGGTAGTTTCTTTGTAGCTGAACTCTCTACAATGTAACTTCTTCTAGCTGAACCCTCTACATGGTGACTTGTTTGAAGCTGAACTCTCTACAGGGTGATTTGTTTGTAGCTGAACTCTCTACAAGGTAACTTCTTCTAGCTGATCTTTCTACAGGGTGATTTGTTTGTAGCTGAATTCTCTACAGGGCGATTTGTTTGCAGCTGAACTCTCTACAAGGTAGCTTCTTTGTAGCTGAACTCTCTACAATGTAACTTCTTCTAGCTGAACTCTCTACGGGTGGCTTGTTTCTAGCTGAACTCTCTACAGGGTGACTTGTTTCTATCTGAACTCTCTACAAGGTGATTTGTTTGTAGCTGAACCCTCTACAAGGTAACTTCTTCTGTAGCTGAATTCTCTACATGGTAGTTTCTTTGTAGCTGAACTCTCTACAATGTAACTTCTTCTAGCTGAACTCTCTACAGGATGACTTGTTTCTAGCTGATCTCTCTACAGGGTGACTTGTTTCTAGCTGAACTGTCTACAGGGTGATTTGTTTGTAGCTGAACTCTCTACAAGGTAACTTCTTCTAGCTGAACTCTCTACAGGATGACTTGTTTCTAGCTGATCTCTCTGCAGGGTGACTTGTTTGTAGCTGAACTCTCTACAGGGTGATTTGTTTGTAGCTGAACTCTCTACAAGGTAACTTCTTCTAGCTGAACTCTCTACATGGTGACTTGTTTGTAGCTGAACTCTCTACAATGTAACTTCTTCTAGCTGAACTCTCTATGGGTGGCTTGTTTCTAGCTGATCTCTCTACAGGGTGACTTGTTTCTAGCTGAACTCTCTACAGGGTGATTTGTTTGTAGCTGAACTCTCTACAAGGTAACTTCTTCTAGCTGATCTTTCTACAGGGTGATTTGTTTGTAGCTGAATTCTCTACAGGGCAATTTGTTTGCAGCTGAACTCTCTACATGGTAGTTTCTTTGTAGCCGAACTCTCTACAGTGTAACTTATTCTAGCTGAACTATCTACGGGTGGCTTGTTTCTAGTTGATCTCTCTACAGGGTGACTTGTTTCTAGCTGAACTCTCTACAAGGTGATTTGTTTGAAGCTGAACTCTCTACAAGGTAACTTCTTCTAGCTGATCTTTTTACAGGGTGATTTGTTTGTAGCTGAATTCTCTACAGGGCAATTTGTTTGCAGCTGAACTCTCTACATGGTAGTTTCTTTGTAGCTGAACTCTCTACAGTGTAACTTATTCTAGCTGAACTATCTACGGGTGGCTTGTTTCTAGTTGATCTCTCTACAGGGTGACTTGTTTCTAGCTGAACTCTCTGCAAGGTGATTTGTTTGTAGCTGAACTCTCTACAAGGTAACTTCTTCTAGCTGATCTTTTTACAGGGTGATTTGTTTGTAGCTGAATTCTCTACAGGGCGATTTGTTTGCAGCTGAACTCTTTACATGGTAGTTTCTTTGTAGCTGAACTCTCTACAATGTAACTTCTTCTAGCTGAACTCTCTACATGGTGACTTGTTTGAAGCTGAACTCTCTACAGGGTGATTTGTTTGTAGCTGAACTCTCTACAAGGTAACTTCTTCTAGCTGATCTTTCTACAGGGTGATTTGTTTGTAGCTGAATTCTCTACAGGGCGATTTGTTTGCAGCTGAACTCTCTACAAGGTAGCTTCTTTGTAGCTGAACTCTCTACAATGTAACTTCTTCTAGCTGAACTCTCTACGGGTGGCTTGTTTCTAGCTGAACTCTCTACAGGGTGACTTGTTTCTATCTGAACTCTCTACAAGGTGATTTGTTTGTAGCTGAACCCTCTACAAGGTAACTTCTTCTGTAGCTGAATTCTCTACATGGTAGTTTCTTTGTAGCTGAACTCTCTACAATGTAACTTCTTCTAGCTGAACTCTCTACAGGATGACTTGTTTCTAGCTGATCTCTCTACAGGGTGACTTGTTTGTAGCTGAACTGTCTACAGGGTGATTTGTTTGTAGCTGAACTCTCTACAAGGTAACTTCTTCTAGCTGAACTCTCTACAGGATGACTTGTTTCTAGCTGATCTCTCTGCAGGGTGACTTGTTTGTAGCTGAACTCTCTACAGGGTGATTTGTTTGTAGCTGAACTCTCTACAAGGTAACTTCTTCTAGCTGAACTCTCTACATGGTGACTTGTTTGTAGCTGAACTCTCTACAAGGTAACTTCTTCTAGCTGAACTCTCTATGGGTGGCTTGTTTCTAGCTGATCTCTCTACAGGGTGACTTGTTTCTAGCTGAACTCTCTACAGGGTGATTTGTTTGTAGCTGAACTCTCTACAAGGTAACTTCTTCTAGCTGACCTTTCTACAGGGTGATTTGTTTGTAGCTGAACTCTCTACAAGGTAACTTCTTCTAGCGGATCTTTCTACAGGGTGATTTGTTTGTAGCTGAACTCTCTACAGGGCGATTTATTTGCAGCTGAACTCTCTACAAGGTAGCTTCTTTGTAGCTGAACTCTCTACAATGTAACTTCTTCTAGCTGAACTCTCTACATGGTGACTTGTTTGAAGCTGAACTCTCTACAGGGTGATTTGTTTGTAGCTGAACTCTCTACAAGGTAACTTCTTCTAGCGGATCTTTCTACAGGGTGATTTGTCTGTAGCTGAACTCTCTACAGGGCGATTTATTTGCAGCTGAACTCTCTACAAGGTAGCTTCTTTGTAGCTGAACTCTCTACAATGTAACTTCTTCTAGCTGAACTCTCTACATGGTGACTTGTTTGAAGCTGAACTCTCTACAGGGTGATTTGTTTGTAGCTGAACTCTCTACAAGGTAACTTCTTCTAGCGGATCTTTCTACAGGGTGATTTGTTTGTAGCTGAACTCTCTACAGGGCGATTTATTTGCAGCTGAACTCTCTACAAGGTAGCTTCTTTGTAGCTGAACTCTCTACAATGTAACTTCTTCTAGCTGAACTCTCTACATGGTGACTTGTTTGAAGCTGAACTCTCTACAGGGTGATTTGTTTGTAGCTGAACTCTCTACAAGGTAACTTCTTCTAGCTGACCTTTCTACAGGGTGATTTGTTTGTAGCTGAATTCTCTACAGGGCGATTTGTTTGCAGCTGAACTCTCTACAAGGTAGCTTCTTTGTAGCTGAACTCTCTACAATGCAACTTCTTCTAGCTGAACTCTCTACGGGTGGCTTGTTTCTAGCTGATCTCTCTACAGGGTGACTTGTTTCTAGCTGAACTCTCTACAGGGTGATTTGTTTGTAGCTGAACTCTCTACAAGGTAACTTCTTCTAGCTGACCTTTCTACAGGGTGATTTGTTTGTAGCTGAAGTCTCTACAAGGTAACTTCTTCTAGCGGATCTTTCTACAGGGTGATTTGTTTGTAGCTGAACTCTCTACAGGGCGATTTATTTGCAGCTGAACTCTCTACATGGTAGTTTCTTTGTAGCTGAACTCTGTACAACGTAACTTCTTCTAGCTGAACTCTCTACAGGATGACTTGTTTCTAGCTGATCTCTCTACAGGGTGACTTGTTTGTAACTGAACTTTCTACAGGGTAATTTGTTTGTAGCTGAACTCTCTACAAGGTAACTTCTTCTAGCTGATCTCTCTACAGGGTGACTTGTTTGTAGCTGAACTCTCTACAGGGTGATTTGTTTGTAGCTGAACTCTCTACAAGGTAACTTCTTCTAGCTGATCTCTCTACAGGATGACTTGTTTCTAACTGAACTCTCTACAGTGTGATCTGTTCATAGCGGAACTTTTTACTGGGTGATTTGTTTGTAGCTAAACTCTTTGCATGATTGTTTCTTTGTAACTGAACTCTCTACAAGGTAACTTCTTCTAGCTGATCTCTCTACAGGGCAATTTGTTTGTAGCTGAATTCTCTACAGGGTGATTTATTTGAGCTGAACTCTCTACATGATGGTTTATTTGTAGCTGAACTCTCTATTAGGTACCTTCTTCTAGCTGATCTGACTACAGGGTGACTTGTTTGTAGCTGAATTCCCCACAGAATAACTTACAATGTAATATAACTGAGTAAATTATAAATGCAGCTGAATGCTTTATTAGGGTGACTGTTCTATTAGAGTATCTCGATCTCGCATTTGCTGCACCTAGTTGCCTTTCGAATCATAACTCAGTGATTTGTAATCCGATTCTTCTGTACTACTGCAAGGACCTTCTATGATGATTATTCCAGCTACATACTGATTTTCAGCTCGTTGCTCTAAGCGGTTTGCCTGGTAGATACGAAAACTAATAGTTTTTTTATTCATAAAAATCGATCGCGTAATTTTGACACAGGTTGGGTTTCGTGTCATATCTCCATGGTCTTTATCCCGATTCCTTTCAAACCACAAAAAGGCACTCCTACGATGGTTGCTCCATCTACATATCAATTTTCAACTGATTCCTCCAAGGCGTTTACCCTGTAGGCGTGACAGACCTTCGACCTTATTTTACGCAAATAATCGGTCATAACTCCGTGACTGTTCATCGGATTCCTACCAAAGTTGGTACGGAGATCCGCCTTAATGAGCCCTTTAAGTGTGCCAAATTTCAGCCAAATCCGAGCACGCATTCGTGTTTTATGGCGAATTTTGCGAAGTGTGCGAAATGAAGAAGATGAAGAAGAAGAAGAAGAAGAAGAAGAAGAAAAAAACGAAGAAATTAAAACGAAATTTTGTTCGCTCGTATCTCGGAAATGGCTGGAGCGATTTTCTTCAAATTTGGTATGTAGACTACCCTAGCTGGGCGGCACGTCTCCAGCAAATTTGGTTCCAATCGGATAAGGGATCACAGAGCTACATAGGTGTGAAAATTGCGTTTTCTTTCTTCCTGTTAATATACTCACGGTGAGGCGCGCCGGCTTCTTGGGCCGCACGACACACTATCGTGTGTCTTGATATAGTTCTCATTCTGGGAAAAATAATCATATTACTAAAGTCTACAATCAAGCATAACTTTTAATGAAAGTACTAGTAACTAGATACTTACGTAGTTACCTTTTAATAAGTAACTGTAACTAAGTTACATGGGATAAAGTAACTAGTTACTTTTCTTAAGTAACTACCCAAACTCTGGGACTCATACTGCATTCTGTCTAGTAGTTGGCTAAAAATTGGATAAGAATGTTTTTAGGCTAATTAAAGACAATTGGTCAAATTCACCAAATTTTCTCCTACCAAAATTTTGTACCATATGATATCAATATTTTAATTATATTGCTAAAATGATAGTCATGGTTTTTAAATGTGACCCACAAAAACCGGCCATATTTGCACATTCCTTAAATTCCATTTTATTGCTTCTCTGTTATTTGTAGTAGCAAAGGAGTGGACAGCCAAAGTTTGAGTGGCGGGGCAGGGAGAGGCCCTCCACTGAAACCTGACCTCTATTGTTAATTATTGGAGCAACCAAACAATTAAATTTATACACAGTATTAGTTCATAATAGAGATTACCTATGTTTTTTGCCAAAATCCCAATAGAACACTCAACTAAACACCATCTTAGAAAGCTCCACCAACCACAAAAGAAGCCTTAGAAGTTAATTTGAAAGAAGTTTAGGCCCACTGGAAAAATTTGAAGTCAAAAGGAATAATAAAAGTTACTTTCTTAAATAAGCCATTTTGTTTATCATCATCATCATCGTCATCATCATCTTATTATTATTACTAGGGCTGGGGCAAATACAACCAAGTACAATCACCAACGGGACAACCTACTAATGGGGCATGTACAAACAGTGTATGGCGAACACAGTATGTGCAGGCAGAAAAGATGCACAGTAATACAATTCTAGAGGAATTGACTGGCACATATACATAAGGGATATATTAGCAGACCACGGTAAGATTGGGATAAAAGCAGGGTATTTCAACTGTCTGTCACCTACAACTGATATCTGAGTTATGTATATATTTAACATGAGCTGGGTCATTTGTACTAAAATGATCACATGATGCCGTGGATACGCTGCAAGACCAAAAAAAAAATAATTGGAGAACAAATGTGGCTGAAATGCAATACCAGAATTTCATGGATATGTCAGTGTGCACAAGTATGTGGAGCATTGCTGATGGCGGCAGACTATAGCTACATATAATAATAGCAGTTAAGGTTACGGAATAGTTTAAAATGCGTGGGCGGAACAAATTACAAAACCTGCTTTAAACCAAGCAGGGATAAATAATTTCAACAACTGTGTTGTGTTAGCAATACAACTAATTGTGCTTGTTTGTTTTTACTACAGAACAACGACTGTTCTTGGGTGTGTGGTCTACAATAGAGCGATGTTTTATAAAAACGCGCCGCCAAAAACCAGACTAACAGATTACTGAATCCTTATAATTTCAACACAAGTGGCTAAACAATTTAAATATCTAGGTCCTGTGGAAGCGATTTTTTAAGTTACTGGTTGTATAGACGTTTTATTGAACTTTTAGTAGTTTTTTCGAGTGAAACAAGCTCTTTGAAGGCATGTACCTGAGTCATTGGGAAGAAACACGCCAAAAACGCTTCCACAGGACCTAATAAATTTAATATACAATATCACTATGCCCCAGAAAAGCCAATAGAGCCTACAGCTTTTGCTGTATTTGGCGGCGGAAAAACATGGTAGTGACAGCTGGAGCTGAGCGATGTACGGGCTGGCTTACTTGTGTTACTACAACAAATTGTAGTGTTCCACCTGCCTCAAACTACACTGTAGCTACATAAAAACATTAAATATGAAGGGCTTCACCTTCATTTAAAACTTTTTACGTTGCTAGACTGGTTTTATGGGCTTCTCAAAAAGTATCGATAGGCATTCAAAATTTTGAACGATTGCCCGTGACTATACCGTAACCTTAATAGCAAGCACAACCATGCACATAGCAAATATTAGCAATTAACAGCCTAAGGGCACATTTTGTGTATATTGTTTGTTCTCTCCATCAGCGTTCAGTATGTGGGATGCAATTTGGTAGTTTCTCAGGGCCCATATCAGTGATCAGTCTGGGCACCATTACCAAGTTTGGATGGATATAATGTTATGATTTAAAAAGGAAAAATAATGTGTTGCAAACATATGGGAATGCAAATTTAAGGCAACATAGTGCAGCAGTGAAAAGACTGCTGCTGTTGAATAGTATCAAAAGTTATCAACCATCTATTACTACATGATTTAGCATCAGAAAATCAGGAAATTATTGGTGTTGCCCCCTGGCAATTTCAGTATTTTATAATATTGCATTCCTAATACAAATGTACTAGAAATGCAATATTATATAAATACTGAAATTGCCAGGTGACAACACCAATATTTTCCTGATTTTCTGATGTTAAATCATATATTAATAGATGGCTGACAGCTTTTGATGCTATTCAATATTTTCACTGCTGCACCATGTTGCCTTAAATTTGCACAGGGCACATACAAATAAGTACAATCACCAATGGGACAATCTACTAATAGGGTATGTATAAACAGTGCATGCATGATAATCACAGTGTGTGTGGGTGGAAAGATGCACATACAGTAAACATAAGTGATGCATTTACAGTCCTGAGGTCCTGCTGCTGTTATGTTGTCTTGATTACCCAACCATGGAAGACCACATTGTCACCCCTCCTGCATGGTTCTCACTAGTCAAGGTGCAAGTGCATGCTCTCACATCTATAGTATTGAATCTCACACCTGCATGCAAAACAGTCCATAAAATTGATATCTCTACAAAATTTGCATCATTCTCGTGTAATACCAGTTGCTTAATGAAGATGGATCAGGGTACTGGATAAAGAAATGGCTGCTGGAGTTGCCAAGAGCAGACCTTAATGATAAAAGAATCAGAGTATTTCAATTATCTGTCACTTGAGTTAACTTTAATATGAGCCGGGCCATATGTCCTAAAATAATCACATGATGCCATGGATACAATACAAGATAAATTTTGGGAACAAACAGCTGCATGTAGATAATCACTGTTAAAGATGGCAGTGCCTTTAATAGGATAAATATCCAATACCAGAATATAATGGATGTGCCACCAAGTACAAGTTTAATTCCAGTGTGTGATAGCATTGCAGACTGTAACTACGTATAGACACAATAATATAGTTTAAGGTATGTGGATAAAATAGACAGCAGCAAGCACAACCACACAGCAATTATCTGCCTAAGGGCACATTTTGTGTATGTTGTGCTTGTTATCTCCAAGTACAACCAAGTACAATCACCAACCGGACAACCTACTAATGGGGCATGTACAAACAGTGCATGGCCAACACAGTGTGTGCAGGTACAAAAGATGCACAGTAATACAATTCTAGAGGAATTGACTGGTACATAAACATAAGGGATGTATTAGTATGCAATTATAATCAGTGATTATCCGACCATGGAGATGTGAGGATGTGAGATTGCACTTTAAATTGTGAGAATCATGGTATTGAATCTGACACCTACAAGCAGTAAAGCGTAAACATCCAATGAATACTTATTACATTAATTTTATGCAATTGTATACAATTTGTGTTACATGATATGTTTAAATGAGGATGGATTAGAGCACTGGATTAAGACATGGCTGGAGCTGCCAAGAGCAGACCACAGTAAGATTGGGATAAAAGCAGAGTAGTTGAACTGTCTGTCACCTACAACTGATATCTGAGTTATGTATATATTTAACACGAGCTGGGTCGTTTGTACTAAAATGATCACGTGATGCTGTGGATATGCTACAAGACAAAAAAAATTTTGGAGAACAAATGTGGCTGAAATGCAATACCAGAATTTCATGGATATGTCAGTGTGCACAAGTATGTGGAGCATTGCTGATGGCGGCAGACTGTAGCTACATATAATAATAACAGTTGATAGCAAGCACAACCATGCACACAGCAATTATCAGCCTAAGGGCACATTTTGTGTATGTTGTGTTTGTTCTCTCCATCAGCGTTCAGTACGTGGGATGCAATTTGGCAGTGAATATATATGTAGTTTTCTCAAGGCCCATATCAGTGATCAGTCTGGGCACTCCTGGCACTAAAAGGCTTCAGGTGGAGAGCTATGCATCATCACACAAACTTACCAGCTGGAAACTGCACCTTCTTCGCACAATGGCCTGCCAGGCAAGGCTTTCTCCCATCCCATACATGAGTGAAGGTACCCTAGTTACACGAGACCAAAGAAACAACCTCCAGCGATTAGTAGCAACTTCCAATCATGTTGTTTATTAAGCAGGCGTAGCAACCACTCGTCTTCCAATTGAAATAGTTGCTGTCGCCCACTTTCAAACACAAATGAACAGTAGTTCGCTTGTCTAGTAGGCGTCACATCCTAACTGTTTGGATTGCCGTTAAATAGAATTGTCGTACGTTTCTATCACCTCCACGAAAACACCCGTCCATTATACGATTGTCTCTTCATGCAACATGGATTCTATTCCCAGTGAGTGCAAAGCCTTAGGCCTTGTAGTTTTCTCAAACATTATTTATTTATTTATTTATTATTCATTATTAATGATGTAATTTTAACCGCGTTTTGTATTATCTTTAGCACTTGGTTGTATAATTATTAATAGGACCAGGTCACATACAACCAAGTAAATATACCAATGTGACAACCCACCCATAGGGTATGTATAAACAATGCCATAGCCAGCACTCAGAGTAGTGGGTGTGCTGGCAGAAATGATACGTGTGCATATACAGTAAAGAGTTTAACTGAAGTCGGAAAATTACAATACTAAAATGTAGCTTACGCAAAAAAATGAGCAAACTATAGTGGTGTTAACTGATTTGTTTATACAGTAGGTGTGAGATGTCTCTGAAGGTGACTCAATCAAAAAGTAAGGCCACTATGCAGGACAAGGTGGTGAAGGCCAACACAATCAGCATATGATCCCAATATGGCACAGACTAAAGGCAACTGGTAGCTAAGTGCCAGTACATCAGGTGTGGCTGACGTGTACACACTATTTGCATACACAACATTCTGAGCCATAGATGACATACTGGAAATACACATTAAAGCAGTAATGTATGCAGCAATGTATTATTGGCAACACTGATGGTGGAAAATCATTTCATTAGCAAGCAAGATGAAGGATGAAGCTATCCTGCAGCAACTTGGGACTCACTGTGCCACCTGGAAACACTTGTAAAACAAAGAGACACCAGTCATGAATGATCACAATAAACTCTGTTGTAAATAGAGGCCACTGGTATGTGCCAGTGCACAGTGATCACAGTCTATAATATTAGGCATACACATTACACGACATACAGTACATAGTTACAAATGATTGTATATGCAACAATTCATCTTATAGATCACAGGCCATTGGCAACCACAGATCAAGACACACAATAGTGTGTCGTGCGGCCCAAGAAGCCGGCGCGCCACACCGTGAGTATATTAACAGGAAGAAAGAAAACGCAATTTTCACACCTATGTAGCTCTGTGATTCCTTATCCGATTGGAACCAAATTTTCTAGAGACGTGCCGCCCAGTTAGGGGAATCTACATACCAAATTTGAAGAAAATCGCTCCAGCCATTTCCGAGATACGAGCGAACAAAATTTCGTTTTAATTTCTTCGTTTTTTTCTTCTTCATTTCGCACACTTCGCAAAATGCGCCATAAAACACGAATGCGTGCTTGGATTGGGCTGAAATTTGGCACACTTAAAGGGCTCATTAAGGCGGATCTCCGTACCAACTTCGGTAGGAATCCGATGAACATTCACGGAGTTATGACCGATTATTTGCGTAAAATAAGGTCGAAGGTCTGTCACGCCTACAGGGTAAACCCCTAGGAGGAATCAGTTGAAAATTGATATGTAGATGGAGCAACCATCGTAGGAGTGCCTTTTTGTGGTTTGAAAGAAATCGGGATAAAGACCATGGAGATATGACACAAAACCCAACCTGTGTCAAAATTACGTGATCGATTTTTATGAATAAAAAACTATTAGTTTTCGTGTCTACCAGGCAAACCACTTAGAACAACGAGCTGAAAATCAGTATGTAGCTGGAATAATCATCATAGAAAGTTCTTGCAGTAGTACAGAAGAATCGCATTACAAATCACTGAGTTATGATTCGAAAGGCAACTACGTGCAGCAAATGCGAGATCGAGATACTCTAATAGAACAGTCACCCTAATAAAGCATTCAGCTGCATGTATAATTTACTCAGTTATATTACATTGCAAGTTATTCTGTAGGGAATTCAGCTACAAACAAGTCACCCTGTAGTCAGATCAGCTAGAAGAAGATACCTAATAGAGAGTTCAGCTACAAAGAAGCCATCATGTAGAGAGTTCAGCTCAAATAAATCACCCTGTAGAGAATTCAGCTACAAACAAATTGCCCTGTAGAGAGATCAGCTAGAAGAAGTTACCTTGTAGAGAGTTCAATTACAAAGAAACAATCATGCAAAGAGTTTAGCTGCAAACAAATCACCCAGTAGAAAGTTCCGCTATGAACAGATCACACTGTAGAGAGTTCAGTTAGAAACAAGTCATCCTGTAGAGAGATCAGCTAGAAGAAGTCACCTTGTAGAGAGTTCAGTTACGAAGAAACAATCATACAAAGAGTTTAGCTGCAAACAAATCACCCAGCAGAAAGTTCCGCTATGAACAGATCACACTGTAGAGAGTTCAGTTAGAAACAAGTCATCCTGTAGATAGATCAGCTAGAAGAAGTCACTTTGTAGAGAGTTCAGCTACAAAGAAACCACCATGTAAGAGAGTTCAGCTGCAAACAAATCACCTGTAGAGAGTTCAGCTAGGAACAAGTCACCCTGTACAGAGATCAGCTAGAAACAAGTCATCCTGTAGAGAGTTCAGCTAGAAGAAGTTACATTGTAGAGAGTTCAGTTACAAAGAAACTACCATGTAGAGAATTCAGCTGCAAACAAATCGCCCTGTAGAGAATTCAGCTACAAACAAATCACCCTGTAGAAAGATCAGCTAGAAACAAATCACCCTGTAGAGAGATCAGCTAGAAACAAGTCACCCGTAGAGAGTTCAGCTAGAAGAAGTTACATTGTAGAGAGTTCAGCTACAAAGAAACTACCATGTAGAGAGTTCAACTGCAAACAAATTGCCCTGTAGAGAATTCAGCTACAAACAAATTACCCTGTAGAAAGATCAGATAGAAGAAGTTACCTTGTAGAGAGTTTAGCTACAAACAAATCACCCTGTAGAGAGTTCAACTAGAAACAAGTCACCCTGTAGAGAGATCAGCTACAAACAAGTCACCCTGTAGAGAGTTCAGCTAGAAGAAGTTACATTGTAGAGAGTTCAGCTACAAAGAAACTACCACGTAGAGAGTTCAGCAGCAAACAAATTGCCCTGTAAAGAATTCAGCTACAGACAAATCACCTTGTAGAAAGATCAGCTAGAAGAAGTTACCTTGTAGAGAGTGCAGCTACAAACAAATCACCCTGTAGAGGGTTCAGCTACAAACAAGTCACCCTGTAGAGAGTTTAGCTAGAAGAAGTTACATTGTAGAGAGATCAGCTAGAAACAAGTCACCCTGTAGAGAGTTCAGCTAGAAGAAGTTACATTGTAGAGAGTTCAGCTACAAACAAATCACCCTGTAGAGAGTTCAGCTAGAAGAAGTTACCTTGTAGAGAGTTCAGCTAGAAACAAATCACCCTGTAGAGAGTTCAGCTAGAAACAAGTCACCCTGTAGAGAGATCAGCTAGAAACAAGTCACCCGTAGAGAGTTCAGCTAGAAGAAGTTACATTGTAGAGAGTTCAGCTGCAAAGAAACTACCATGTAGAGAGTTCAGCTGCAAATAAATTGCCCTGTAGAGAATTCAGCTACAGACAAATCACCTTGTAGAAAGATCAGCTAGAAGAAGTTACCTTGTAGAGAATTCATCTGCAAACAAATTGCCCTGTAGAGAATTCAGCTACAGACAAATCACCTTGTAGAAAGATCAACTAGAAGAAATTACCTTGTAGAGAGTTCAGCTACAAACAAATCACCCTGTAGAGAGTTCAGCTAGAAGAAGTTACATTGTAGAGAGTTCAGTTACAAAGAAACTACCATGTAGAGAGTTCAGCCGCAAACAAATCGCCCTATAGAGAATTCAGCTACAAACAAATTACCCTGTAGAAAGATCAGCTAGAAGAAGTTACCTTGTAGAGAGTTCAGCTACAAACAAATCACCCTGTAGAGAGTTCAGCTAGAAACAAGTCACACTGTAGAGAGATCAGCTACAAACAAGTCACCCGTAGAGAGTTCAGCTAGAAGAAGTTACATTGTAGAGAATTCAGCTACAAAGAAACTACCATGTAGAGAGTTCAGCAGCAAACAAATTGCCCTGTAGAGAATTCAGCTACAAACAAATCACCTTGTAGAAAGATCAGCTAGAAGAAGTTACCTTGTAGAGAATTCAGCTGCAAACAAATTGCCCTGTAGAGAATTCAGCTACAGCCAAATCACCTTGTAGAAAGATCAACTAGAAGAAATTACCTTGTAGAGAGTTCAGCTACAAACAAATCACCCTGTAGAGAGTTCAGCTAGAAGAAGTTACAATGTAGAGAGTTCAGTTACAAAGAAACTACCATGTAGAGAGTTCAGCCGCAAACAAATTGCCCTATAGAGAATTCAGCTACAAACAAATCACCCTGTAGAAAGATCAGCTAGAAGAAGTTACCTTGTAGAGAGTTCAGCTACAAACAAATCACCCTGTAGAGAGTTCAGCTAGAAACAAGTCACCCTGTAGAAAGATCAGCTAGAAACAAGTCACCCTGTAGAGAGATCGATCAGCTAGAAACAAGTCACCCGTAGAGAGTTCAGCTAGAAGAAGTTACATTGTAGAGAGATCAGCTAGAAACAAGTCACCCTGTAGAGAGTTCAGCTAGAAGAAGTTACATTGTAGAGAGTTCAGCTACAAAGAAATACCATGTACAGAGTTCAACTGCAAACAAATTGCCCTGTAGAGAATTCAGCTACAAACAAATCACCCTGTAGAAAGATCAGATAGAAGAAGTTACCTTGTAGAGAGTTCAGCTACAAATAAATCACCCTGTAGAGAGTTCAGCTAGAAACAAGTCACCCTGTAGAGAGTTCAGCTAGAAGAAGTTACATTGTAGAGAGATCAGCTACAAAGAAACTACCATGTAGAGAGTTCAGCTGCAAACAAACAAATTGCCCTGTAGAGACAAACAAATCACCCTGTAGAGGGTTCAACTACAAACAAGTCACCCTGTAGAGAGTTCAGCTAGAAAAAAGTTACACTGTAGAGAGATCAGCTAGAAACAAGTCACCCTGTAGAGAGTTCAGCTAGAAGAAGTCACATTGTAGAGAGTTCAGCTACAAAGAAACTACCATGTAGAGAGTTCAGCTGCAAACAAATTGCCCTGTAGAGAATTCAGCTACAAACAAATCACACTGTAGAAAGATCAGCTAGAAGAAGCACCTTGTAGAGAGTTCAGCTACAAACAAATCACCCTGTAGAGAGTTCAGCTACAAACAAGTCATCCGGTAGAGAGATCAGCCAGAAGGACCATTTTGCAGAGAGGTTAGCTACAAAGAAATCACCCTGCTTCATATTTTCTTCTTCCTGTAGTAAAGAAAAAATGACAGGTTAAAAAGCCCTAAAGCCGGCCATAGGCCGGCTTTGGGGTATACAAATACAAAAAGAAGTGAAATCTAATCCAAAACAGCCAAGCTGTAAAAAAAGAGTGCGGCCCTGAGAAAGGCTATGGTGAAAAAAGATGTGAAATCCAAGGTGGCGGCCAAGAAATGGCTGTGATGGTAGGTTAATGGTAAAAATTTTAATAACAACAATTCAGTTGAATTTGGTGCCGCTCGGTCTTGGCACAAAATTCACCTGACTTGTCGTTATTAAAATTTTTACCATTAACCTACCATCACAGCCATTTCTTGGCCGCCACCTTGGATTTCACATCTTTTTCACCATAGCCTTTCTCAGGGCCGCACTCTTTTTTTACAGCTTGGCTGTTTTGGATTAGATAATAATTCCAGTTAGCAAGCCAGGTGAAGTACAAAGCACAGTAAAAATGTACAAAATATTGAATCATCGGTCAGGCATTGGCACTAGTTGGCATAGTGATCACAGTCTATAATATTATGCATACACAACATACGGGAGATAGTTACACATTGTTGTATATGCAGCAATGCATCTTCTTGTTGATTGCAAATTATTGGCAACACTATAAAGGCGGAAAAATCCCAGCTAGCAAGCCAGGTGAAGAATGAAGATGTACAATAAAAGTAAAACATTGAAACATACTCTATACCTTGTTGTTCACGAGCACATCAGCTGGTATCCAAGAACAACCAATGCCTGGAGCACTAAAATACAGTTACAAACATTAAAACATACTTGTAATCTTGTTGTTTATGTATAAAGTGGCCTCTGGCTCTCCTGCAATCACTTGTGGACGTTCCCCAATCTTCTCCTTCACGAATTCAGAAATTAAAGCATGGGTGTGGTATTGGGCATTATATAGAATTACATGTACATTAAAGTCATCAGCACGAACAGGTGCAACGATTATATGGTTGTGCCTTCGTTGCAGGAGAATCTATCCCCAGTTAGTTTACGTCTCTAGGCCTTGTAGTTTTCTCAAACATTAATTAATTATTTATTTATGGCATAATTTTAACCGCATTTCGTATTATTCTTAGTACTTGGTTGTATAATTACATTTTACAGTGACCAGCACTGAAGGTCTGACAGCAACATGTGCTGCAGCCTTAGGATTGCCTAACCTAATTTCAAGGACTCAGAGTTAAATGACTAATTAATAACTAATAATATTTAATATCATGGACTACTCCAACTTGTTTCAGTACTTTTATCGATGTGCTATGGCCCCTACTCTAGTTGAAAATTCCAATTTTTTGTGTACTTGTATAGAAGCATTCTTAGTACTTATCTGCCCCTGATTTATGGAGAAACTGCTTTTTTTCCTTAGTTTCTACCATATTCATTGAGTCCAAATAGAGATTACGTGTGACCTTAGTAGTAATCTATAAGGAGCATTTGTAGCTAGATAATGGAGTACAAGAGCTAGATAATGTCTGAATTATTGTTAAGGGGTTAATTGTTTCCAATCCATTACACAAGTTCAGTAAATGAGTCCATCCAATTATAGACTAATGTTAATACAGGTGTGGTATCGTGCAGCCAGTGCAAAGATAAGTTGACTGTGAAAATTCAAAACAATCAAAAGGCAATCAATTTGTCCATAATTTTCCTATAATTTTGAATCCAAAAACTTATCTGTATACTTACAGAATCCCCCAAGTATGCTTTAACAAAACTACATACTCTTTTCTTTGTTTACCAATTTTTATTAAAACTATTGCCAAATCCCAGAAACTGCTCTTTATTTTCAGATGAATTTACAAGTATTAAAGATGTACCTATTTTAAGTTGAGCAGCTTTGGAATTTCTGGTGGCTTTTTAGTGTAGTACCATAGATTACATAGGTGTATGTGTCATAATTTTTGGAGAAATGTTAATGAAATTTATTATACTTGTTAAGCACATGCACTTATAAATGACCACCATGAACTTTTGACAGGAGAGCGATAAAATGTGCCTGCAATGTTTTGAATATAGTCTACTCATCAGTGAAATGCTATTTTTAATTTAAGAAATGACAATCCTGAGGAGTCATGTGCAGCTATTGTTATTACAGATACTTGCAGTTACACACATACCCGGCAGGGAATAAAATGTACTAGGACACTTCTGGATGTTCTGATGATGATGATCTGCTTCCACTCTATGTAGCATGACTTCGGAGTGGTACTTCTAACTATATGCGCTTAATAAACAGGCGTGTATAGTGCAAGATTATTGTGTGTGCTTAACAAGGAAATATGTGCTTTAGTTGGTTTTATGACTAGAAATAGATTGCATGAACAGTTACTGATAGTCTGACACAGAAAAGTGAAGCAACAACCTCACACAGACGGCACAATGGATCACGTACCTGACTCTGTTAAATGCCAAAACTAGCCAAACTAATCTTACCAGTTCGTTCTATGACTACAAATAGATTATATGACAACTTATTGATAGTCTGACCACCAAAAATTGAAGCGAATCAGGTACTCAAGAAAATTGCTCCAAGCGAAGTACAATAAAAACACTTAAAGCACCGCCTATGCTTGTGCGTACAAAAATACAGCACTCGGGAGGTGTCTCGAGGAAAATACAGCACTTGGCTTCACCTCGTGCTGTATTAGCCTCTCAACATGCCCCTCATGCTGAATTTTCCATACACATGCGCGGCAGTGCTAATAACTAGAGTCTGTGGTATTGTGGTTACTAAATAGTCGTAAAAACTACAGTTGCAACAACTGCTAAATTTTAAGCTTACATGACCACTAGTAACTCATTTGTCAATAGTTCCAACCAATACCACTGGTATGGTGCTCCATACATTATTTAAGTTGTTACGTAGATACCCACATGCAAGACTCACCTCTTCTACAAACATTATCACTACCACTCCAGCTGCCATCACTCTGACAGGTCCTAGTGTCACTACCAGTTAGCTCATAACCAGTGTTACATGTGAAACTACAAGTGTCTTCATAGGAAGGAACTCCATCATCTCCCAGTGAACAAGTGATTGTTCCATTATTAGGACCAGTAAGTGATGGACAAGAAACTACAAGTTGACTGTAATGTACAAAATAATATATGTAAAATGCTCACATCTTCTACACACATCATCACTACCACTCCAGCTCTCATCACTCTGACAGGTCCTAGTGTCACTACCAGTTAGCTCATAACCAGTGTTACATGTGAAACTACAAGTGTCTTCATAGGAAGGAACTCCATCATCTCCCAGTGAACAAGTGATTGCTCCATTATTAGGATTGGTGAGAACTAAGCAGGGTACTGAAATAATATGCATATGTGTTAACGTATGCTTTTTAAAAGTAATATAAATTTTATACTGTATCATGCACTGAATAGTAAGGATCTCCCAAAATCAAGGATGCCTGCCAATACACTGCCACTGAAAACCATGATAGAAACATTCTAAACAACATTTTTTACAGGTGTATCTTGAGTCAAATATAGTACTAAAAAACAAGAAAACCCTTTCAAAAGAACAAATATTTAATTTCAAAATTGCCAAATCCAAAATTTGGTTGGTTGGTTGGTTGGCCAGCCAACCAGCCAGCCAGACAGCCTAACCACAGTCACAAGGATAGAGGTTATGACGAGACATCATACAGCTACAGTTTTATGCAACTAACATCTGGGATGCGCCTCTGATATGTGCCTTTTCTCCGCACTTTGCCTTTCTTTTGAGTATGCTGCTTGTCATCTTCATGCAACAAACCTATATCAAGGTATTTATGTTTTGTATCAAGACTTTCCTTGAGGGATATACTTAGACGCTACAAAATTATTTGAGCTGCTTATGCTGCTGTAAAAAGTATTAGATATCTAGTAGTTCCTGTAGCTGGATGATAGGTTAACAAAGCATGATTGACCATTCCCCCCAATGAACTAGATAGACTTATAACAATCAAGCACGATAACCACACTTCTTAATGGTCTAATTATAAGGAAATGGATATTTAGCTGGTCACCAGCTACCATGCAGTCTGAAACATAATTACCAGTCATTATCAAACACACTAGTTGTATGAAGGTAAGTTTATGGGCGATCTAGAAATGGAGGGCATGAAACGCCCATCCCAGCAGTTGTACCAAACAAACCTCAGTTAATATTAGAGCTACAGTCAGGTTCAGCTTTGGTTACTTCTTTACCAGATCTCTTACTTCAGGGTTAAATATATCATCAATACACAGACTAATGCAAAAACTTTTTCCTATGAAAACAAGCTGATGTTGTGCTACTTCAAAAAACCAGGCACTAGTTATATAGTTGGAAATATATTTTAACTAAGGCTTCTGTTTTGTAATAATGCAATTATGCACAGTTAGTGTAATTTCAGATTTTGTAATTGGTGAATTATGTAACTATCTAATTACGTTGCTATGCATTGCTAAGGAAGTGCATTTCAAACAAACCGCTTTCAACGACTTATTATGCACAGAACTCAACTGTGCATAATAAGTCGTTGAAAGCGGTTCAACTGTTTTATAGTTGAACCGCTTTCAACGACTTATTATGCGACTTTCAACGACGACTTTCAACGACTTATTATGCGACTTTCAACGACTTATTATCAACATAATAAGTCGCTTTCAACGGCTTATTATGTTGAAAGCGACTCAACTGTTTTATAGTTTGTCTATAGTGTTTTCCCCATCTCTACAAACCTCAAGGCTACCCTTCATTTTTGTTCGCATATGTAGGGACACTTCCCTTTTCGAGTCAAAGACATACGTATTTCCTAGTAGCCTAAGAGGTCTGCTATGGTGTTTTTCTATAGTTAAATACATGAAGAGCCCGTAGTTCACAAAGTTTGTAGAGAGTCGCTACACCCATATTTCAAACCGGTGAAAAAAACCTGCTTCAGTGAAACCTTGTCTATGCTCAAGTTTAATATGGGCTATATTTAGTATTTAATTTCATAGGCTGACTGCTTTTACCACTAAAACGATGAGTGTGTATGGACAAACATAGACAGGTAGATAGATAGGCAGGCACACACACACACAATCACACACACACAGAGTAGTACCACAGGCACGGCACACCTGACCGTCTCCAAACTCTTCTACCAGCGAACGAACATTCCAAGTGACAGCATACAACATGGTATGCCGGCAGTGGTGAAGACGGCATCCCACAGGAACATTCCTGCGTTGGGACAATAACTTTGCACTACTGTGTGCCTTCTTGTGCAAAGAATACTCAGATGGGATTGCAATTCCCACCTGAGGGGACCCCTGCTCAGACCTGGTCTCCACCACACGGTCATGAGCAGGAGGGCTATCGTTAGCCATATCGCTAGCATCAGCCATTCAGAAGAATGAACTGACAAAAGCAACACAACTAAACACCTACACGTGGGAAGCCGGCAATGTGTTTCCAGGCCTACCACTTGGAGGTCCACATACACACACACACACACACACACACACACACACACACACACACACACACACACACGCACACACACACACACACACACACACAATGTTTTTTTTTTACGAAAACAATTTCAGTAAACCAGGTATGAACCCACAGCCAGCCAAACACAGCGCCCACCTGGTTTAATAACCTTAACCGAAAACATATGGCAGTTGGAACATAAACACTCAGGTGATAATTCATTACTAACATTCAGGAAAAGGCTTACCTTCACCTGTTGGGCTGAAGCAATGTCTAGCAGTGAAAAAATCAAGCCTGTAGCCTTAGCCATTATTTGAGTTATGCTTAGCTGAAGGCAGTAGTAAGTAAGTAAGTATGCAAGCAAGCAAGCAAGCAATCAAGCAAGTCAGCAGCAGAAAGTTCCATGAAATAAAATTTTGAGCATTTTATTGATGGTACTTTTGAGCTTGGCTAAACAAACCTTATCAATGAAACAAATGCTCAATTATAACAGGTACCCAAATTTTTTAGAAAGCAAAAACTGCCACTTATCCACCTCCTTGTTTCAATAGCAATTTACAAGTGTAAGGAAAAATCAGACATTTTATATTTGAGTATAGGGTAAAACGCAATGATACAAGGGAGGTTGTTTACACCTGCAGCTACAGTACAATCCACTTATAACTTGATGGCATTTTTCTCATGGTACACAGAATTCTCTTAATGGCACTAGAATCCTTTCCAGCACTTCTGATGCCACACTGGTCACCTAGAATAATGAAATCTGGATGGTCCAAAACATTAGCAGTTGCTGTTTCTGTGATTTCATATGACGCAGTATTTTAGCAGTTCTCCAGGAGCTCCACATACATAGCTTAATTCAAAAATGAAAAGTTTGTGCTTTTTGGTTTATTATTGGATATTTTGCAATGTGATGGTGTTGTAGGGTGTGATCTAGCAAACATTTGAAACAGCTGTGGAGCATGAGAGGTGAAGTTGAATTTGCTGCTTCCAGTACTGTAGAGTTTTGAACAATGCATGGAGGTTATGGATGAAATAACAATTGACAACCACTGGTGCCAACCGTCTTTTTTTCCATCATTCTGTAATCAAAAATTGCTGGCTATTGTGGCTGCAAAGCACTGGAAATGGCTAAAAGATACAACATAATTCCTTGATGCTACAGAAATTTTTGACACTTATCACCCAGATGGTGAGAGGTTTCAGATCTTTTCCAGATACACAGACTATGCATCACAACACTGTGAAGAAGAGTAGGCTTTTCTTGTCGTGGCTGGTAGGGCACCTTCAATTCAAAAATTCACATTTTAGTCTTTTGATTTATGAAAGAAAGCACCCTTGTGTCAGTAATCCAGTGAATCATTTGCTCATCACTCTACATACTTTTTAACTACGTACAAGATAAGATTTGGCTAAGTAGCAAGTTTCATCCAATCCTTTGTGTGGAGCACAAAATTAAAAAGAATATACTTGTTTCTTGTAAAATACTAAAAACAATATTTCTGTGAAGACAACAATCATGCCTCTGGTTTCATGGTGGATCTAAGAATGAGGTACTATGATGATTTGTAAAAGTTGATTTTTCCGATTGCAGACCCTAGCTATGCAATGAATTTAAAGATTTATAAATATTGGCTGCCCACACAATTAGTCCACCACATAATTAATAAAATACCAAAATTGACACCCTGTAGAAAGATCAGCTACAATCAAGTCACTATGTAGAGAGTTCATCTACAAATAACTCACTCAGTAGAGTGTAATGTAAATAGTTCAGCTATACATAACACCATGTAGAGTGACCCTAAACCCTTCCAACAATTTTCTATGAAACTTATTTAACACAAGTTTACACTGACTGACTGACTGACTAACTGACTGATGCCTCCACTCAACAATGAATAAGGCTACGGGCTTAATTTCTTCACTGTTTGGCATAGCTTGTCCCAAGACCTGCCTTTCACCAACCGCAGTATGTACATGCATCAGCATGGACTCCCATTTGTGCTCCTTTGTGTCCTAATCCATTTTGCTGACAATGCAAGGAGTCAATTTGCAATAGTGTGACATGGCTTCTGGTGGCTATATTGACTAGCTATCACATTTATTGTTTGTACTTTCCATTGTGACTGGATTGATTGTAGATACACTTTTCATACTGTTCTCCATTTGTAATGCTATGTAATGGGCAGAACAAAGAGTGGAACCTCTCTTATCCAGGCATAGCACTGCCCGTATCTCAGAAATGTCAGTACCTATGAAATGCATGCAAATATGCTGAAGTAACTGTTTTAAACATATCAGTTTGTACTATACAGTTTAGTGGGTAGAAGGGAAGCCACTACAGAGCATTCATGGTCACTACCCTGGGCTGTAAAAATGTTTATCACCTAGCAACTAAGTGGTAGTTTTATTAGTAGAATAAACAAGCCACCTAACAAGTAAACAGCAACCTTTAGGCTCCCACCTTGTGCTTTCATCTTACACAAACTTCATTATTGTCAAGAGACTAAAAACCACGTGACTAATTTGGGCTATCTGGGCAACAGAGGTGCCTGGATAATAGGTAGCACTAATTTCACAATGCCTGTTGCCTTTTGTGACTTTAACTCAAACTTGTAAAAAGAAAAAGAAAAAAATGTGAGATTTCTGAGTCCAATCTCAGGATTTTTTGTAACACATGCTGAGCTATAACTACTGTACCACCACTGCCAGCTACCGGAACCCTGAATTTTAGATGTACTTAAATGCATGATAATATAAAAATAGTGATCTAGCCTATATAGCTGAATCCAAACCCTAACCCTAACTGGATTTATACTAGCTAAAGCTGAACCCAAATCCTAACCTTGGACTATTGATCATGAGAAATGATTCCTTAGATAGTAGAGGGCGCATTAGTGCCCTCTACTATTTAAGGAACCAATTGTGGTATAATATATCAATATATACACACAGGGGCGCTTGCGGGCATGAAGCATTATGAAATTAGTGTAAACCCTGGATAATAGAGGTTCGATAAGGGAGGTTTCACTGTAGCTGAAAATGAAGTGTGATGGCCACTTCACACTTCAGTAATTAATTGTTGGGAAGTGCATTCAGATGCAAAAAAATTAAATTAATTTAATGGCATGCTTGGCACTATTCTTTCTTTTGATGCAGTATGCACTGGTTCAGTAGTCATAATTGTGACCATATTTGGAAAACTATCCATTTCTTCACATGTAAAAGTTGTAGGAAAACTTAATTAAAACTTTCAGCAATTTTTCAATTAAATTTAATTTTTGCACAATGCACATTTGGATAAAGACCTTCTTTCTGTGGAGTTTCATACCCAAAGCTTCAATATTTGGATAACCATGTAGCAAATTCACATGCGCGAGACACCGATTAACTTACAAATTAAATGATTAATATTTTGCTGAGGTGATAGAATGGCTAAAACTAGAGGTGTACAGATAATTGGATCAGCTAAAACATTGGCCACTGATGTAGCGCTTGTTTCAGAGTGAAAAATAAGCCACTGGCACTAAAGAGCCATAGAAAACCAATGCATAATCTATTTATACACAAACTATTGCTACTGTATAAATATCGATAGTGATATCGGTCCTTCTACTGTTCTGTACCAATACCGATATTGGTAAAAACTACCATATCACACTACAAGAAGCCATATATGTAAATACACGCAATTCTAGTGTTTGTTGCTGGAAAGCTTACTGTAGTATTTACAAATGAAGCAGTTTTAGAGTGCTTTGTAATGAAGTACTTTGTAATAAAAAGAAGAGTCATAGGATAACCAAGGAAACTTGCTGTGCCAGCTTTCTCACAAGCCATTAGAATGCGGAGTGATGCAGAAATATCTGTTTAAGGCTTTATGGGAGTATACATAAAAATGTTTGTGGGTGCTTAATTGTCTGGATTACACAATAGAAACCAGCTGTATATAGAGTATAGCAATGAATACATGCACATGTTGTTGTAGGGTAGGTAAATGGGGACTATAATACAAATATTGGATTGACTATCGGTTATCGGCTTATTTTGGTGGTATCAATATTGGATATCGGTACATGCCAAAAACCCATATACTGATATACCTCTAGCTAAAACCCATATACCATATACCCATATACCTCTAGCTAAAACTAAGTCACCATGTTATTGAATTGAAGAAAATGACAAGAACACTTGATTTAAAGTAACTATCAGAACTCTCTTTTGTATAAATTAGATCCATCCAAAAACAGCTTATACGTAGCAGTAAAAAAGTGCGTGTCCAAGTAAAGTAAAGTTAACTGTGACAAAAAGTAATGATATCATAATGCGGCCATGTGCAAGTTGTAAAATTAATATTAACTACTCAGATAACACAATATCATTGTTACAGTGTTAATGAGAACTATGTGATTGAGAACTATGTGATGCTGCTAGTTTTTAAGTGTGTGAGCATCTTCATAAATGCCACACAAATTTGATTCTCAATAAAGCAATGTGTATAGATTATCTGATAGCAATAAATAATAGTTTGAGTTTGGCCGCTTTTCCTTTGTTCATAGCATTGCCGTATACAGGAAAGGCGGCCAAACTCAAACTATTTATTGCTATCAGAGAATCTATACACATTGCTTTATTGAGAATCAAATTTGTGTGGCATTTATGAAGATGCTCACACACTTAAAAACTAGCAGCATCACATAGTTCTCATTAACACTGTAACAATAATATTGTGTTATCTGATTAGCTAATATTAATTTTATAACTTGCACACCTCGCACATGGCCGCATTATGATATCATTACTTTTTGTCACAGTTAACTCTGCTTTACTTGGACGGGCACTTTTTTTTTATAGCTATAAGCTATTTTTGGATGGGATTTCAATAGAATTAGCATAGATTGTTGATAACAGTAGGTGAGTTTCCATGGTTTTGGCAGAAATCCCAGATTACAATGACAAATACAACTGTAATTTTAGTGGCATGCAACTGCAGTCAACTAACACCCATTTTAATTAATAAACCCTTAGTAACACTTTTCCTTTCATCTTGTACTGCATTAAAACAATCAAGACACTCTAATAGAGCAGTCACAAAATAGCTGTAACACAGCAATTTTGTGACTGCTCTATAGCTGTTACAGCATAGTTACAACTTCTGCCTAACATTTCATTGTATAGTTTAAATTACTAGCTACTTACAGACTTTACAATATAAAAATACAACACTTGTAGAAACGTGACTGTTCTATTAGAGTGATTGACTGCTCTATTAGAGTATCTCGATCTACTTCAAGCATTGACTAATCAAGTTCAAGTGGAAAAACCACGCCATTGCCCATATCAATAGGAACTCTTGTGAAATGAAATAAGAATAGTAGACAAATGGCAAGTATGTACAGAGACAATAGAGGGGCGTGTAATTATGTCCTGCTGTAAATAAACACCTTTAAAATTTATATTACTACTAAATAAGCACACCAGAATAGGCTATGATCTTTGCGAGGCTGTTGTCTCATTGCTTGTCTTTTCATGTTGAAGGGATCTAGTGCCACTGAGACAAAATTGGTGAGTTTAACTATACATGTATTTTTGTTGTAAAACTTAATTGTAAAAAGGCAATTAGCACATACCATGATAAAACATGTATTTGTACAGTAGAGTCTCTCATGATTATTAGACATTGGACCAGGGTAAAAATTTTACTGCAATATCTAGAGATTGTAGTGTTTGTATATCTTAGTATCTTAACAAATAATCCTCCATGATCACTAATCACTAATAGTACAGTGAAAACTGGTCATTATTCAGGTAGGGACTAAATTTTCTGAAGTAGCTAGCTTATTAAGGAGGTGGCTGCTTTTTGCAGCCTTAAAATTGTAAGAAGCATGCTGTTCTAACTGGCTATAGAGATGGATTTAGTGTGTGACAGCGTATGAGACAGTGAATGCTGGCAACAAGGGGGGCAGCCATTATGTTAGAGCACCAAAGGCACTGCTTCAGATGTAGGCAGTTGGCTGTCAGCCCAAAGTGTAAAGATATTCACTTTTGGTCCTTATAAGCTCTTTATGAAGAAAGTGATAAGTCATTATCCATAGGATATATATAGTATCCGTTTCAGTTCTACTATATAGTAGCCAAGCATAAGACAAAGCATTCCAGTGGTTTAGTGGTGACCACAACACTGCCTGAGTTAAACTGTGGTGAAGTTTGAGACTACCAGAAGCCCTGGAATGCCTTCAACACATGAAATACCAAATATCTAATGCCTGGCTTTCATCCACAGTGGACCAGCTGCCACACAGTCTTGTGAGCAAAACAGTTGCCACGCCCCTTAATTATCAATTTATAAAAATCTTGAGCAAAATTGTGTGTGCGAACGAGTGCGATGTTGTGCTTTGGCAGCGTGTTTATGGTAGCCATATCAGATACTGTCTAGCAGTGACACATCATGAGTATTTAAGTCACAATGCGTTACTTTATCATCCATCTAAATACAATCCCTGAATGTGTCATTTTGTGTACAGAGCAATCTGCCTCAAGAAGTGACCTAAGTAAGGTTTCAGTGTATATTGTTAACCATTAATATTGTTCACCATTGTTAACCGTATGTACAGTGAAACCTTACTTAGCAGCCACCTCTTTAATAAGACCACCTTGTTATATTGGCCACCTCTAGTAGGTCCCAAATATAGCTAAGCAGTACTTTATGACCTCATTAATAAGGCCACCTGTTATTCAGGCCACATTTTTTTCCCAGAGCTGGCCATATTAATGAGGTTTCACTGTACTTATGTGAATTTTTATTTTTCATAACTTTTTTTCTTCAGGTTTACTGATGGGCACTATGAAGCATTGTTGACTGGTCCGTGCATAATGTGGTGACTTGAAATGCTAAAACGGTATGTAGCATGTCTTGTATGAATGTGTTGTAATGTGTCACACATCTTAGAAATAAATATAATTGTATTCTCTATAAATATTCAGTTCCATTGTGCCACTGGGTCATAAGTGGGTTGAGTATGGATCATCCAGGACATTTGGGTCACATTTTGTCCTGGCCAAGTGGATCGCATCCACTTACAGAATATACAGGATCAGATCATGTGTATAAATTATGGTGGAACTTGTTTATTGCCACCTTCACTCAATACGCAGGTAGCAGTGCATAAATTCTCAATTTGGAATTCGCTTTTTAAGAGAGGTTGTCTTTCTATACTGGTGGCCATTAAGACAGGTTGTACTGATGGAGTGTGCATACTAGAGATGCAACAATATCCTCCACTTAGTGTTGTTTGATAGTGATGTAATGGAGACTATGTATTGTTGTATTTAAATACTATACTATTATATTGCAATTCTAGTACATATTTATAACAGGAATGTTTGTTAACTGTTTAGACATACTGGAGCCACACCCACTCATCTGGATTCTACAAATGGAGTCATACCAACTTGTTGTCGTTCCATATACATGCTGTTGTGTGAGACTTGCTACCATGGGGGGCCACTGGAGAAGATTTTCATAACAGTTATATCACAGTCATTATTGTACAATTCTTATATTATTGTTGTGAAAACTGTTTGGTATTCATGTGTCCTCTGTATAGTGAGGTGGATTAGCTATAAAATTGTGCGTTTTAGTGATAAAAGCACCAAATTTGGCACAGAGGTAGAGGATTACTTTACAAACAAATCTGGATATTGGGCCAGAGCATACCACGCCCCTTTGATAGGTTCTGCGCACTTAACTGCACCAACAAAAATATTAATGTTTAATTACACAGTAAACAAGAAAATGACAAACTAAACATGAATCTCTCTACCATATGATATATTTGGTATAGCAGACATGGCCAAATTGCACTCTGTGTGTAGTATTTCTATGAGAACACAGTATAACTATGAATGACTGCATTATTAGACTATCATCAGCTGTGAACTCATTTGATGTTTTTGCAATCATGCATATAGATGCTTTAATTCATTTAGGAAGTGTTAAAGATAGGAAAACATACTGTACATACTGGGAAATATCTATTCAACCATTATAACGTCCTGTATTATGTACATGTACAGTAACATATACTTCGCAGTAATGCATTAGACTCTAAGAAAACCATTGCGTGTACGTATATGTATAGCTATACAGTACATTTAGTGATAAACATAGCTATCCGGTTAATAAGGGCATTAGAAGCCCCACCCATGAGATATACCACTAAAATCATGAAAAAGCTAAATAAAATATGGTGAACCTAATTGTCTTATTACGTACATGAATTCTATAGTTTACATGGATTCTGTGGTTTATATACTAATACCATACCTGTTTCACTGCCATGCAAAAGTCCCTCTAACAGTGACTGCCCCATATATACATGGCCTCCCTAACAAGTAGCTCTCTCTGTTGTTCTAGAGCAGCCTTGCTTGGTGAGATATGCAGTTAATTTTTTCATCAGGCTTTGTCAATGTCTCCACATTTACTAGTGCAGGATGACAAACCTCTGAATATGTGTATACCATTTTCCATTGGATCATTTGGTGTATGATACAATAGTAACAGTGCAGTTGTGAGCTCTGGCAGTGCATTTCAGGTATTCCATGCTGACCACACCTAAAAAACCTGGAATTGGTGTCACAACCTGAATTTGAACAGCTGGACAATGGAAACTGCTGCAGGGTTTGTGTCTTAACATGTATCTTTAAGGTTGGGACCTTCAAGTATCATGCCTGAAACAGATTCTTTCTGACAACCCACTGGAAACTCTCGAAAAAGATTTAACTTTCCAAAATATAGGTCAGTTATGATCAATTTTGGCTGCATATGCATGGTGGATCACATCATTATTAGTGCTGGTAACTAGCTACAAAAAACAGGTATACCTGGCAAACATAATGTATACAAGGAAACAGTTCTGACCAAGTAAAATTTATTAATATTTTGGTCCCTTATTCACTGCCACAGTAGCTATAGTATCTTCAGATCTGTTTACTGATGTAAGAGCTCAGAAGAGAGATACTTTAATGAAAATATTGGCCCTGGCGAAGGCCCACACAAATCCTGTGAGTTGGATAGTGACAATAATACCATCAACCTTGCACAAGCACTTAAAGATTGTTCATAACTGGTCAAATACTTGGGAAAGTTAAACCTTTTTCAGGATTTTCCAGTAGGTTGATCTTCACTGCTACAGGCCAATATTTAGAGGGGATTTGGTGACCTCAGACAAACCACCCTCTATTAAAATTTACTAGTACATTGCACTCAAAACTGAGGTACTGTAACAGAGCAATCGAATATTCGATACTACAGTCAGTTATTCTCAACTTTAATTAAAAATTCAACAAAAAATGCTGAATTAAAATATTTAGTGATTTAAATGTAAAACTTTTTCTATAGAGCATTCCCCACACTCATTAGCTTTTGCATGCTTTCCATGCAAAATGTGTTTCAGAAACACACACTATACACTGAACAGAAAAGGGTCCTGCTAAGAATCCTGGTTATGGGCTTGTGCTTAGTAACCATGATACTTGAAACCCCAATCTTAAGGACTAATGTAAAGACACAAATGCTGTAGCATCATCCATTGTCCAGCTATACATATTAAATTCAGGCTGTGATATCTTGGACTGTTTCCCACTTTGTTGGACATAGTAAGAAGAAAGCATGGAATACCTGAAAATGCACTGTTAATATTGTATCGTACACCAAATGAACCATTGGAACATGTTCACACAATATTCAGAGGTTTGTACCCTACCGTATGACAGGACCAGTAAATGTGCAGACTATGGTTCATATAGGTCAGCTTCTGTCCATCTCCAGCCCCATTTGGTGGTTCAGGAACAGCTAACAGTGACTACCTTCATACATGGCCTCCCTGACTCTCTCTGTTGTTCTAGAGTGGCCTTGATTGGTGAGATCTGCAGGTCAAAAGTTTTTTGTCAGGTTTTGTCTATGTGGTCTATATAAGTCTGCTATGTACAAGAAGGATGCACTTGAATACATAACATTGTGTTTGATCACAAACTTTGAAGCCTGAAGATAACGTAATAGCCAAGTGTATAGCTATTGAGTTGGCCATGTATTGACTACAGAGTCTGTGTACATAGGTAATTACAAACTATAGAATAGTTTGAATTCATATACAGTACATAATAAGACAATAATAATAATAATCACCAATCATCATTGTCAGTCTTGTAATCAACTATCCACTCAAAAACAGCCAAGCTGTAAAATAAGAGTGCGGCCCTCAAAAGCCTGGGTGAAAAAAGTTGTGAAATCAAAGGTGGTGGCCAAGAAATGGCTGCAATGATGTTAATGCTAATAAATTTTAACAATGCACACGGCCATTAGAAAAATTGTTTAGCATTAACATCATTGCAGCCATTTCTTGGCTGCAACCTTTGATTTCACAACTTTTTTCACCCAGGCTTTTGAGGGCCGCTGTCTTTTTTTTACAGCTTGGCTGTTATTGAGTGGATTTCACTTCTTTTTGTATTTTCAAAAACCAAATCCCGCACCTTTTTACTGGGATATGATTTCCAGGCTGTTGTATCACAAGTTTTGCTATATAGCATATAGCACTTATTATGATGATTATGATGATGATGATTCGCACGAGTCAGTCATATTAGTCAGCTCGCAGACCGCCTGGGGGAGAAACTAAGTTAATACTACAAATATACCACTAATCAATACGAAAATGGCTTTGATTTGATGAGATAGCTACTAGATTGAGCCTCAAAGTGTTGCAACAATAGTATGGTGCTAATGCTCTAATAGAGTGCATGTTTTTGCTTTCGCTGAAATCATCTAATAGAACACACATAGAATGTTCTAGAACAATCTAGAATTTTTATTGTTAAATCAGTTTTACCTATTAGGCTAGAATTTTCATTTATAAGGTAGAAATTAAGTGATCAGCCGAGATAGCAGTGGTTCAGTGGTTAAGGATGCAGGTGTTAGGTATGGAGGTCCTTGGTTCGAACTATGGTCATGATGAGTTCATTTTTTTCCAACATTTTTTATGCACCTTTTTTCCCCCAGTGACTGCTCTATTAGAGTATCTCGATCCCGCGATTTTACACTTCCTTGGTTTTTGCTTTATAACTTTGTAGCTGTAAGTCTGTTGCTGTTCTAACCACCAAAAGGCACTCCTACGATGATCAACCTATGTACACACGAATTTTCAAGTCATTCCTCTATTCGGTTTACCCTGTAGTCGTGACAAAAGTTTCATCTTTTTTACGTGAATAAATGCTCATAACTCCTTGGATATTTATCAGATTCATAGCAAACTTGGTATGTGAATGCACCTTTATACGCTCTTTACTTGTGCCAAATATCGATACAATGGAGTTACACATTTGTGTTTTATAGCAATTTTTGCAAAGTGTGTGAAAAGAAATTGAAGCTCCCGTAGCCCCCCTACGGCGAAGAAAGAAAAAAAAAATTAAAACGAAACTTTGGCCACTCATATCTCAGAAACGGCTAGGGAGATTTCCTTCAAATTTGGTATGTGGCGTGGCCTAACTGGCAGACACCTCTGTAGTGAAACTAGTTCCAATCGTATAAGGGATCATGGAGCTACAAAGGTGTGAAAATTGCATTTTCTTTCTTCCTGTAATATACTCACGGTGTGGCGTGCCAGCTTCTTGGGCCGCACGACACACTACCGTGTGTCTTGATATTTGTATTTGTACATGAATGGTGTGGTCGTAAAACTAATAAATGAATAAATAAATAAACCAGATAGCTATGTTTATCACTAAATGTATACATATGCATGCAATGGATTTCACCTACTACAGCAACGTTTACCTTGACCATATGTACAGTACACGTAAATAATACAGAATGTTGTATAGGGATGGTTGAATAGACACGCGACCGGATTTGAAAACAGGTACACATTTTACATGCCAGCAAACAAAATGATGTAACACTTGATTCCTTAGTAATAGTTAGACACTCGCAATAGGTGTCTTCGAGGATTTAAAAACCTGAGGTGACGTCAATAATTTACCGAGGCACAGCTGAGGTAATTATTGACGTCACCGATGGTTTTTAAATCCTCGAAGACACCTATTGAGAGTGTCTAAGTGTTTTAGACAATGGCGTAGAAGCAGTGAGTTAATATAGAGAGTTTCCATTGTAAACACCTAGGGTATTTCAGCGAGCAAAAGATGTGAGGTCGCGCAAGCTCGCGCGCAAGCCATGAAGCGCGAATAACTGAAGGTTTGTAAAGTCGATAAAAAGTATGTTTGAGGCATTATAGATACGTGTGAATGGCAGCAAATGGGAATAGCCAGTGCCAACATGGCTGTCTTGCATGGTCTACAGAGCGTGCTTTAATATGGCGAAGGCCACAAACTGAATTAATGGCTTGTACCACGATGGTCTATAAATCTGCTGAGCTACCCACGATAACAGCGTACCTGAGTTTAATTTCTTTGCAATAATCTGCTCGCAATCGCTTGGTGTTTACTGATGTGCGAAATCCTAATTGTCCACAAAAGGCTAATTGCATTACTGTAGGCCACATTGTGGTTGTAAACAACTGTCAGGTGTCTTACCAGTAAGACACCTGATACCAGGTTTCTTCGCAAATAAGAGACTTCCACACATCAAACGAAACGTTGCATACCATTGTCTAATACTGATTAACTTCCTCTTAGTTTCAAACTGCAGCCAGATGCTTTAACTGTACTCATGGGCAATTATATGCAATAATAGAAATGTTATGAAGCTTCATAGTTCAAAAAATGGGTCAAATTTTGACATGAAGAAGGTACCTTTTCATAAATCTGGTCATATATTTCCTAGTATGTACAGTATGTTTTCCTACCATTAACACTTCTTCAATGAATTAAAGTATATAAGAGCATCTACATGATTACAAAAACATCAAATGAATTCACAACTGATAATAGTCTAATAATGTAGTAGTTCATTGTTATAATGTCACAACAGTGTTCTCAGCAGAAATACTACACACAGAGTGCATTTTGGCCATGTCTGCTATACTAAATAGATGAAATTAGTGTAATTCTGTTATAATATGATAGAGAGTTTAAGTTCAGCTTGTCATTTTCTGTTTATTGTGTAATTAAACATTAATATTTGTTGGTGTGGTTGAGTGGGTGGAACCTATCAAGGGGTGTGTGGTCTGCACTGGCCCAATATCCAGATTTGTTTGTAAAGTGATCCTCTACCTCTGTGCCAAATTTGGTGCTTTTATCACTAAATGCACAATTGTTATGTATTTTTCAGTTAATCCACCTCACTAGTATGGGCGTGCTAAATAATTACATGTGTAATTTTGCGTGGGTGTGCTATAAAATGCATGGTGACAATTGTAAATTATCAGGTGGTTTTGCACACTTCTTTTTAGGCTAGCTACATGTGCTAATTACTCACAGCTTGTGTCAACAACTGGTAACCACAGTTGTGTTCTGTGTCACTCTTTAAGCCGTACCCTTAGAAAGCAAATTACGTGGGAGCGACTAAATTCAAATTTCAAATCGAATGATGGTATGCAGCACCATAGATTATAGTCAGCACACTTTTTTGTGGCTACATGCACTGATTAACTACACACAGTGCTAGTTCATCAACAACCAGTGGCTGCAGTTGTGCTCTGCGTCATTGTTTAAACTCCGAGTTAAATTCTTACAGAGAGCAAATTACGTGGGGCGACTAAATCCAAATTTCAAACTAGCCATTCTCAAAAACATATGTTTCAATCTCAACAAAACTTTTAGAACAGTTTAAAGACACATTGCCCTACATGCCAAGCGAGTATTGCGGAAAACAACAATATGGGTCTTGTATTTAGCCTCTAGGTTGACTGAGGATGACTGAAACTTCGTTTGGTGCTGAAATTACGACTGTAGGGTAATGATGTATGGTGAAATTGATGATGTGAATCTTGAGGCGATTGAGAGAGTACTGAAGCAACTGAGAGAGTACTGAAGTGATAGCAGGGCAATCAATGTTCGGAATGCACAAAGGAACACAAAGCATACACCTGCGGTTGCGTCTAACCGCATGTAATAAAGAAAAAAAATGAAACATACCCTTTGATGTCGGCAATCTCAATCATGAAACAGTCGGCATGGATTTGCTTCACTGCTTGTGTGTAGTTACTAGTGACACGATGAGTTCAACTCTAGAGTTTCAGAGGGATAGCGTAAGTGACGGGTGAGGTACAGGAAGGCCGAATGTGACAATGTTCATTCCTGTAAAATCCTCACGTGTAGTGGTAGCGTCATTTTTTGTCTGCACCGTGCGTTTCTGCTTTACTGGCCACGCAACTCACTACCGTGAGTCTTGATGGTAAGAATGGAATATTTGTCAACAAAGTGATCTGTCACTATTTATCAAAAAAGATACTGCTGAAAAAAGAAACAAGAGTGAAACAAGTAAGTATGTTAAACCATTCTAATACTATGATGGAACACATCAAACCCAACACTTAGAATTGTTACACACAAGATTATTGTATATCAGCATATTCTTTAAGCTTTTCTACTTATCCAATAATATACGCACATGTGTATCACCATCAGATAGGGTATGTACCATATCCATTGCATCTGAATAGAGATCTGTGTGTGACAATTCCAAGAGTCTGGTCTTATATGTGGAATTAACAAAACTACAACAAAAAGTAGTAATACTTGCAACATTCTATCTTCAATAATCAATCACTTTTGTACCTGTATGAAAAATGGATGAGCCACAAGGTTGACTTATGGCTGGCTTTTAATGTTTAAGGCTACATCAGTATAGGCCACAACAATTTGATTGGCAGTTTACAAGTATCGGAATCATGTACATTACTTGTTTCATCTCAATGGATCCATGTTTCTGGGTGTAAAACATGGCAACTACATCAATAAAATAAAGATTTAAAACTTTGAGGGGTATATAGTAGTTCCTAGCGATACACCAACACCAATATTGGTATAGGTATCAGTCCTATATTGGCGGTAACAGGCTAGTATCCTTAAAGCTGGAAAAGACTGATACCAATTGATACTTTGTATGACACCACCTAACTGCTCTTCAAGATGGTGATGATGTACATAGGATTTGAACAGAGTTGAGTGATAGCTAGAAATCTTGAAAGAGGCCAACAAGCACTGTGCACTGTTACTATAGTGCAGTAACAGTGCAGTGGAAAAAGCCGTAAGACATAAAATAAGATTCTTCAGAGCCATAAAGGACATTATCCCTCATGAATAGAGTCATGATTAAAAACACCAGTGAACCACATTGTACCAAGATTAGCAAATGTGTTTAGTAAGCTGGATTATTAACCATTATTGGAATGGCTGGCTGTTTCTAGTGAACAATGTCTATGTACAAAGTATTGATATTGGATCACATTTTTCACCTAATATCTATCAGTATTGAATTGCATGGTAGTGAAAGTGGAGTATATTGGTGCATCACTAGTAGTTTTACAAGTGCTCACATGGGGTGGTCAGTTGGGGACCACATATACTTCAAAAATGAAGAAAACAAAGTCCAGAGAAGCAGTTACTTGGATGTGCTGACTCCTCAGTGGCTGATATTCAGCACAATAGAAACTGTAGCATACCATCCACCAGTGTAACACTAGGTGGAATCATTGTGGGATTGGATTAGGTATCATTTTAAAATTTCACAAGATCTTAACATAAGTGTGAAAGACTAAACATGTTTTCATCGAAGAGCTAAAGAAACTGAAGCTCACACCTTATTGTTGCCTCCTGAATTCAGATACTAGTGATGATAACCATGTCAACAAGGAAACTAACCAGTTGCTACCATTACACGTGCCACGCATGGTGATGTACAAACCATTCTAAAAGGAAGCTTACTATTTATGTAGGTCTCCATATACAGTTTATTTGAAGACAAAACATGCTTAAACACTATAGAAAACAGATGGGCGCTAAACAGAATATTTCTGGACTTCTCCATTCATCCTGACACACATAGTTACAATGTTAAACTGTACCACCCATAACCGGATTGCTTTAGGTATGCTTATAAAATGAATGGAGTCGCTAAACTCATATTGGCTTTGGTGACTTCACCCACTGCAGGCTATTAGTAGGGCTGAGCAATTGTGTTACTTTCCTGATTGTAGTTATCACAATTATGATAGCTATCACGATGTTATAACTCATGATCACATGCATCAATATCATCGTATATGCACAACTTTGTATGAATTATATATTTTAACTATATATTTTAACAAAGCACAGTGAAACTGTGTGCAATTGTTTAACACAATTAGGTCATAGGCAGTTACAGTATAATGCAAACAGCATAATAGCAAGAGTATATTGACAATAAAAGTTCAACATTTTCTAAAAGGTAAGCTTTAAACTACATAGTAAGATTTATTTACACAATAAACTATCTCAGAAGTGTAGGTTTGTTTTCTGCATTGGGTTCTTCTACAACAGTGTGTGCCACCATTTTGAATTTGCTATACACATTTACATATGATGTCACAACATCACGATTATTTATAATACACATATCAAAATAACAATGTTTAGAGACAATCATGATTATTCCCACAAATGATACAGTCTCCCAGCCCTAGCTATTACCCTGCAATATGCTTGGGAGAGTATAACAAATGAATGATCGAAAATGAGATTTGCCATGCCTGAGGTCTTTCTGTTAGTTTTTAAACCAAGCGTGTCCACTAGGCCTGAGCCTATTATACCTTGAAATTGCCTATTACGCTTTTGAGCAATGCTCCAAAATTTCCCCTATTATGCTCCTATTATGCCCAGTTGTGTCCCATTATGATCATATAAAATTGTGTCTTGACTGCTCTATTAGAGTATTTAATGCGTTCTATTAGGATATTACAACATGTGGTGACTGTTCTATTAGAGTATATCAATCTTAAATTTTTTCTTCGCAACGTAGTTGCAAATCTAATTTTTACCATGTTTGTACACTATCCCATTCTGCATCATGCAAAATAGGCATAGTTTCAGCTTCTCTGATAACCAATGCACAAAAATTGTGCCTATTATGCTGGCATTATGCTCAATGCTGTTGGCTACCTATTATGCCCCAAATTATGCTGGCATAATCAGCACAGGCCTAGTGCCCACTTTTGGCTGGCTATGGGCGGGAACTCACCTGGTTTACTGAAATTGTTTTCTGAAAAGTGTGCGTATTATATGTATGTAGTATGTTTGTATGTCTGTTTATCTTTCCGTACCCATGTGAGCAAAACTTTGTTTGCTAAAAACAGCCTTTATGTGAGAAATAAAGGCCATATAGAGTCTGTATTAAACTTCTGGGCAGGTAAGTTTTGGTTTAAGGTAGTAACTATGTGTCAGTTTGAAATACGGGTGAAGCGAGTTCCCAATAGGCTCTACAGATGTTAAACAGCTGCAAAACAACACAACCAGCCTCCTAGGTTACTGAGTATAATGAATTCCTTTCCACACATACACTAATGAAAATGAAAATGAAGAGCAGCTTTGAGACTTGCCGGGAGAATTTGCATAAGAAAATGCAATAGACAAACTATAAAACAGCTAAGAGATACTTCTTTGCATTATCATAAAGTGGTTTGTTTGAGGTATGCCTCCTTAGTAGTGCTTAGCAACGTAATTACAGAATTACAAACTAATTTATCAATTACAAAATATAAATTACTATGATTCAATTGTGTATATGAGCAAAACCCTAAATAAACATTGGTTTAGTTTTTGTTAATTAATTCCGGTTGTTCGATGCATGGCGCCTGATTTTTGGACGTAGCATAACATTTATCTTAAGAATCTACTAGCAGCTCTGTTAGTGGATTTATTATCTCCCAAAGATCAAAGCATTTTATACCATTATTTTTTCTAAAAAATGTTTACTCCTTGTAAAGTGGTCTTTTATACAAAAGCATTTACATTAATTAAGTGCAAGGAAAATAAGTACATGTATGAATGTAATCTACAACTATTACATCTCACCTCTTCTACACACATCATCACTACCACTCCAGCTCCTATCACTCTGACAGGTCCTAGTGTCACTACCAGTTAGCTCATAACCAGTGTTACATGTGAAACTACAAATGTCTCCCTCATAACTCACTCCCACACTACCAGAACTACAAGATGTTATCTCTCCATTGGATGGTGTTGGTAAGTCATTACAACGAATATCTAAACAAATACAACAGAGGTGGTTGATAATTATTTACTAATTAAGGAACACAACACCTAGATAAATGTCTACACATCCTATTGAAGAACAACAGCAAATAAAATAATTGTCAACATACTCACCAAGTGAGAACTGGATTAATGGTTGTCGTCCCATACGAGTGACATCAGCATTACTAAGATCAAGTGATGTAGCGGTAGATCCAACGAATGTATAGAACACATATCCAGGTGTTGTTTTATCCCTAATTTCATAACGAGAATCAGATGGATTATAAAACCCTATAACATCTCCTGATTGAAATTGTATTCTGTTATTACCAGTGAGAGGAATGTTTGCTTCTAGGTAAGTTAACTGAGTATTGAGGTGACTTGATTGTATCTGAACTTCATCAACCATATTATAGAGTTGTGAAGATGGTGATAGTCTCCATACTTGTATATAAGGAAAATTCATCCCAGTACCATCAGATGATATCCTAACCCTGATGTTGGTTATCCTACCATTACAAGTAAAATTGAGACATGGAACAATTGCTATTCTGTTGTTACTAGTTTGATCACTACCACTTCGCTGAACATCATCAACACCATCTATACAAGTCTGTCCACCTGTTGAATGTATAACACAAAAATTATTTAGTGAAACTAGAAATGAAGTAGCACATAACTAGTAAACCAAATTTAAATATGCTATTTATGTACAATAATTGATCTTGTGTTCCTATTTGGGTATTGGCCATAAAAATTGACTCCAAATTGTGCTTTACAGTACATATAATAATAAAATTAATTTTAAAATGAAGTAAAGTAAAAGTAGCAAAACAAGATAATGTAAATATTACACACTAGCATATCAAAAATTTAAAAATAAAGTAGGGATCTATGCTATAAAAAGCACTGAAACAAGGACATCAAGCTACAATGGTGAATTCAAATCACACAATACAACCGATGATCCTACTGTGGTTGGGTGCCATAATGAAACATAGATATAGATGTTGGTACCCAACCATAGTAGTGATCATCGGTTGCATTGTTTGATTGTGATTTGAATTCACCATTGTAGCATGACAATCCTTGTTTCAGTGCTTTTTATAGCATAGATGTCCCTACTTTACTTTTAAATTCAAAATTTTTGATATACTAGTTTGTTGAGTTTTTAAGCTCAGCTGTAGCTACGCATAAGTATACTGTTTTAAACTGCATACTTTTTATAACTATATAGGAAGAGCATCGGGATCTTGATCATGTAGAGATCGGAAAGTCTGTAGAGATTCAAGTAATGATGATGAACAGAGTTGGGAGTAACGCGTTACTAATATAACGCATTACATAATAATATTACTTTTTACAGTAATGCAGTAATATAACGCACTACACGTATATTAGCAGTAATATAACTTGCATTATTTTACAAGGAGAAATAACGCACTAGTAATATAACTCGTTATGTAACAACACAATATACGTTACATAGTAATCAAGACACACGATAGTGTGTCGTGCGGCCCAAGAAGCCGGCGTGCCACCCGTGAGTGTATTAACAGGAAGAAAGAAAACACAATTTTCACACCTATGTAGCTCTGTGATCCCTTATCCGATTGGAACCAAATTTGCTAGAGAGGTGCCGGCCAGCAAGGGGAGTCTACACACCACATTTGAAGAAAATCGCTCCAGCCATTTCCGAGATACGAACGAACAAAATTTCGTTTTTATTTCTTCGTTTTTTTCTTCTTCTTCTACTTCTTCATTTTGCACACTTTGCAAAATCCGCCATAAAACATGAATGCGTGCTCGGATCGGGCTGAAATTTGGCACACTTAAAGCTAACCAAATCAATGCCTTTATTTACAGAAACCTGCGCCACTGTCCAAGCACTGTGAAATGTAACTGCTACAGAAGTATGGTCAGGCCAGTGCTTGAATATGCATCATCTGTATGGGATCCCCATACCTTAAATAATATTAATAGAATTGAAGCAGTACAGAGAAGAGCGGCCAGATTTTGCCTAAATGAGTTTTCAAGTTACTCTAGTGTTACTATCATGCTAAGCACACTTAACTTACCTCCTTTACAACAAAGAGAGAGAGCTAAACTTATAATGATGTATAAAATTATTAATGATCTTATTGATATCCCCAAAGAGTACTTTACCCCTAATGATTCGCGATTAAGAAAAGAATACTACAGGCAACTGACGACAAACATTGACCCGTATAAATTTTCCTTTTTCCCCTCTGCAATTAAACTTTGGAACCCCCTTCCCCCCTATATAATTAATTCCCCTTCCCTGGATAATTTTTGTAACAACTTAAGTAATTATATCTGTGCGTTATAATCATTTGTGATTTCTGCACAGTAAAAACAAATAACAAATAAAGGGTTCATTAAGGTGGATCTCTGTACCAACTTTGATAGGAATCCGATGAACATTCACGGAGTTATGACCGATTATTTGCATAAAATAAGGTCGGAGGTCTGTCACGCCTACAGGGTAAACTCCTTTGAGGAATCAGTTGAAAATTGCTATGTAGATGGATCAACCATCGTAGGAGTGCCTTTTTGTGGTTTGAAAGAAATCGGGATAAAGACCACGGAGATATGACACAAAACCCGACCTGTGTCAAAATTACGCGATCGATTTTTATGAATAAAAAACTATTAGATTAGATTAGATTAGATTATCAATTTTTGTCAGACATGGGTACACAAAAGGCACAGCCTGCAAATGTGCTCCCCATACAGAACATACAAGTACAAAAAACAAACACATAACAGTAACACAAAAACAAAACACAAAACAATAACATTAGAATACACGGATTGAAAAACAAAACAGGTACAAGATTACGCAAAAAGAAAACGACGAAGTGCAGTCCGGAACGCAACTGGATTAGTCAATTTTAGAATACGATGAGGAATGGTGTTCCATAGGAAGGGAGAGTTGATGAAAAAGGAAAAACGCCGGGAGTTAATAGTGGAGGATGGAATAAATAACGACATTGGATGAGATCTAGTGACGGTGGTAGAAAATTGAAAATACTTAGAAAATGGGATAGCAATTCTATTATGTAAAATATCATGAGTCAGACTGGTCGAAAAGTAAGATCTTCTGGTATGAAGAGTTGGCCAATGAAGTTCCTGTAGGCAAGAGTCTGAAGACCTAGACCAGTTATGGTTAATAGTATCCCATCTACTACCGCACACCCAACGTTGGATCGCTTCTAAATTAGTCACATCCTTCTTAGTGTGTAAGCACCAAACTGGGGAAGCATACTCCAGAATAGGTCTCACTACAGCCCGGTATGCAGTTGCTTTGACTGATGCAGAACATGAAAACAGAGTATGGCGCAAGTAATTCAGAGACCGTGATGCTTTGGCTACTAGATGTTTCATGTGATCACCCCATTTGAGTTGAGAGTTAATGAATATACCCAGGTATCTCACTACTGACTTCAGTGAAATCTGCTGACCATCCAGAAAATAAGCACACAAGGGAGGAACACGTTTGTAAGAAATACAAATACTATCACATTTCAAGGGATTCAGCTTCAATAGCCATTTCTTGCACCATTCAAAAATTGCAGTTAAGTCATCTTGGAGAAGTTTGCAATCATTAGAAGACACAATTTCCTTGTAAAGTGCAATATCATCAGCAAAGAGCTTGATGATACTGTGTTGGGAAACCTTACGCAGCTCATCAACATACAGTAGGAACAAAAGTGGGCCTAAAACAGATCCTTGGGGCACCCCAGATCTGACAGGCAGCCATTCAGAAAAGCTACCGTTCACCACAACCCTCTGATATCGTTTAGTCAAGAATGAATTTAGCCATGACAACAGATTTCCATGAATTCCCAGACTCTCAAGTCGAAGCAACAGTCGCTGATGTGGAACAGTCAAAGGCCTTAGCAAGGTCAAGGAGGAGGCAGTGAACAGAGTTACGTCGTTCAAGGCAAGCTGACCAGTCATCAAAAGCGGAGACAAGGAGGGTAACGGTGGAATGTTTGTTGCGAAAACCGTGTTGGGATTCACTAATAAGTTTGAAAGACTCCAGAGCATAGGTTAGTTGACGATGAATGATTCTTTCCATCACTTTCACAACAATAGAAGTGAGACTTATAGGATGATCGTTAGAAGAAAGGTGTTTGTCGCCTTTTTTATAAACAGGGACTATGTTAGCAGTAATCCAGTCTCTAGGTAATGATCCTGAGTCTAGAGACAGTTGGAAAATTCTAGACAAAGGTGAACAAATAAAGTCAGCACCAACTTTAAGCAGGTAGGCTGGGATACTATCTGGACCACAAGCCTTATCCCGTTGCAAATTGACAAGTTCCTCATGAACATTCTCAGTAGTAAACTTAATATTATCTATCAGTTTGGGGTGAAAATGAATAGATTCACGTAGAGATGTTAAACTAGAACAATCTTCAGTTGTAAAAACTGAATTGAAATATTCATTAAAAATAGTAGCTTTTTCCAGATCATCAGAGATGAGTTTACCAGAACAGTTAAGAGGAGGAGGAGGCTGACGACACCCTTTCACTGAATTAACAAAGTTCCAAAATTTCTTGGCACTAACAGAGTAGGAATTTGATAAAGAGGAGATGTAATCTGCAGTGTCCTGTCTAGTCTTAGAACGAACAAGGTTGTTAACAGCCTTGTATTTAGACTTCACAACATCAGAGTTAGAATGTTTCATTTTGCGATAGAGACGATGCTTTACACGAATAAGGTGAAGAGTTTCCTCACTAAACCAGTGCTTCAGCTTAGTCCGCTTCCACTTAGAGGTAGGAACAACAGAATCAACAACAGAGAAAAACAAGTCTCTCCAACAAGTCCAAGCATCCTCAATGTCAGAGTGGAAGTCCAGCTGGTCCCAGGGAACATAGGATAAAAGCTCTCTGAAGGCACCGAGATCAGCCTTCTTGTAATTATACAACACTCTATTGTTAGCCAACAACCTTGGAGGATTGACACACAAAGTAAATTCAACAGATTCGTGGTCAGTTCCTGGTAGATTATCTGATGGACATACAGCAGTAACGTAGTCAGGCTGATTTGTAAACAGTAAGTCAAGAATATTATTTTCCCTGGTGGGAAAGTTGACCAGCTGGCTTAAAAAATGATCTTGCATAATGGAACAGAGAAAATTGCTGTTGGTAGATGATACAACAGGGGAAGTTAGAGACCAATCAATGGATGGGATGTTGAAATCTCCACACAACACCAGCGGGGTGCAACTGTCCCGAATGGATGCCAATGAACAATTGAGGCTCTCCAAAACATCAACAGGAGACCCTGGAGAACGATAAAACACCCCAAACAGGATGGATCTTGGCACTGCAAGAAGCTTGAGCCACAAGATTTCACAGTCGGTTTCCAAATCAGGCATTCTAACTGCAGGAATAGTTGAACGAACAATTATCATAATGCCTCCACCATGTCTATTGCGATCCTTACGAAAGATGGTATAATCAGAAGCTAATATTTGAGAACTAAGGATAGTGTCGTCCAAAAAAGTTTCAGTGACAGCAATAACATCAGCATTTACCACTGACAAAAAAGCTGAGAGAGCAAACCGCTTAGGGAACAAACTTCTGGCATTGAGACAAATACAACGAAGGTAACCTGATTGAAGGTGAAAAGAATCATTAGTTTTGATTGAAGGAGCAATACAGTCAGAACAATACCAAGGATCAGAAGTAGGATGATGTACCAGTTCATCATAAATTGCCTCCGAGACAAACTGATCACACGACACATGAATCCACTTGTTACATCCATCACAGCATAAAGCTTTATCATCATTATTAACAATTAATCCACACTGACCACAAAGGAAATCCGGACCAGGATTGAAAGGAATGTCTCCTGACAGCAGGATAATCAATTTAAGGCAAAACGGACTGAGTTTCCAATTAAAGCGCACCACACGAGGCGAGCGAAAACCACTGAGAAAGGAGCAAACAACCATATCATCCGTCGAAATACTCACAGAAGACAATGATAAGTCGATATCTACCTCAGGAAAACATTAGTTTTCGTGTCTATCAGGCAAACCGCTTAGAGCAATGAGCTGAAAATCAGTATGTAGCTGGAATAATCATCATAGAAAGTCCTTGCAGTAGTACAGAAGAATCGGATTACAAACCACTGAGTTATGATTCGAAAGGCAACTACGTGTAGCAAATGCTAGATCGAGATACTCTAATAGAACAGTCACCCTAATAAAGCATTCAGCTGCATTTATAATTTACTCAATTATATTACATTGCAAGTTATTCTGTAGGGAATTCAGCTACAAACAAGTCACCCTGTAGTCAGATCAGCCAGAAGATGGTACCTAATAGAGAGTTCAGCTACAAAGAAATCATCATGTAGAGAGTTCAGCTCAAACAAATTGCCCTGTAGAGAGATCAGCTAGAAGAAGTTACCTTGTAGAGAGTTCAGTTACAAAGAAACAATCATGCAAAAAGTTCAGCTGCAAACAAATCACCCAGTAGAAAGTTCCGCTATGAACAGATCACATTGTAGAGAGTTCAGTTAGAAACAAGTCATCTTGTAGAGAGATCAGCTAGAAGAAGTCACCTGTAGAGAGTTCGGCTACAAATAAACCACCATGTAAGAGAGTTCAGCTGCAAACAAATCACCTGTAGAGAGTTCAGCTAGAAACAAGTCACCCTGTAGAGAATTCAGCTACAAACAAATCACCCTGTAGAAAGATCAGCTAGAAGAAGTTACCTTGTAGAGAGTTCAGCTACAAACAAATCACCCTGTAGAGAGTTCAGCTACAAACAAATCACCCTGTAGAAAGATCAGCTAGAAGAAGTTACCTTGTAGAGAGTTCAGCTACAAACAAATCACCCTGTAGAGGGTTCAGCTACAAACAAGTCACCCTGTAGAGAGATCAGCTAGAAAAAAGTCACCCTGTAGAGAGTTCAGCTAGAAGAAGTTACATTGTAGATAGTTCAGCTACAAAGAAACTACCATGTAGAGAGTTCAGCTGCAAACAAATCGCTCTGTAGAAAATTCAGCTACAAACAAACCACCCTGAAGAGAGTACAGCTACAAACAAGTCATCCGGTAGAGAGATCAGCTAGAAGGATAATCTTGTAGAGAGGTCAGCTACAAAGAAATCACCCTGCTTCATCTTTTCTTCTTCCTGTAGTAAAGAAAAAATGATAGGTTAAAAAAAGCCCTAAAGCCGGCCATAGGCCGGCTTTGGGGTATACAAATACAAAAAGAATGAAATCTAATCTAAAACAGCCAAGTTGTTAAAAAAGTGTGGCCCTCAGACAGGCTATGGTGAAAAAAGATGTGAAATCCAAGGTGGCGGCCAAGAAATGGCTGTGATGGTAGGTTAATGGTAAAAATTTTAATAATGACAATTCAGGTGAATTTTGTGCCAATACCAAGCGGCACCAAATTCACCTGAATTGTTGTTATTAAAATATTTACATAAAACATGAATGCGTACTCGGATAGTGCTGAAATTTGGCAAACTTGAAGGGCTCATTAAGGCGGATCTCAGTACCAACTTTGGTAGGAATCCGATGAACATACACGGAGTTATGACCTATTATGTGCATAAAATAAGGTCGAAGGTCTGTCATGCCATAAACGCCTTGGAGGAATGAGTTGAAAATTTATATGTAGATGGAGTAACCATCGTAGGAGTGCCTTTTTGTGGTTTGAAAGGAATTGAGATAAAGACCATGGAGATATGACACAAAACCCAACCTGTGTCACAATTACACAATCGATTTTTATGAATAAAAAAACTATTAGTTTTCACGCCTACCAGGCAAACCGCTTAGAGCAATGAGCTGAAAATCGGTGTGTTGCTGGAATAATCATCATAGAAAGTCCTTGCAGTAGTACAGAAGAATGGGATTACAAACCACTGAGTCAGTATTTGAAAGCCAACTACGTGTTGCAAATGCGAGATCGAGATACTCTAATAGAACAGTCAACCTAATAGAGCATTCGGCTACGTTTATAACTTACTCCATTAAAGAATTATATTACATTGCAAGTTATTCTGTAGGGAATTCAGCTACAAACAGTTAATCTGATAGACAATTCAGCTACAGGCAAGTCACCCTGTAGAGAGATCAGCTAGAAGAAGCCACATTGTAGAGAGTTCAGTTACAAAGAAACTATGCACCATGTAGAGAGTTCGGCTGCAAACAAATCACCCTGTAGAGAGATCATCTAGAAGAAGTCACCTTGTAGAGAGTTCAGCTATACAGAAACCATCATGTAGAGTGTTCAGCTGAAAAATATCACCCTGGAGAGAGTTCAGCTACGAAAAGATCACCCTGTAGAGAGTTCAGCTAGAAGAATTCACCCTATAGAGAGTTCAGCTGCAAATATATCACCCTGTAGAGAATTTAGCTACAAACCGCCCTGTAGAAAGATCAGTTAGAAGAAGTTACCTTGTAGAGAGTTCAGTTACAAATAAACCATCATGTAGAGAGTTCAGCTGCAAAGGAGTCACCCTGTAGAGCATTTAAATCACCCTACAGAGAGTTCGGCTGCAAACAGTTCACCCTGTAGAGAGATCAGCTAGAAAAAGTTACCTTGTAGAGCGTTCAGCTACAAAGAAACCATCATGTAGAGAGGTCAGCAGCAAACAAATCACTCTGTAGAGAGATCATCTACAAAAAGATCACACTGTAGAGAGTTCAGCTAGAAGAAGTTACCTTGTAGAGAGTTCAGTTACAAATAAAGCATCATGTAGAGTTCAGCTGCAAAGAAGTCACCCTGTAGAGCATTTAAAATCACCCTGCAGAGAGTTCGGCTGCAAACAGTTCACCCTGTAGAGAGATCAGCTAGAAAAAGTTACCTTGTAGAGAGTTCAGTTACAAAGAAACCACCATGTAGAGAGTTCAGCTACAAACAAATCATCCTGTAGAGAAATCAGCTACAAACAAATTGCTCTGTAGAAAGATCAGCTAGAAGAAGTTACCTTGTAGAGAGTTCAGCTACAAAGAAACTACCATGTAGAGAGATCAGCTACAAACAATTCACTCTGTATAGAGATTATTATTATTATTATTATTAGCACTTTACAGTGACCAGCACTGAAGATCTGACAGCAACATGTGCTGCAGCCTTAGATCAGCTAGAAGAAGTTACCTTGTAGAGAGTTCAGCTACAAACAATTCACCCTGTACAGAGATCAGTTTGAAGAAGTTCTTTGTAGAGAGTTCAACTACAAACAAATCACCCTGTAGAAAGATCAGCTAGAAGAAGTCACCTTGTAGAGAGGTCAGTTACAAAGAAACCACCATGTAGAGAGTTCAGCTACAAACAAATCACTTGTAGAGAGTTCAGCTACAAACAAATCACCCTGTATAGAGAAATGAGCTAGAAGAAGTTAGAGTTCAACTACAAACAATTCACCCTGTACAGAGATCAGATAGTAGAAATTACCTTGTGGAGAGTTCAGCTACAAAGAAACCATCATGTAGAGAGTTCAACTGCAAACAAATCACCTGTAGAGAGTTCAGCTACAAACAAATCACCCTGTACAGAGATTAGCTAAAGAAGTTACCTTGTAGAGAGCTCAGCTACAAACAATTCACCCTGTACAGAGATCAGCTAAAGAAGTTACCTTGTAGAGAATTCAGCTGCAAAGAAACCATCATGTAGAGAGTCCAACTATAACAAATCACCTTGTAGAAAGATCAGCTAGAAGAAGTCACCTTGTAGAGAGTTCAGTTACAAAGAAACCACCATGTAGAGAGTTCAGCTACAAACTAGTGACCCTGTAGAGACATCAGCTAGAAGAAGTTACTTTGTAGAGAGTTCAACTACAAAGAAACCATCATGTAGAGAGTTCAACTACAAACAAGTGACCCTATAGAGACATCAGCTAGAAGAAGTTACCTTGTAGAGAGTTCAGCTGCAAAGAAAACCATTATGTAGAGAGTTCAGCTACAAACAAGTGACACTGTAGAGACATCAGCTAGAAGAAGTTACCTTGTAGATAGTTCAGCTACGAAGAAACCATCATGTAGAGAGTTCAGCTACAAACAACTCACCCTGTAGAAATATCAGCTAGAAGAAGTCACTTTGTAGAGTGTTCAGTTATAAAGAAACCACCATGGAGAGTTCTGTAATAATTATGTATTTTATATATATATATATATAATTTGTACATTTACTATTTAAAGTACATCTGCTTCGTCTTTTCTTCTTCCTGTGGTAAAGAAAAAAAAAGATAGTTTTAAAAAGTCCCAAAGCCGGCCATAGGCTGGCTTTGGGATATACAAATACAAAAAGAAGTGAAATCTAATCAAAAACAGCTAAGCTGTAAAAAAAGGTGAGGCCCCAAAAAGGCCATGGTGAAAAAAGATGTGAAATCCAAGGTGGCGGCCAAGAAATGGCTATGATGGTAGGTTAATGGTAAAAATTTTAATAACGACAATTCAGGTGAATTTGGTGCCGCTTGGTCAATTGGCACAAAATTCACCTGAATTGTCGTTATTAAAATTTTTACCATTAACCTACCATCACAGCCATTTCTTGGCCGCCACCTTGGATTTCACATCTTTTTTCACCATGGCCTTTTTGGGGCCGCACTTTTTTTTTACAGCTTAGCTGTTTTTGATTAGATATTACTTTCATAAATAACTACGTACAAATAATGAAAAGTAACATGTTACCTGTGACATTGCTGTGCATCACTAACATCTGCCCACACAACCAACATTCCAAATTATGCCCATCGCTAAGATCACGTGGGTTATAGCAGTGGCACATTTTATGCCCATCGTTAAGATTCGTGGGTTATAGCGGTGGCACGTTTTGTCACGTTTCTGCATTTTCAGCACTTTGTTTCATTACTTTCGAATTGTAGCTGCTATGGAAGAAGGACCTTCTATTGTAACAAAGGGAGTGAAGACGACAACATTCTATGGGTGGAAATACAGATATTATTTTGTTGTCATAGAAGAAGGCGAAAACAACTTATGAGCACGATGCACGCTGTGCCCAGCAAGCAAGAAACCATTGTCGAGTGCTCGTAATACCACTTCTAATTTAAAAAGCACCTTGATACTGTGTACAAGACAACAGCATTAGTTGGAATAGAACACGATGCTGACACAGAAGATGATAGTTCTACTTCAAAACGGAAAAGGAGTGATGGAGATGTTGAAATCATGGAGCCACAAGCAAAAAGACAGTGTTTTTTTGTTAGCAGAGGTGCAATTCCACCAGCAAAAACTAGAAGCTTAATAGCGGAGTATGTCATTGAAGATATGTTGCCACTTCCACGACTGAATCACCAGCATTTAGAAAGTTGATAAGTGGTGTGTATTCAGCCGAAGTATCATTGCCAGACAGAAAATCTTTCACGCAACATTTAAATAAAGCTTTTTACATGATGGAACAGAGGGTGAAGAGTACTATAAGTATATGATTTGCCTGCTCACGAAAGATGTGCAACCCACACAATGAATCCGGTGGCAAGTTCTGATATAACCAAATCTTTGTTAACCTCCACTTTGTCCAGGACAGTACATATATAGAAGCTTTTTTGCCAAATGCACTGTACTGTGAAACAAAGCCAGTCGATCCAAACAAGCATAAGACAATGTTGAAGCCACTTTGAAATGGAAACTAATTGTTCCAACACCACACGTTGGAATTCGTATTACGATGCTGTAGTACGAGTTGCAGAAAATGCATCAGCTGAATTAGATTAATTGTGTAGAAAACTAAACCTTCGCTGCTTCAGTGAAAGAGAGTTGTCATTCTTAAAAGAGTACTGCAAAGTACTACAACCATTTGCAAGAGGACTTGGCATTCTTCAAGGCAAAAACAAATGTTTTTATAGAACACTTCTACCTACTTTAAAAACAGTTCTTAAAAAGATAAGAGACATAAGGCTCATCTTTCCACAATGATCACTGGCTTAGCATATTCTGTAGAAGATTCGATTTCAAATCGCTTTAGAAACATTTTTGATTCTAAAGAAGCTATTCTTGCAGCCATAACTTCACCCAAATTTAAGTTGCAGTGGATAGACACACACAGAGCAAGAAAGACCATTACAAACAAATGCTTATTGATGAGATGTATTGATTCGTTGAAGAAAACCAATTTGTTGAAAATGAGGGTGTTACACTACAAAGTAGAGCAGAACAAGGTGAAGCAAGTCAGAAAAAAAATCATTTTTATGAATTCCCATCAGATGACAAAGGTACCTTCACAGATGCCGTGGAAGTAGGAGCTACCAACTACTTGAGTACTGCAAAGGAACTAAATTGCCTTCACAAGTACCCAATTATAAAGGCATTGTTTTTGAAGTACAACACCGTACTGCCCTCCAGTGCTCCTGTGGGGAGGCTCTTTAGCCTAGGTAACTTGGTGCTGACACCTAAACGCAATAGACTTGCTGATGCTAGATTTGAGAAGCTCCTACTAATACGTTACAACAAACACTTCCTACAGTTGTAATCGTAACTTTGACATTTCTTATTTTAACTCTAAGTTTTGGCTGTTTTGCATACTTAGCTATATTTGTTTCAGTTTTGTATGATTTGCCTGATGTGTATTCGATATGCCTGATGCGTGCATATGCATGATTGTGTAAACGTAATATATAATTAATATATTATTAGTTACTTTTATTTCCAAGTAATATGTAACTGTGTAATACATAAGTTTTCATCAAAGTAAAGAGTAATATGTAACGAGTTACTTTTAAAAAGTAGCAACCCCAACTCTGATGATGAACATCAGTTTACAATACAGCTGCACAGCATAGCTAATAATACTGCTACATAATTATTGATGAGATAATTAAAAAAATTAGAGCACATGCTTGACCAATTAATGAGTGTAATCATCTCTCTAATCTGACGCTCAATGGGAAACATAAATTTTGCTGGATTAAGGAGGTTGTTGAATTATCAAGTCACCTCTGTAATCCGACATTGTACAATATCTAGAATTATGTAGATTATGCAGTAAATTACAGATAAAATGAATCACACAAGGTAATTAATTTTTGAATCGGCAAGTATTACAACTTTTTTGTCAACCAGTTAAATGCTTTCGTTGCTTAAAAATTATTTTCTGTGGTTGCCTTTAATTCTGCTATTATTTTCTGTCAGATTACATAGGTCAAAAACAATGTATTTTCAAGTCTAGGGAATCAAATTTTGTGTCAAATTATGGAATACAGAGGTGTCAGATTACAGAGGCTGTTTTCTATACAAAGTGTTGGTAAATGACATTTTGGTCAGATTAAAGAGGATTCTGGATTACGCAGGTGTTGGATTAGAGAGATTCAACTGTAGCTGTTAAGTTCCTGAACAGCTTATTAAAGTACGTACTGTGCCAAAATTGGAAGTGCATAGGCCCGTAGTACGGTGCATAAGTTATCTCTGATTGTAGTAGCAGTGGCGTTCAAATCTATAACCTGTCTTAGTACAACTGAGCAGTCTGAGGGTTGATCGCTCTATTCATCTGGGTCAAAAGTTGTTTGAATGAACAGGCCCTTTCAGTTGTCTCGAGTAACAGGATGAAGTAATAAAATCTTCTCGTCAGAGAAACTATCCACTCGAGCATTTAGTATACTATCTAATCACTCGCTGATCCAGCTTGTTCGGTGGCAACTTGTGTGGTTGAGTCTGAACAAGCTGTCGAGTATCAGTCCATCTATAAAGTAACAAATTTCTTTGTCAATTAGTCCAGGTGTTGGCGAAAGTCGAAGTGACAACCTAGCTGCTGTATCAGCAGCCTTAAAGTATCACGTTCAACACTAGACTACATTTGGAAAATTATAAGCGCCCTGCTCTTTCAGTAGTGTAAGTGCTTTCTGAAATAATTTTGTGGCATCTAAATATGCTGCTCAGGGAAAGTATTGATACGGAAAATTAATGCCTCAATATGGTTTCGATGCTTGAAGAGAATCGCCCAAAAGTGACGCATACCGCCAATATTGCTGCCTTTAAAAATCATCCTAGAAAAACATTATGCGACAAAAATCACCTTTGCGAAATAATATTAGTCCATCTAACATGAAATACAGCATTGAAAACAAGAAAACATTTACCGGTGACCAGACAAAGATTTTTTTTTATTTCCAAAACTCAAAATTTAGTCTGCTATACTACCTCACTGCCTGACTACATTTGCAAGCCTAGAGGCCAAACAAAGCAGTGCATGGCCACCATTTTATGTCATAGTAACAAACTGACTGGTGGGATATGCCTTTTGGTTGAGTTCGCCTTATATTTCCTTTTATCTTCAATCAGGTTGGACTGGTTACCTTTTTCTTAAACGGTACTGCTGTACTGTTTGATAGATACGTGGAAAAATCTCTAAGCTGGCATCTATTTAATGCCAACGTAGCAATTTTCCCTCATTGATATGTTGTAATAACTACCATCATTCATATATCATCTTGTTTCGCTACTTTTTATCATTGGAACTTTTCTTCATTTAAAATTTTTAATTGTACAAGTTTAACTTTTTTGTTTTAGCATAGCTATGTTATGCATGTATGGCTGTGACCACTTTATTAGAGTATCTCGATTTCCCCCGAATGAGTTACTCAGGAGCATGGTTTGCCATGTCTAGTTTTCTACAGCAAAACCATAGCTGATTGCAGCTAGATCATTACGGGGTGTGGTCATTACACACTCTGATCATTTTAAGAGAAGGGCAGCAGCGTGTCTCATTGCTTAGGGGGCATGGTCAGTCCATCCAATCATTTTATAAGTGCAGCTACATGTAACTACTGCACTTAGAGTCACTAAAGCAATTTTGTGACTTCTACTCTAAGGAAAGTGTCAATGCAGAAAATTAATGCTTTGCTATTACATGAAGAAGACAGATGACCATGTAATTCAGGTTACTGTAAAAGAAAAGGCAAAGCGGGCAGGCAGGCAGGCAGGCAGACCAAAATTCAGGTTTTGCTAAAAATATCAATATTTAGCTGGATATGAAGACTATTCCGTAAAAGTTGTTTTTATATGATGGTTTTTAACCACAGCATTTTTGCTGTAATTTTAGGAGGAACCTCACTAAACAGTACTACTATATTGTTTAATGATAAAATAGCATGTACATCAAGACCCACGGTAGTGAGGCGCGCGGCCAAGAAACTACGAAGCGCACGCCCAATTAAAAGACGCAGCCACTACTGTGAGTTATTTAAGTGTAGGGTCAGTTTTGCAATATTAGCCCTGGATTATGCAACATCTCTCAATGAATTTGTATTGGGTTACGTAATAAAAAAATGGTTAGTCGTCGTTTTCTTGCAACCTTGCTAAAATAAAAAATATAGCCGTATTTAGACATATTTCACTTTATTTCTCTGCCTTGTATTACACGTATCGTCACATTATACCAGTCATCTTACCCGTGTTTGTACCGGCCGTGTAGGCCTGACATTATCTAATTCTGGTTGGCCCTATGCGTATTTTCTCCATTCAAACCTGTCAATCCCTACAATAACTTTTAAAGACACGATGTGGACACAAGCCCTAATGTCTGACAAACAAGTTGTGAAAGCGTGCAGACCCGTAAGTTCCCTAGGGAAGGCATTTTAAGCAGAAATATTTTAGAGTCCATTTAGTGCCACGCCCCATGCGAGCATTTATAGTCGGAAGATGTCTTATAAACAAGGTGTGAAAGCATGAAGAACGTACAGACACTAGGGAAGGTGTATAAATCGTTAGTCAATACTCCATTTAGTGCCACACACCACTTATGATACAAGAAATATTTTGCAAGTTGTGTGGAATGACCAAAACTCATGTACAGTCACAAACCACATTCCAGACAAAACTAATTTGTTTCCCTACATTATGTACATAATGAAAGCCACAACACAAGCTCCACCTTACACTGATGGTGCTTTGTGGAAGTGTGAACTGCCGTGACAGCTACTAATAAGGCAATTCTAATTGTGGATAAGATGACTGCAGAATTCATGAAAATTTTTTGCAGTAGAGTAAACATGTAACAGTGCTATTACAACACATAACAAAAATTTAATAAACATCAGTTTAACACCAAGTGACTATTTCTTAGATGCCTTCATGGTGAGCCCTGTAAAAGAACAAACAGGCACTGAATTAAACATTTAAAAAATTATATTCAAGGCTATAAGTGAATCTGGTGTACCAGAGGTAACGTAAATGTGTTTTGGTGCCTAAGTATGTAAACATGAACACCTGATCTTAAGTAACAACACCTGATCAAGTAACAATACCTGATCTTAAGTAACATTAAGTTACACTTGTGCATAAAAGTACAACTTACTAAGCAATTGCTGTGAGCTTGTGCACATACCTTAAGTTAAAGCTGCTAATCAGACAACTGGCCAATTATCACTAGGGCTGGGGTTGTGGTCACCACAAACCACAACTTGCTTGGTATTCTGACAACACAAGAGACCAGTCCTGTAAAACAACAAGCAAGCATTTTTGCCTGGTTAAACGTGACTTACCATGACTACATCCGATTGCTATTACGTGAACTGCTATGATCAGATGGCGCCTGCAAAACCGACGGTGTCATTAATACGTACAGTATACCAAAAACTCTTGGTACTAGGAAAACATTAATACTATACGCACAACACGTAAACTGACCTGGGTATTAGTTTGTTACCATCATATGAGATAGTACAATATCAACTAATTATGTAGAAATTCATGACACCTTTTGACGTCACAATATTGAGCACTACAAAAAGAAAACACAATGTAATTCCTCGAATTCTGTATGTAAACTTATCTGAAATTCACAATACTAATAAGGGTCCTACCTGGTCCAGAGTTAAGTATCACAACCACATCCACTGTTGGTGGGTGGATCACAATGACTAGATTGCCTGTAAAAACAGATAGGTGAGCATTAAATGCAATACACTTAAATTTGTCACTTTTTACACAAAATAAACATTTGGGGATTTTATTCATTTAAACAGTTGACATTGTTACACAGAGACCTGAAAAAGCAGGCATATCAAGAAGTTTGCGGACATTTGCTATACTTTTGTTCATGGCAAAAATGCCAGCTGAAACAGGCATGTCCAATACATTTCAATTGAAAAATTATTAAAACTTAAATCAATTGTCGTGTACCGCCTATCTCGAGTCTGTTTAGTAACTTTCTGAATTTGATACATGTAGAGCAACTCTCTGCGAGTACAATGATGCCAAAAGAAGTCCAATTCACGGAAGTTTTGGCTCGTCAAAATGGCCTAAACTGACCAGGTGTAGCAAATTTCCCCATACATTTTGTATTGAGTGTTTTAGGGTCATGCAATAAAAGGCATAATAACCCACGACACGTGATAGATACCTCAGATTCGAACCAGATTTGGAAATAGCAGTGAATAGCGATTAAGATGAGCTATAGCAGAAGGAAATCAGAGGAAATTTAAGCTTGTCATTTTAAGGTTGAAAATCACTTACTTTTTTTTCTATGGTGAATTGAATGCCAGATATTTGGAAAGGAATGCTCTGATCTATTTCAATGTCTTGACAGCCATTGTTAACCTTCACTACAATAGTGTTACAATGAAACAAAAGCACTGTGAATTAGTTCTGCAGGTTAGTTTGTGAAATTTACAGTGTTCCTGATTGAGCGAAATAACGTCTGTGTCATGCAGCAAACTTCTTCATATGTTTCACTGTACATAAATTCAGTAATTTAGACCAGAACATGTGAATGGGTATACTTTTTCATACAAACATTGATATCTGACAAACACTCACTTACTTTCACCTGCAGCCAAAGTTCCAAGACTTCTGATGATGATGTAAGTGGAAAATGACAAGATAGCCACGGTTTATTGGTAATTGGTCCGTACACCTTGTCAACAATCTCGCCATGAGATAATACGAGCTAGTGAAGCTACTAGGAGTTTTCGCCTGGCGGGTCTCTAAAATACCGTAAATTCGGTTAATCAGTGTGTGTCAATGATCTAATCCTCGATCTAATCAGTACGTTTCACTCCAGACTCTTATTCTTTCGGCATACTTCAGAAACGGTGTACGGCCTCTGCATTAAAGTACACCTCACCATGAAATGAAATCCAGTTACAATAATACTTAATGTAGTCCCGTTACTTCTCTCTCGCTCTCCTTCTTGGACTGCCATTTTAAACAACATTAGTTCAATTTTAATGGAAACCGCTTATCACGTGTGTCCGTATGGGGTGTTCCCGGCAGGGAAATTCCAAGGGACTTCACCTAAATAGATCACGTGATAATTGTTAGTCTTGTGTGGTACTTGTCCTTAGTCATGGCTGAGCAATGCGGTACGTGTGTACTATAGCCTATAGCTATATATAGGATTGTTTGTGCGCTGTTAATTTTTTCTGTGATGATGCATATGGTCGCATAGAACGCGTGATGGTAGGGCAAATGGCCGCCCCTAGCTATGCCTATGGCATTAACTAGCTTTTTCTATAGCTACTCTATTATAATTATGTTACTGATACATCAGGGGCACCAGAGTAAGGTGAAAGTGGTAGCTAAGGCGAGGCTAAGTCAACTGGTCTATATAGTCTTGGCCCCTAGCCTGGGGCATACTCCCTCAGAAAATTTTAGTTAAGTATACTGCAACTTTTAGTCCTTCAGTGACCAAATTTGCTTCATCAAGTTTGAAAGTTTAATTCCAGTCAAACAGCTCGGATCTCAATGCACTGGTTGTATCTACTGTACCGGCCCTGATGCCCTATATATACATCGTCCAAAAGATGGTTAGAGTCCCATATTAAAATGAACTCTTGTTATATTATTATTGGTTAAATAGGGCGGACAGCCGAGGCTGATTAGGCCCTACAAGGTACAAGTAAATACATTACAGACATTCAATTATGGCCTCTGAAAATTTAGTTAAATTGTCCATTTCTATCAGTGGTATTGGTAGTGCATTCCATTCTCTGGTCGTCTTCGGGAAAAAACTTATCATATATGTAGTGGTACTTGTGGATGGTATCATTAGGTGGAATGGGTGATGTTGTCTAGTATGTGCGGTGGTAAAGTGATAGTAGTCAGGTAGAGATAAGCCAATCATGTCGTGCATTATTTGGTAAAAGATGTTTAGTCTTTTTTGCTTCCTTCTCTTTGCTAATGGCAACCAATTAAGCTGTTCCAGCATAGTAGCTACTGACACTAGTGTGATAGTTATAGTCAGAAGGGACCCATCTTGCAGCACGCCTCTGGACTTTTTCTAAAAGTGTTATTTGTACCATGATATGCTTGCATGGACTCTTGATAATAATGACTATATGTATTTAGCTTTCAGGTTGCGTATACAAGGTATTCTTTCATCTGCCAGTATAAATTGCTACTCGAATTTGATTCTTAGTGTGTAGCTAGAGCCTTAGGCCTCCGTTATAGTCAATGAATAGATAATTGCCAGAGCAGAGTTCATGGTTATTGTATCAGCAAAGAGTTGTGAATATTAATTGAGATGTTTTATTTAAGTGCATTTTGATTGTTCCTCCTATAATTATTGTTCAATTATCTGATGTCTTGTTGGTTTCCCTCCATCCTCTTTACTGATCCCTCTTTATTGATTCTATATGACTAGAAAATCTGTACACCAGTTACAATAGTTGAGCTAAATATGATGATGCAGTTATTGAGATGAAGAGATGCATAGTATTTCCCTACAGTGCCACAACACACAAACACTTGAAATGTAATCTGAGACTTATGTGTATATAGCTGCAGTGAACTAAGTAAGATCACTATAACTGCTGGTAAGCATTGCGTCGTATTACCATCCATCAGTGCTTGTACAATAAATTGTCTGTATTATGAATTCAGTCAAAATTATGCATAGCTAGCTGTGTAGTAATTTATTAGGCACCCAGTTAATGCTTAAGTTTGAGCATAAGATACCTGAAGTATTTACCACAGATATATTTTGTAAATAATATTATAAAAAAAAGATAACTATACTCTAATAGAACAGTCAATAGCCAGCTTTGTAGTAATTGTGTAGGTACTTGCTAATTATGAGCATAATCTAAAGCATTTACCACAGATGGGATATTGTAAAATTTTGTTAATAGTAAATGAATGCCACAGTAAACATAGATCTATACTCTAATAGAACAGTCTGTCTATTCTACACTGTAAATTCATACTTCCAAATTTACAGTGTGAACAGTGTCTGTAATGTGCATGTCTTTGTCAAACACGATGACAGGTGCACATGTTTGACTCTCCTAGATAATAATATCTAATCAAAAACAGCCAAGCTGTAAAAAAAGGTGCGGCCCCCAAAAAGGCCAGGGTGAAAAAAGATGTGAAATCCAAGGTGGCGGCCAAGAAATGGCTGTGATGGTAGGTTAATGGTAAAAATTTTAATAACGACAATTCAGGTGAATTTGATGCCAAGACCAAGTGGCACAAAATTCACCTGAATTGTCGTTATTAAAATTTTTACCATTAACCTACCATCACAGCCATTTCTTGGCCGCCACCTTGGATTTCACATCTTTTTTCACCATGGCCTTTTTGGGGGCCACACCTTTTTTTACAGCTTGGCTGTTTTTGATTAGATATCACTTCTTTTTGTATTTGTATACTGCAAAGCCAGCCTATGGCTGGCTTTGGGGCTTTTATAACCCATGTGTTTTTTTATTTACCACAGGAAGAAGAAGAGAACTTATAGAAGATTTTTAATACTTCAATTATTTTTGATTTTATTAGTAATTATACAAATTATATACATATATTTATTACATGCCCATTATTCCCTACAGGATATTTTTTAGCAGCTGATCTCTCTACTGGGTGACTTAAAATATAGCTGAACTATATACAGGATGGTTTCTTTGTAGCTGAACTCTCTACAAGATAAATTCTTCTAGCTGATTTCTCTACAGGGTGATTTGTTTCTAGCTGAACTCTCTACAGGTAATTTGTTTGCAGCTAAACTTTCTACATCCATGGTGGTTTCTTTGTAGCTGAACTCTCTACATGATGGTTTCTTTGTAGCTGAACTCTCTACAAGGTGACTTCTTCTAGCTGAACTCTCTAAAGGGTGATTTCTTTGTAGCTGAACTCTCCACCTGGTGGTTTCTTTGTAGCTGAACTCTCTACATGATGGTTTCTTTGTAGCTGAACTCTCTACAAGGTGACTTCTTCTAGCTGAACTCTCTACAGGGTGATTTGTTTGCAGCTGAACTCTCCACATGATGGTTTCATTGTAGCTGAACTCTCTACAAGGTGACCTCTTCTAGCTGATCTCTCTACAGGGTGATTTGTTTCTAGCTGAACTCTCTACAGGTGATTTGTTTGCAGCTAAACTCTCTACATGGTGCTTTCTTTGTAGCTGAACTCTCTACACGACGGTTTCTTTGTAGCTGAACTCTCTACAAGGTGACTTCTTCTAGCTGAACTCTCTACAGGTGATTTGTTTGTAGCTGAACTCTCTACAGGTGATTTGTTTGCAGCTAAACTCTCTACATGGTGCTTTCTTTGTAGCTGAACTCTCTACATGATGGTTTCTTTGTAGCTGAACTCTCTACAAGGTGACCTCTTCTAACTGATCTCTCTACTGGGTGATTTGTTTATAGCTGAACTCTCTACAGGTGATTTGTTTGCAGCTAAACTCTCTACATGGTACTTTCTTTGTAGCTGAACTCTCTACATGACGGTTTCTTTGTAGCTGAACTCTCTACACGGTGACTTCTTCTAGCTGAACTCTCTACAGAGTGATTTCTTTGTAGCTGAACTCTTTAGGTGGTGATTTCTTTGTAGCTGAACTCTCTACAAGGTGACCTCTTCTAGCTGATCTCTCTACAGCGTGATTTGTTTCTAGCTGAACTCTCTACAGGTGATTTGTTTGCAGCTAAACTCTCTACATGGTGCTTTCTTTGTAGCTGAACTCTCTACATGACGGTTTCTTTGTAGCTGAACTCTCTACAAGGTGACTTCTTCTAGCTGAACTCTCTACAGAGTGATTTCTTTGTAGCTGAACTCTTTAGGTGGTGATTTCTTTGTAGCTGAACTCTCTACAAGGTGACCTCTTCTAGCTGATCTCTCTACAGCGTGATTTGTTTCTAGCTGAACTCTCTACAGGTGATTTGTTTGCAGCTAAACTCTCTACATGGTGCTTTCTTTGTAGCTGAACTCTCTACACGACGGTTTCTTTGTAGCTGAACTCTCTACAAGGTGACTTCTTCTAGCTGAACTCTCTACAGGTGATTTGTTTGTAGCAGAACTCTCTACAGGTGATTTGTTTGCAGCTAAACTCTCTACATGGTGCTTTCTTTGTAGCTGAACTCTCTACATGATGGTTTTTTTGTAGCTAAACTCTCTACAAGGTGACCTCTTCTAGCTGATCTCTCTCCAGGGTGATTTGTTTTTAGCTGAACTCTCTACAGGTGATTTGTTTGCAGCTAAACTCTCTACATGGTGCTTTCTTTGTAGCTGAACTCTCTACATGATGGTTTCTTTGTAGCTGAACTCTCTACAAGGTGACTTCTTCTAGCTGAACTCTCTACAGGTGATTTGTTTCTAGCTGAACTCTCTACAGGTTATTTGTTTGCAGCTAAACTCTCTACATGGTGCTTTCTTTGTAGCTGAACTCTCTACATGATGGTTTCTTTGTAGCTGAACTCTCTATAAGGTAACTTCTTCTAGCTGATCCCTCTACAGGGCGATTTGCTTGTTGTTGAATTCTCTACACGGTAATTTGTTTGAGGCTGAACTTTCTACATGGCAGTTTCTTTGTAGCTGAACTCTCTACCAGGTGACTTTTTCTAGCTGAACTCTATACAGAGTAATTTGCTTGCAGCTGAACTCTCTACATGATGGTTTCTTTGTAGCTGAACTCTCTATAAGGTGACCTCTTCTATAGCTGAACTCTTTACATGGTGTCTAGTTTCTACCTGATCTCTCTACAGGGTGATTTGTTTGCAGCTGAAATCTCTACAGGGTGATTTGCTTGTAGCTGAACTTCTTACATTGTGTCTAGTTTCTAGCTGATCTCCACAGTGTGATTTGTTTGTAGCTGATCTCTCTACAAGTTGATTTGTGTGTAGCTGATCTCTCTGTAGGTTGATTTGTTTGTAACTGATCTCTCTACAGGGCAATTTGTTTGTAGCTGAACTTTCTATAAGGTGATTTGATCTCTCTGCAGGTTGATTTGTTTGTAGCTGAACTCTCTAAAGGGTGATTTGCTTGTAGCTGAACTCCTTACATTGTGTCTAGTTCCTAGATGATCTCTCTACAGGGTGATTTGTTTGTAGTTGATCTCTCTGCACATTGATTTGTTTGTAGCTGAACTCTCTACAAGGTGATTTGTTTCTAGCTGATCTCTCTACAAGTTGATTTGTGTGTAGCTGATCTCTCTGCAAGTTGATTTGTTTGTAGTCGATCTCTCTACAGGGTAATTTGTTTGTAGCTGAACTGTCTATAAGGTGATATGTTTGTAGCTGATCTCTCTGCAGGTTGATTTGTTTTAGCTGAACTCTCTACAGGGTGATTTTTTTCTCGCTTATCTCTCTACAGGTTGATTTGTGTGTAACTGATCTCTCTACAAGCTGATTTGTTTGTAGCTGATCTCTCTGCAGGTTGATTTGTTTCTAGCTGATCTCTCTGCAAGATGATTTGTTTGTTGCTGATCACTCTAAAGATTTATTTGTTTGTAGCTGAACTCTCTTCAAAGTGTTTTGTTTGTAGCTGATCTCTCTACAGGATAATTTGTTTGTAGCTGAACTCTCTGCACAGTGATTTGTGTGTAGCTGAATTCTCTAGAGAGTGATTTAATTGTAGGTGAACTCTCTACAGGGTGCATGACTTGTTTATAGCTGAACTCTCTTCAGTGTGACTTGTAATGTTCTGAATCTCTACAGTGATATAATTGTAGCTTAATTCTCCACAGGGTGACTTGCTTCTTGCTTAACTGTCTATAAGATTAACTGTTTGCAGCTGAAGTCCCTACAGAATAACTTGTATTGTAATAGAATTCTATAATTGAGTAAATAAATTAGCTGAAAGCTCTATTAGGGTGACTGTTCTATTAGAGTATCTCGATCTTGCATTTGCTACACAGAGTTGGCTTTCGAATCATAACTCAGTGGTTTGTAATCCAATTCTTCTATACTACTGCAAGGACTTTCTATGAAGATTATTCCAGCTATACACCGATTTTCAGCTCATTGATCTTAGCGGTTTGCCTAGTAGGCGTAAAAACTAATACTGTTTTATTACTAAAAATCGATCGCGTAATTGTGACACAGGTTGGGTTTTGTGTCATATCTCCGTGGTCTTAATCTCGATTCCTTTCAAACTACCAAAAGGCACTCCTACGATGGTTACTCCATCTACATAGCAATTTTCAGCTCATTCCATGAAGCGGTTTACCCTGTAGGCGTGACAACAAATCGATCTTGTTTTACGCGAATAATCGGTCATAACTCCTGAACCATTCATCAGATTTGCACCAAATTTGATGCTAGGATGCGCCTTTGGACTCCCTTTCTGTGTGCCAAATTTCAAGGCGATCGGAGCACGCGTTTGCGTTTTATAGCAATTTTTGCAAGTGTGCAAAAAGATGAAGAAGAAGAAAAAAAACGAAGAAAAAAAAAACGAAACTTTGGCCGCTCATATCTCGGAAATGGCTTCAGTGATTTCCTTCAAATTTGGAATGTAGACCCCCCTAGCTGGCGGACAACTCTGCAGCAAATTTGGTTTCAATCGGATAAGCCATCACCGAGATACAAAAGTGTGAAAATGACGTTTTCTTTCTTCCTGTCAATATACTCACGGTGTGGTGCGCCGGCTTCTTGGGCCGCATGACACACTATCGTGTGTCTTGATTATGCTAATTTCCAAATATCAGTCATCTAAATGTTACCATTTTAACAATTTTGTTGTTCCACCAGTGAGTCTATCACCATAACAAAAATGAGTGATATCCAACCCAAAAACACCTTCGCTCTAAAAAAAGGCGCGTCCAAGAAACTACAAGTACCTGTAATCCAATATAATTAAAAACAGCTCAGTTGTAGGGAAATACTTCATGAAAGTAAAAATAACTGGTAACTTAAAGAGCTGATATCTGGAGCGGCCAAGAATCAATCTTACGTATACTAATTTTTTTTAATCTGTGCAAAAACACCTAGCATTGGCTGTAAAAAAAAGTGTACCCATGAAAGTAACTGGCAATTGAAATAGCTGATATCTGAAGCGGCCAAGAATGAATGCTGATATACAACTAATTGGAATTAACAAAAAGTTTAACATTGAACCTTTGTCTTTCAGCTGTGTTCTACATTCACTCTTGCTGCATCATAAATTGATTTCTTTTAACTCTAATTGGCTGGTAATTTGGCCGCCTTTTTTTTTGCTCTATACACTGAATATTAAAGAAAGCGGCCAAATTACCAGCCAATTAGAGTTAAAAGAAATCAATTTATGATGCAGCAAGAGTGAATGTAGAACACAGCTGAAAGACAGAGGTTCAATGTTAAACTTTTTGTTAATTCCAATTAGTTGTATATCAGCATACATTCTTGGCTGCTTCAGATATCAGCTATTTCAATTGCCAGTTACTTTCATGGGTACACTTTTTTTTACAGCCAATGCTAGGTGTTTTTGCACAGATTAAAAAAAATTAGTATAAGTAGTTGGATTAAGATTGATTCTTGGCCGCTCCAGATATCAGCTCTTTAAGTTACCAGTTATTTTTACTTTCATGAAGTCTTTCCCTACAACTGAGCTGTTTTTAATTATATTGGATTACAGGTGCTTGTAGTTCCTTGGACACGCCTTTTTTTTAGAGCGAAGGTGTTTTTGGGGTGGATAGTAAATACATTTAAGGTAGCACTGAAGTAATTATGTGATGCCTTACAAGGCTAATGGGGCAGCCTGTTTGTGGTCCTGCATGAAAAAACTATAGAACAAAGCAAAGCATTATGGAGATTTGAAAGAATCAGCTCTACTATTATTGATAAAAGTAATTATCTGACCCTCTGATAGTACAAGGTCAAGTGCCCTTGATAGTACAAGGATAGTACAAGGTCGGGAAGGCACCCGACCCTCTGATAGTACAAGGTCAAGTGCCCTCTTAGTACAAGGGCACTTGACCTTGTACTATCAGAGGGTCGGGTGCCTTCCCCCTAATTATTTAAATTGCTCCCTTTAATCTCAGTCCAATTTTTGTCTAGCACTTCAACATCTAGTGCTAGGGGTGGTGGCAAGAGGTGCTGGTTACCCCGGGAAAAAAAAAATTGTTAAAAGTAATGGTATTCATATTCTAACATCATCATCTTGTAAAAACTCTGGAAACTTTGTGGTGAAGAACAACAGCTGTCATCGCGTGATCACTACTTTATGGAGCATGCCTTGGCTAGTCACAATTCACCTAATAAGTTCATTTATGTGTACCATATAGCCCTTCAAGATTTGGTAGAGACAATAGAGAAATACATCTTGAAAAATCTATGGAATGATTTTTTCGAGATTCGCACTTGACAGACTGGTTAACCTATGTTGAAGGACACAGGTGAGAACTTTAACACCTTTCCACATCGTTATTGATAGAAAGGAATCCATAGAGTTGTTCTACATAATGAGAAACCATAAGAGCCAAAGTAGTGTAGTGCCAGGTTGTGTCATAGGTGGGTTTTTTATCATTAGAGAGTTAATTATTTTTAAAATCGGCTTGAGTTTCATAGATATGAAATTAAAGCAGGAGGTTCCACAAAACTTGGTATGGTTAATTGCAACACTACCGACTATCTTTAAAACCCTTTAAGGTGCTCTGTACAGTCCGCTTATATGGCTTCTCATGAAAATTGATTTGTTCTATAACTTACAAATGGTTTTAGCAAATGTTCTGTACTTTTTTACTGGATATAAGCTAATACTAGTACACAGTTTAGTCCAAACCCAACTGCTAAATTTGCTTTACAACATGAGTTACAGTTTTTCCCTTTATACTAGAACTAGTCCTACAGTTTACACACAAGAGCCTTGATACTTTTATGATACACCATGCTAAACAGCACAAACTATTGTGCGTTTTATTTTTGTCTTTTAGCTTCTCAATCATCACATATTTATCTTTCGGGTTGACACTCCCAGAAATCCTTTTCTTTACTTCCACTTTATTCATCATTTGAACTTGCTATTTAAAAATGGAAAACGCTCTTCTTTGGTAAAATTACTAAAGTAGCTTGTGTGAAAATTTCATGTCTATTGGATTAACAGTGATGGAGTAGTTCTAATTTAAGTGATAGGGTGTAGAATAGCAAGATGCGTGCGCTTGTTGCTATGGGATACCTAATTTACAGGTACTTAAATGCGTCAACATGTCACAGACTAATTAAGTGACCATAATATTTCTTTTAGTGCAAAACAGACTATGTCTTGGGAAGCTTTGTATGAACTGTACAGAGCACCTTTAAATGTAGACTGCATGGTTCTCAAGTGAAGTTCTCCATCACCCTGAAGTAGCTTGTTAAGTGCATGGGTTAATTTTAATTGTGACAAATGGGAATTGTACAGCTTCACATGATTACTTCAGCGCCACCTTAAAACTGGTTACTACTATATACTCTTGTTGATATGGAAATCACATTTAAAATGGCATAATACTCATTTTTACCTGAATACATTACACTGCACATCAACACTATCATGATATAGATGAGTTCCATATCACTGACAAGCTATAGTGTGGAGTATAAGCACATATAATTTAATCAATACACAATGACATGAAGTATGCTTTAATTTACTATTATGTTTTTATGTAGGAATTTAATTTATTGAAAGTTAGCAAATTAGTATAGATGATTCAGGCACGCAAACATGTATACAGCATGAAATCTGCTTGTTCCAGTACAAAACCATTGGGAATGAACACACGTTCACATCTTCATTATTTGGTGGGGGCACAGGTGAATGCAAACTGACTACAGTTGTATGCATAGTATACATATATAGAGAATCCATACAAAAATGCATTTGGTTATATTAGTGAAACATGGCTGTTCACAGCTACTTGGACCCTCTTATAGAATCTAAATGATATTGGGCATAACCCACGGCACCATCATCAGAGTCACCACCACCACAAATGAATAGAATGCACTGCAGCCAAGGCTTTACACATATTAGTTCCAGAACTTTTGCTCACCCACAATTTTAATCCAATAAATACTGATTTGAAAATTGTGGCGATTGTTTTTAAATGTCCCATTCTTATATCTACATGGTAAAAAGTATACTTTTGTGAGCACATAGCTATGGTGTAGCTGTGTTATTCTTTACCAGTTGGCACCGGAGAGCACTGGAGTGAACACAGAATATGCAGTATAATCATTATGCATGGAATTACACAATTTTTGTCTGAATAGTTAGTTGTACAGGCCTGCATGCTTAGATTCCTGTTTAGGTCACTCCAAGAAAATTCATTGCTTCCCATTTCATTGATCTTAAAACTGTGTGCAAGTGGGCAGGCGGTTCATTATTCATTATAGCTACGCTACTAGCTAATTTTTAAATCCATGACCCACACACAGGAGCGGATCTAGGATTTCAGAAGGGGGGTGCTAACATGAATGGTTGGTTGGCTAAGAAAAGCGACAACTGGTTAATACAAATAACTATAGTGTGTAAAGCACACTCAACATGTGGAGCATGTTCTATCTAGGGGGGTCTGGGGGCATGTCCCCACAGAAATTTTTTGCAAATTTAGCTAGGGCTGTGCGATAATAGCGATAATACGATTATCGCGATAGGGTGAAGGGTTATCAAGGTAGCGATATTATATTTTTTGTAATCGATTATTATACGATAATTAATTATGATGTAATTGCTTACATAATTATGTATCTCGTGATTCACCTTGTGTTGTTTTGTTTTATCTGCGTTAGTGAAATGAGCACTTATAGTGGTGCAAGTAGTGATTCTAGCAGTGACTCAAGCAGTGAGTGTCGTGATAGTCCTCGTGAACTGTTAAAGCTTGAAAAAGCAAAGAGTCCTGTTTGGGAATACTTTGGCTTCCCAGCAGAAAATGGGCAGTACTTGGAGAAAGATAAAAAGAAGCGGACTGAAGTCTACTGTAGGCTCTGCCCAAAGAAGATGAACTATCTTGGAAACACCACCAATATGATCTCTCATTTGGAATACAACCACCGCTCGGAATATTTGAAAGTAAAAGCCAAAACGGCAACTGGTCAAAAGTGTAGTGCCGTGTCTGCCAACCAACCACCCATTAGTGAAGCTTTCCGTCAGTTAGAGCCACTGTCAACAAACTCGAAAAGGTGGAAAACTCTTAACCAATCAGTAAGCCATTGTATAGCGAAGGATATGTTGCCCATTAGCATAGTCAACAATGTGGGATTTCGGGCTATGTTGCGTACTTTTGAGCCAAGATACGTGGTTCCTGATAGGAAGACCTTCTCACAGAATTACATTCCAGAAATTTATCAGGGTGAGAAAGCAAGAATTGCTGCTGCTATGGCAAGTGGTCTAAAGAATTTTTCACTTACCACAGATGGTTGGACCTCCTGTGCTAACCATAGTTATATTACACATACTGTGCATTATATTGATGAATTATGGAATCTACAAGCTCACCTTTTGGACACTGCTGAAATGCCATTGGAGCACACAGGTGTCAATTTAGCTGATGAGTTAAAGGATAGCCTTGCAAGGTGGGATCTTAAAGATGATGATCTTGTGTCTATAACCACTGATAATGCACGAAACATTGTTTGTGCAACTGAAATACTATCATGGCCTCGTTTTGGTTGTCTAAGCCCACACTCTTCAAATTGGAGTTAAGAAAGCTATGGAAATTCCACAAATATCAAGAGCTCTTGCTTGTGCCCGCCGTGTAGTGACCCATTTTCATCACTCTTCTAAGTCTTCATATATATTAAAGCAGAAACAAACAGATTTGCATGTTGAGGAACTAAGTTTGGTTCAAGATGTCACTACACGGTGGAACTCATCGTATTACATGCTGAAACGTTTGCTTCAACAGCGTCAGCCACTGTGTGCTACCTTAATTGAAATTAAAAAAACAGATTTTATGCCTAGTAATGCTGAGATTTCAACAATGGAAACATTTTTGGAAGTTTTACAACCCATTGTGGAAATCACTGAAACACTGGGTGGTGAAAAACTAGTAACCATTTCAGCCGTAAGACCACTATTATACAAGCTTTTGTCAATACATTTGGTTGAAAATTCTTCAGATTCCTCACTGGCTAAAACAATGAAAAAGATTGTGATGGGTGATCTCAAAGATCGTTACGATGATGTCATGAGCTTGATTAACAAGGCATGCTTCCTTGACCCTAGATTTAAAGCCCTTGCTTTCATGACTGACAGTGACAAGAGCTTTACAATTACTTCTGTGGAAAAAGAAGCACAAGAGTTGAATGATGATGATAGCAACAGCCTTGATACTAGTACAAGCACTGTTAATCTGACTGATGATGACGATGCTCCTCCACCATCTAAAAAGGCCAAGAAAGGCTTGATGTCTTTGTTGGATGATGTTGTTAATTCCAAATCTCAAGATGAAGGTGCTCCACTATCAGACAGTGAAAGAATCAAAGCTGAAGTAGAAAGGGAAATGAGCAATTACATTGCCATTGAATTTGATCCTAGTGCAGTGGGTAATCCTCTAGTATGGTGGAAAGACAATCAGAAACACTATCCACGGTTAGCACGGTTACCTAGGAATTTTTTTATGTATTCCAGCAACCTCAGTGTCATCAGAGCGTGCGTTTAGTATGGCTGGACATGTAGTAAATGAAAAAAGAGCCTGTCTACTACCGGAGAATGTTAACATGTTGGTCTTCCTTAGTGCAAACCTAGAAGTTAACAAGAAGAAAAGATAAATTTAAAAGTAACAGTATGACTAACGGTATAACAATATTGTTTATTGTGAGACTAAATCTTTTGTTTTAACAACCATCACTTACTTGAAAGTTCTTTAGTGTTCAGTGTTATATTGTATGATCATTATCGAGATAATATCGTTTATCGAGATAAATAAGCTTTTATTATCGGAATTTATCGAGATATAGGTTTTTTCATTATCGCACAGGCCTAAATTTAGCCTATTCAGTATTAAATTTGGTAAGGGACCATCCATAATTTTCAGTCTTTATGCAAGTGTACAAAGAGTACTCTTTTTTCCAACCCCCTCCCTTCTTCACAAAGCATACTGTATGAATGTTGATACTATGTACAGTATATACACGACGATTATTCATCATTTTATAAGCGTACATGTGATTTAACCCCCTCCCCCTAGCGTACTCTTGCGTAAACGCTGAAAATAATGGATGACCCCTAATATTTTTGACTGAAAAATGATGTCACCTTGTTAAAGTGATTCACCTAAGTGTATAATAAGATGAAATGAACACCATTATTCCAGAATAGTTGTAATAGTAGCTGTCATACAAGTTGACGTTGTGCTACTTCTAAAAACCAGGCACCATGCAGCTAGCTAACTCATCTGAAATTAAGTTATTAACCTATATGTATTACATAGGTTTTTGGTTGTGCAATAATACATAATTAATTTATTACAAGACCATCCGGTAGTTCTTAAAGAGCAACATGCCTCTTTTGACGACAGTTCACGCCCAGGAGATATTTTCCATCCTGATTATCAACTTGGTCGTCCTGCCTATTTTGATGTCTCTGTCCACAGCACTACTCAGTCTGCTCATATTTCTTCCTCAGCTTCCTGTGCTGGAGTGGCTGCTGCAGCTGGAGAGGTGGCTAAGGATGCGAAGCACTTTGCTATTGTGGAGAAGGCAGGAGATGATTTCATTCCACTAGTTGTGGAAAGTTTTGGGGTATGGACACTTTTTGCCTTGTCAGTTTTTAATTCTATTGCTGATCGTACCACCACCCGTAGCGGCATTTCACCTAAAGTGGCTAGAAGAAATCTACTTCAACAACTCTATGTTTGCTTATGGGTGAATAATGCTCAAATGATTTTAAGGTATTGGGCTCTGCTAGGTAGTGATGATGACTTTCCTCTTTCCCTGTAGTGTTTTTCTTCCTTTGTTGTTCCCCTTTCCCAGTAGTTGTATTTTATTCGTTGTGATTATATAGTTTATTTTGTAGATTCTAATTGTAGCATTTGTTATCATCTGTAAACTGTCTTTGTGTATTATACCTAGTTTGAAGTTCAAAACAAATTATGCGCTGAAGGAAAAATTATAATTCTCGTATTTCGTAATTCACGAAATTTTCGTAATTCTTCAATTACGTTGCTATGCGCTGCTAAGGAAGCGCTTGTTAAACAAACCGCTTTTATGAGCACTTTACGCACAGAAGTATCTTTTAAACTGTTTTATAGTTTGACTATCATGTTTTTTTCCCACAAATTCTCTTGACAAAGCCTCAAAGCTGCACTTCATTTTTGTAGGCGTAAGTAGGGGATACGCCCCCTTTCCAACTCGAAGGGATAGGCTATTCCTGGTAGTCTACGAGGCCTGCAGTTGTTTTTCAGTTGTTAAACGCTTGTAAAACCCGAAGGGAAGGTAATTCACGAAGTCGGAGGAGAGTCATCACACCCGTATAGACTCTTTCCAAAAGTACGTAATTGCTATGGCAACATCTTTCCGCCATTTTGAATGGGGCCACAGTGAATAATCTCGATTGCGCTCCATTGAAATCTGGTGTTGGCAGCAGCTCGAACAGAGCCGTATTGTTGAGGGACAACCCATCAATACCTTCAGGGTGGCAGAATTAGTGTTTCTGGTTAAAGGCATGGCTGAACAAGGCATGAGACATCACAGCAGTCAACAACAGTAATTGCTTTGTTGGAGGCTTTGTCAGCCCATACAATTAAGTTTGCATGAACAGCTGCCGCTACAGTCACTATTATCAGTACAAGAGTCAGTGATGAGTATATAAATGGTTAATATAATTCACTTGGGTCCTCAGCTTAGCTATAGCTATATACCGTTTCAGCTCGTTACAATTGCAGATATACAAGTAGCTACCATAGTAATGTGGTTTAATATAGTCAAAATGCACAATTTTAATTCACATGTATATACTCATTTCAGAAGCATTATAAGGGTGTGCAACAACAGTTTCAGAATCAACAAACTTTGGTTTATTATACAATACTTTTAACAGTTCACTGGACAATCATGATATTGAAGTGGAAGTACAACCTACTACAGTTGTACCAATCACCTAAAAAATGTTTGCCAATACTCCCATTTGTATTTACACACATTTAAACTCTAGGATATCTCTCTACTAAGGATACTTTTCCATGGTCCCATTTGTATTCTATTTGTATTCTGTTCAGTTGATCCCAATGCAAGGTGTTCATGTGATCACATCTACATAAGTATACAGTGTTTCATATGAAAAGAATTGCGGCCAATAATATCCAAGTATTTTCACTGTATAGCACAACATTCACATGTGACTGCTAGATATATGTCAGATTAAAATGTGTGCTATACAACTATCAAATACTACACTTTACAAATCTGCTATAAGTATATAATGTTGGTCATACTGACTCATACAAGCTCCCTGATTATCAACAGCAAGTCATATTATCAAAGAATATAATACCAGCGGAGTGTTTTCTCATCAAAATGTTTTTAAGGTCTACATGGTACTGTATCAAGGATGACATCAACATCACTGAATATCTCTTTGGATTAAACTTAACACTGAGTGACATTATATGGTTAGAATTTGTGCAATGTGGGTATCCATTGTGACAGAGAAAGATTTTATGTCTGTAGCACTAGTAACTGACCACTGTACTGGAAGATACATACTAACGTATGAACCTTCACTTTCACAAACATACATCGCTGTATGTAACAATAATGTGACATAAGGTGATCAAGCCACATCTGTAAGCTACATACATGGAAATGTGATTTACCAGTTCTGTATGTGTTCTTGCAAATGCACTGCACACTAGCTACAATGCCTTAGTTACTTGACAAGCCATGTTATCTGAAATGATGTACCCACTATACTGTTTGCTGCAGCAACTGTTTAACCTCAAACGATGTTGTCTCTGTCTCAAAAATTCAGTTTACAGCTCAACTCAGTATCTGTCTTATCAGGAGCTCCGGACTTCATGAGCTCCAGGTCTCTGTCTCTATCCTTAACGGTAAGATCTGACAGATTGAAACTTCACAAAAAGTAGTATCTACGGTCTGTACATTCCACTCCTTGTCCTTACTCACAACAATTTTCATGAGTAACAATTTATGCTCATAACAAACCCATGGAGAGTGGAAATTTGACTGAAATTACACTTGCTAGAACTGTAGAATCATAGCCATCATCTTACAATTCGTCAGAAGCATCCGTGGTTTCCTTTCCTTACTTCTTTTCTTTAAAATACATGAAAACAACCTTGCTGCAAAGACTGAATACGTGGGAGAATACGCCATGCACATGGCATGGTAGCCCCATTCAAAATGGCGGCCGAAAAGTGGGCGTGGTTTTGGAAAGAGTCTATTTCAGACCACCGAGAAAAATCCACCTCAGAGTAAAGTTTACCTGTGCGGAAGTTTACTACAGACTTCATTTAACTAATTGTAATCGTAATTAAATTTTGGATAGAGACATAGCCTGTAACTTTTACTTCTTACGTAAAAGCTGCTTTTCCATTTATGATTTTGCTCACGTGAGTGCGTACGAACAAACATAGGTAGATAGGTAGATACACACACACAAAACAATTTCAGTAAACCAGGTGAGCCTGGTTTAAATAAGGGCACAGCCAGTAACTAAAAATCTATTCTTCACATAAAGAACAGGAAGGGGAAAGATATGAATATCAACCAGCTATACATGATCCATTAATTTTGTGTTAGAAATACCTTAATTTAGTGGTACAGTAAATTTAGCAATTTATCTAATTGATCACGATTTAATAAAATTTATATTGTAAATTCATCAAAATACAAGATCACAAAATTTAGTGTATTGCTTGGCTTAAGGTATAGCTAGTGTGCTTTACAGTCTCACGGTTCAAACTATAACGTCCAAACAGTAACAATGAAGAGAGGGCTTGAGAAGGCAAGTACTGTATACACTCACCATCAGTGCGCATGTAGAGTATACATATGTAAAATTTTCCAGCTAGGGGGCCAGGGTCTGGAGTGATGCTTCCTCTGAAAATTTTTGGAACATAGCTATCACAAGATTGAATCTGGAAGCTATTTTTAACCAAATACTCTATTGTACTGAAAGATTGTGGGTACAAGATGGATGCATGAGTGCAGTTGTGAGCAATTTTAGAAAAACAGAACAAGCTAGCTACACTTTTAAATGCTATTGGATTATAAGGCAATACATAATAGTAGATTGTCAAAGACAGTATACACAGGTTGATTGGATTTTAAGGTCATTGTAGAGATTTAAAATGCACACAAAAATAACTTCAACTTTGTAATATAGCCACAGACCATTCTGTTGCTATTTCAATCTGACTATTCACAACTATGGCCCCATGTATCACCATAATTATTAATTTTTTACAACATGAGTCCAAAGTCACTTACATATACAACTAGTTTTTGGCCACAACTAACCCTTTTATAACGTGACAGCGTAAATGAGCGTAAATGCTGCGAGCTTCAGGGGGTTTGGGAGTGCAAACCCTGTATGACATCAAATTTTATTAGCTTCAATTGATGCTAGATTCAGATAAATGCAGCATGGAACTTTGGTACTGATAAAGCAAAAACAAACAGTTCTCAGATGTTACAACTTTGTTAACTGTATACATTCTAAGAAATTAACTGTTTTACTTAAGCATGTCAACCCAACATCAAGTTTGTGGCAACAACTGAAAATACCCACTATAATATTAAACCATTTGACAGAAGTTGTTCTCAGAAAGTGATTAGTATATGGCAGGATGTTTGGAGCAATGGTAAGATAGCAGTGCACAGGTCAAGAAAACACACTGGCAACTTCTTGAAAAAACATTATGATGGATGTTCTATTAGAGTAGTTGACTGTTCTATTAGAGTATTTCAATTTTTAGCAGCATTTAGGTTAAGTCTCACACCAAAAGTATAATTTGAACCCCTCTTAGAAAGATTAGCCATTCTCCCTTCTTTTTCTATCTTTTCATCGCCCATGCATACGTATAAGATGCAACTGAATCTATACTGCAACTTCTAGAAGCTTCCTAGTTTGCACATGGTAAAATTTTGGAGGGGGGTGCTTCAGCACTCCAAGCACCCCCCCCCCATAAATCTACCCTTGACACGACAGCCATTAGAGCTAAACTAAGGGCATGAAATACAGTCTAAAAACTCCATGGGTTATGACTCTGAATAAGGTTATTGCTAGAAATAGTGCCTGTGTATAACTGCTACACATTCACATGATAAATATATACCATAATGAATAAAACCATATGTATGTGGAAGAGAATTTGCATGCGGGCGGGAAATGGGAAACAATGGATTCCTTGTAGTGGCCTTAGCTACACATTATTACCTATTGCCAGGATATTTACAAAAGTGCATGGCTTTGTATAGTTAGCCATGTATTTATGCAGAGCAGCTCCATATGTTTAGTGTTGTTGAAATTTAGCTTTTCCCTTTTCCAAAAGTCTGGATCCTACTTTGAAGTGAATTAATTGATGGACTTTTTTTTACTTAAACGCAGTGTTTATTCTAGGGCTGTTAGGGGGGAACTGTAATTCCCCCCTCCCCCCCCCCCCCTAAAATCTCAGACTCACCCCCTAAAATCTCAGACTCACCCCCTAAAATTGTGAGTGACTATACTACACTATACTTATAGGTTAGGCTTGTTTTTAAAATGGTACACCAAACTGACATGCTCTCAGGTTCAATCTCAGAGTGGTTATTATGAAAAATTTTCCCAAGTTAAAAATTTCAAATGCAACCTTAAAATGTTCTCAGATTCAGTATCAGATCAATTAATTTTTAAAAATCTGCCAGGGTACATATACAACTAATTAAATTTCATGCATATAGTGATGGCTATTCAATATCTGAGAGCCCAAGTCTATCCAGTTTTTTCCAACTAGCAAACTTAACTATCAAACTTAACTATCAAAATTGTCTTTAAATTCAGTCTCAGAAAGTGTAATTTGTAAAAAATTCTACTTTCAAAATGGCATGCAGGCACCACAAATACCCACCAGATTTAATCTTAGAGAGCCTGATCATACAATCTGGCTTTGCCCAATCACAAATATCAAAACCAACTAGTGTTGTACCGATTGTCTACTTTTAGCAATTTGCCGATACCCGATACTTCATAAATTATTGGAGCCGATATTTCACACCGATGCCGATTTTTTAAAATGCTTCACATATAATTATGTAGGGTATAAACACATTATTTTGTTTGTACATTGTGTCTTTTGATCATTAATTAAGAACTGCAGAAGTTAACATAAGTTACAGAATACATTTAACTGGTATCAATTGGTATAACAAGTCACAGCTGAAAATTGTTTCGAATAAACAATAAAACCTCTGCCTTCTCTGGATCTAAACGATTTCTCTTTTCGTCATAAATGTCACTGGCACCAGAAAACACTCTTTCAGAAGGCACTGAAGTTGGTAGTGCAGCTAGGTATATTCTAGCTAACTTGGAAAGTTGAGGAAATCTAGGTTTATTTTCTTTCCACCAACTGTAACAGTTAGATTGGTGAAATTCAATCAATGGCTCTCCCAAGTACTGGTCAACTGAACTAGAAATGCTTGTAGACCCACTGTCCACCTGTGACCCTGATTCTTCTATGATTTCTTGAAAACTCTTCCACAGCTCAGTTGTCTCCCTATTAACACGCTTTGAAGCTGGTTCAGTCAGTGTGTCTGTTTCCTCTCCCAAATCTTGTACTTCAATCACTGCACTATCACTCACTTTCTCTAGTTCTTCCAGTAGCATTTCTTTCACCTTTCTTCGTTGCTCTGGACCATTGAAAAACCTGTCCTTAAAACGTGGGTCCAATAAAGAAGCAAGCAAAAGATGTTGGCGTTCTTCAATGTCATGAAATCTTTGGTCCAAAGAACGAAGTATTTCTCTATTCATTTTTCTCATACCAGAATCATTGTGATGTTTTTGCAATGTTTTAGACAGCATCTTTACAAATGGAATAATAAGTGACACAGATGCACAATCTGCAGAAGTAGATTTGGTAAGCTCTTCAATTGGCAAGAGTGAAGCAATTATGTTGTCGATTAAATCCAGTTGTGTAGGTGATAATGTAACTATCCCTGTTTCTGAAGCATAGGCTGCTAGGGCCATTTTTTGTTCAACCACCGATTTCACCATATACAGAGTGGAGTTCCACCTGGTACGCACATCTTGTTGGAGGTGATGCTGTGGAAGCCCCAAACGCTCTTGAATGGAATTAAGACGACTATAAGCAAGTGATGAGTGCCGAAAGTGGCCAACAATACTCCTACACACTGCTAGGACATCCATTACAGCACGCTGTGACAACACTCCATCATCAACCCCCAGCTGTAAGGCGTGAGCAAAACATCCCAATGAAGGTAGTGATGCTTCCCTCATGGCTTTTGCCATGTTAGCTGCGTTGTCCCGTAGCACCAGATGGACCTGGTCCTGATTAATTTCCCACCCAGTTAACATTTTCTTGTAAACTTGTGCTAAGTACTCACCAGTATGAGATTCTTCTAGTGGTTGAACATGAAGAACAGCAGACTTCTTAACAAACTCTTCGGTCAACCAGTGAGCAGTAAGGGATAACAGGGAACAACCACCACAGCTAGCACTCCAGGCATCAGTAGTAAAACTGAAATGTGACACTCTTGCAGTTTCAGTCTTCACTCGTGTCTTCACATCGTCATGTACTAATGGCAAAACCTTATCAACGAAGTATTTTCGACTTGGAAGATGGTACCTGGGTTCCAACACACTTAGTAGACGAACAAAGCCAAAATCTTCCACGACCGAAAATGGCTGATTGTCCATTGCTATCATTTCCATGACGAACCTGTGAACTCTTTGCGCCCTGGAATCGTTAATATCCCATGCTCTAGCCTTGTCTTGTACATCAAACAACGATAACTGTTTAACTGAATTTTGCTTTTCTTTCTTCGTTTTCTCTTTCTCTTGGTATTCGGCGTATTGCTGTTGGTATTCCTCGTAAGCTTCGCTGTGACTCTTCAAGTGATTCACCAGGTTACTGGTGTTATAAACCTTCGTATAACCACCCCCCACGTGAGATAGATTTACTGCAAGACTTGCAGCAAGCGTACTTCGTATCTTCCTTTAAGTCAAAGTAATTCCAAATGGGTGATTTCTTTCTTGACACGTTGTTCGCCATGCCCCTGTACTAAAAATAGCAACTACTAAAGCGCATGCGTGAGCTATTTATAATCGGTTAATTGAACATTAATATTACCGATTGCCGATTGTATACCAAAGCCCCATTTATCGGCCTTTACCGATTGCCGATCCGATAATCGGTACAACACTAAAACCAACACTCATGACACAGCCTTAAATGACTAACCAGTTTGGAAACTATTTCAAGTGTTTTACGTAGTTGTGAACTTGGACAACTATATAGCAGATTTTCACCTCAGTGGTCACCTCCCAAATTCCTGATTCCCCCCCAAAGGAGAAATCCTAGAATAAACACTGCCTAAACGCAACACATTCGGCAGGGCCGTTCTTCTATGTAAGCTTACCTGATGCTAGATGATGGATCACGTGAATCAATCTTGAAATAGGCAACCCTTGTCGCTTTCAGTCAAATTCTTGCCCGATCTGGTTGGTATTAGGGAGACTTCGTACAAAGTGATACCGTCTTATTCAATCATAAGTCAGCGACAGTGGTTCGGCTACTCGGGCTAGTGAGATGCGCCCACCCAATTCAGCTAATTAAATGCACTCACGTGATTTTGATCATAGATCGTATATTCTTCGGGTACGAAGAATATACGACCTATGCCGGAATTCCTAGCAGTTTCAAAACCATGGTAACCAAAAATGACCACACCCAAATTGCCATGTTTTTGTACCAGACTGTTTCAGTGATATTGCAAGTTGAATTCCTCGCTAAATTCAAGCTAAGACTTATTACTACGTAAGTAAAATAGATGCCAGTGATAGGATAAAATATGTAGGTGAGTTATTAGGCATTAAAAGATTCGTACTGTCTCCCAACAGGGCAGTTTCGTAGGAAAGAGAAATGCGTAAAGATGGATTAGGCCAAATTACGACCTATTCACCGCCCAGAGGTGGTTAAAACTAGGGGAAACTTACAGGATACGTCTTTATCCAGCACAATAGCAGCGTACGGCTACATCCAGCTATCCCTGCAGAAAGTGGCAGCACAGAGTTTGCATTAATTTAAGTGTTGGGCAATATGGCGTTCTTTCTGATTTACCAAACAATATTGTATTTTTCTGTTCTCATTGTTTTTACAAATTGCCCAACGCCCTAATGGCTTATGACAACACTAAGGAAGTTTGTGATGTAATAGAAACTAAGCTGAACTCTGTGCAAATGGATCTATTAAACAGATTTGAGGACTTGACAGAGAAAGTAAATAATTTAGTTAGTTACAGTGAACAAGAGCCTGATACCGCTATGGTAGTAGAAAACACTGAGCCATCTGAACAAGTGATCCATAGCAAGGAGGTAACTGTTGAATCGATAGCATCAATGACTGCAGCGATCATATCTGAAGAAAAGGAACGGGAGAAACAGAAACTGAATTTGATTGTGCACAACCTTCCAGAATCCACATCAGCGGAAGCCAGTATTCGGAAGAACGAAGATACTCAGAATGTCACATCCTTGATTAATAAATACATTGGAGTTAATGCTCACATCAGTAATGTAACACGGATTGGTAAACAGACTGGAAGGCCCAGACTCACGAAAGTTACTTTGTTAACAAGAGAGGAAAAGTTTAAAATTCTCCACAACAGGTTGAACTTGCGTAAGAAGGAGCACCTGACTCATGTCACTAAAGTATTTATTATAACACCTGACTTAACCCCACAAGAGCAAATACGGAACAAACAACTACGTGCCAGGCTAAGTGAGCTCAACAAGCAGGATAAATTGTATCGGATTAAGAATGGTAAAAAGCTTCCTAATTTAGACCAACTCCATCATATCAAGCCATATAATATCAAGATCAAAATAGCTACAGAACAGATTTTAGTGATGCAGTGTCTCAAGCAAGTATTGTGATGAACTTGATCAGAAACTCTTGAATAATTTTGTAAGATGTAAGATATATGTGTCATACTCCTTAATGGAGGTTTTGCATATTAAACTTAATAATAATAATAATCCCAGGATTAGCCAGAGCTCCTGAAAGGCACGAGACCGGTGATGGCGTACTACCAAACTGTGATAAAATGCCAGCAAAAGAAGACTCCTACTGGTGATTTTATGTGATGCCTCTCGCCGGCTCTTAGTCTGGTGGCGCCCGCCCTTTCGCATAGTGTAAGGGTCTGGAACGCTAGTATCACCGAGTTGTTCTGGAGGAATTTAATTTTAATGTAATGACGTAACGAAAATGGTCTTTAAGGAAGTGCCTCACTCAAATCTGTGGCAGAGATATTGAACTTTCTTCGCTGTTACACAGGCGAAAGTGGATTGGTCTACTTTTATAGAATGCACCTGTCTCCCTACCTAGGAAATCAGAGCGTAACTCGAGTTTTTCGCATATCAAACAAGGCAAAAAGCCCTTCCCAAAATAACACTTTCTTTTTGTTCTTTATTAGCTAAGGGGTGGTCCACAATTTTCTGCTTTTTCGCGAGCGTGCAAACCGTACGCTAGGGGGGAAGGGGTAAAATCGCATGTACGCTTTTTAAAAATGTCGGTCACGTGAGTTGGCGAGAAATCCGAATGTAGTGATAAGGCTCTTGTAGTAAACCTCTACTGCTACTTATTCAGTGTCCAATTATAAACGGTGGACTAAAGCGAGCTGATACTGTTAATGCATGGGCCCAAGCCAAGTGTAGCTAGGGTTAGCTACCAATGAAAAGAAGCTTTATATAAGCTAAAGGAAAGATAAAGCTCATTGAAGCTACAGGTAAGACGGTTATCAGCGTGATAACACGTACTACAGGCTTTATATACTTTTATAACAGCACTTACTTTTCTTTCTCTTTAGTCTTAGCCTAGCAATTAACACTGATAAACGGTTACAACTGAATAGCTTGTAGCTACACTGCTTGTTGCTTTGTTTTCTACTTGCAGAAGGTGTTGTTGTGGGTTTAGGATTACTGTTGGGTATGGGAGGCTGGATTATGTGGGTACTAATTTACATAGTTGTGGGTTGCCTATAGAGAAAACCTGTCTCTGCACAGTGTACCCACATCTCCTGACTCCAGTCCACCTCGGACTATGGTGAATACCCAACAAACTAGTACTACTGTTGCTACTGCCAGTGTTGGGATGGTTTTGTATGAACACGTTGAAGATAGCAAAGAACTGTTTCTATGAGGTGTATGTACACATTTGCAAATGTGCATCAGGTACTAATGCCTGCTGTGTGTAGGAATGATTCTTTCAGGGTATCAGCTTCAAAAGCAAAATGATAAGATGCCTAAAAGACAAAACAAATACCATACATGAATTTTGCAATATTAAAACAGTATCCATGTGTTTGTTCTGCTATACAATACATCCATGTGTCAACATTTATACAGTACTCTTTGGGCTGGGGGGGGAGGGGGTTAGAAAAAAGAGTACTCTTTGTACGCTTGCAAAAAAGCAGAAAATTGTGGACCATCCCTAACTCCTTTTGTTTCTTTCAGGCATTTGATTCATTCTTTTGACGTACCATAAACAAAAATGTGTTGATTAAACGTGGAGTGTTCTGATTGGTTGCACTAGTTTTTGGTAATCCGGTACAACAATACTAAGCATACCAGACCCTTACTCTATGAGAGGGCGGGCGCCGCCAGACTACCGGTTCTCGGGTCCACGTGTAGTTTGTCGGAGGTGTGAAACATTCCTTGAAGTGTGCCGTATCACTCGACGGTTAGTACAGTAGGCTATTATCACTTTATATGATTCAGCAATGATCATTAAACAATTGTTAAACAACATTTGATCAATTACAATCACGCACACATTAGCAGCCTACAACAATATTTGATCCATGAGTTCACACCTTCAGTCACGTGTCTGCTCTCGCGTGAGCTTTGCCTTTACATTACTAGAGTTAAAGTTTAGCGATCTTATTTTTGCTGGCTGCCTTTTCACATGAAGTGGTGATCCCAGCACATCAGCAATTTTGATGAGGCTCTGGCTAACTCAGGAATGGCAAGATGTGGCTGTACGATGCTGTGGTGCTGGATGAAGACCTGTACTGTAAGAAAGTTTCTCCTTGCTTTAGCAAGTTTTAAGCGGTGAATAGCTCGTAACTTGGCCTAATCGATCTATATGTGTTTCTCCTTCCTACGAAACTGTCCTGTTGGGATGTAGCTCAGATCTTTTAATGCCTGATATATCTCCTACATATCTTATTCTATCACTGTTATCTATTACTTTCGTATTTGATAAATCTTGGCATGATTCTAACGAAGAATTCAACTTGGGCCTTTACCAACCAGGTAAAAAAACATGGTGACCGTTCCGTTACCATGGTTTTGAAACTGCTCTATGATTGAATTATTTTGTCAAAGACTAGGGTACAGGAAAGGCATAGCTATAGCCTAGCTCCTATGTGCTCCCCAAGCAAAGTATACATACACATGAAAAACGTAAATTTGTTGTATGACAAGTGTGTTCTGATTCTAATATTTTGACACACGTGCAATCTGGTGAATGTGAATGTGAATCCGAACAGTACAAAGTTAACAATTACAACAGATAAAAACATAGCTATACAAAAATAGCTGAGCAGTTAAATGAAAACGATGAAGTGCATGCAGGATGATTAAATTGAAGAATCTGATGTTGACATATTTAGTGACCTTCTATTACTGTCTAAACCAAGTTCTATGAAGAGCCTCTACTGGCTCTAGTATCTGTGTTAACAGTAATGATTTCCTTAGATGTGTTGCTATTTCTAAACCTAGATCACCAACCAAGACCAACAACATTTCACTTTGCATCTTTAGGAATGACATAAACAGGCCCTAGAGAAATTGACAGGGCCACATTGTGAAAGAGCCACCACACTGGACTAATTGGACACAATTACTGAGATAACTAGCAAACCACTACAATGAAGTAACACAAATGCTCAAACAATGGACACAGTGTAGCAAGGTTGTGATCCAGGGAATCAAAGGCCTGGGTAAGTCCATGCATGAAAGTAGCACAGCCCATCATCTAGAAAGTTAGTAATCATACCAACAGCTAGTGTGCAACAAAATCTCACCATGCCCAAGTATTTCTGCTTATTTCAATAAGAGAAACTACAGGAACATCAGTACACTCATCCCAGGGGTGGATATGGGGGGAGGGGTCAAAGGGGGCTCTTGACCCCCCTCCAAAAATTTTCACTATACCAAGATCAAGATACTCTAATAGAGCAGTGTGTAGCAAGCTACTGGTATGTAAGGATTTTTATGCACTTTATCAGCGATAAATACCTAGTTGGTGAGGTGGGTAGCTATTTTCAGCTGGCTGTGACCTTTTTTTTTTTTTTTTGGTCTCACCTTACCAAACCAGACAATGTAGTATCTCAGAGTTCATTTTAACCCCCCTTTCCTTAAGTCTGGATCTGCCCCTGCATCCATATAGTCCAAGCTATATAGTTAGCACTTGACTTGAACTGTTTTTGGTCTATTTTATTTCAGTCATCGCATAAAATATTTTGAACACAATTTTGTAACTATCACCACAATAGATCAGACAGGTAAATCTAATAAGGCAAGTAGACATAAACCAAACCAAAGGATCTATGACTGAACTGACAGTCTAAAAACAGGCATAATCAGCAATTGTGCTGAATATTAAATGTTTAGTGCAGATATTCTGTAATTACCTATAAATGTTCCACCTTTAGCTTTACATCAGGAGCTTAAAAGCTATACTAAACACTATGTACATTGAAAGGTGGAAATAATATAAGAAGATCCTTAAGAAAGCTACCACATACATATGCACATTATTAGCTGTTGATTATTAGCTGTATCACCTTTTTTGGCAACAAGATCATTATGGTATATTTAATATACAGACATAACTGATTATTGTGAAAATAACTCTACCTTGTGTGTGAATGTTATTAAGGCCACTACAGTGAGATAACTTGTTTCTCATCAACCGCCCGCACCAAAATTTTCTTTTGCCCATGCACACTCAGTATTGCACGAGATTGCAGCATGGCTTTGTTTATCACGTAGAAAAGTAGTATTTCCATGGAAATCTGCAATCCCATTGAGATACAGACACCACTTATGAGTGTTTTTTTTTTAAAATTCTGTGTTGATTAGAGTGCTTTCAGGAGCATCAACAACCACCAAGACACTAACAGTAAGTGCTACAGTGTACATTAGACTATACACTAGCATTTGTACCATGACTGCATGCTCTATATGCAGGGCCATCATATCTAAGAGTCATAGTAACTTTAGTGTTGCTACTTCTGCCTAGGCCTGAGCCTATTATGCTTTTGAAATTGCCTATTATGCTTTTGAACATTGCTCCAAAATATCTCCTGTTATGCTCCAATTATGCCCAGTTGTGATCCAAATATGCTCATATAAAATTGTGTCTTGACTGCTCTATTAGAGTACCTAATGCATCTATGAACGTTCTATTAGGATATTTCATTATGCGGTGACTGTTCTATTAGAGTATATCGATCTTACCTAATATTTTTTCACAACGTAGCTGTAATCAAGGCCGGAGGAGACGGTCCGGTTGGTCAGGCCTGAGCCGGACCAATAATCTGGAGTTGAACCAACTAGCTGACCAGCTCGAACTACATTACTCTCATGCAATGTTTGGACGATCACATCTACTTGTAGCTACGTACATTTTATAGATGTTATTGAAAATGCATGACACGAGAAGTTACCTAGTTTCTCAGCCTAACTAAAGCACAGAACTACACGTATAGTACCTCCAAATACCTTACAGTACAGCATAGTATGGTTCGTGTTTTGTACAGAAATGATTGTGGGTTCTACGTACAGTATCACGTGTGCTGACAGTTGGCATTTATCACGTGTAAGGCAGGTGCCTTCTTTGATTCTAAACCAGCACACTTATATCACAATTCAATCTTCATAAAATAATCATTAGCATTCCTTGGCTTGTCTCTCTTACTGGGCGAAGGGCTGGCAGTGACAAACCAGATGACTCACTCCGCGGCAAGAAGCTGTACACCCATACATTACATGGTTGCCATCTGGATGAGATATGTTGAGTAGAAATCACTCCTCTTCAACTACCCACTCGTCCTGTCGAGATACTGAGCAAACTCTCAGTCTCACCCACATCGCGCCATTTTCGAATACTGAATGGTCTCGTGACTGTCGACCAGTATATTTACGTGATGATCCGTTCACTTCATACAAACCAGTATAGTAGTATACTGTATTTTTGTAGCTGTGTAGCTTTTATTGTAGCTGTGTGAATTCACTGTATAGTAATTATATCCTAGCTAAGGGGGCCATGCTGCATGGGTTCCCTGTGAAATTTGGGGGGAAAGTTGCAAGTTGCTAGCTAGTTTTACTTTAAAATTTAGCATCGATTTTAAATTTTAAGGCATTTTCAAGCCTTTAAATTGCAAAAATTCTGCAGCTTCTCGGGGTTGTATCCCCAGATCCCCTTGAACTTCTAATTGCTAGCTATAACTAAATGAACCATACAGCAAGTTTCATGCTGTGTCCCCTGGGTATGTCAGGTCTACAATTATACATAGTATAGAAAGTCTGAAGAACAACAGATAGGCTTGAGCATATTTATATAGCTAGCTAGCAGTGAAATATCACTAAAATTGCATATCTGAGTGTCTAATTTTCAAAAATTCCCTGTGGAGGCATACCCCCAGACCCCCCTAGTCTGGCGTAGCCGACCCGCGCGCGTAGCGCGAGGGTCTGGTGACAGCCGCATTCAGTACCTGTGCAGATGGAATGCAATTAAATTTGAAAATACGCGCGAAACACTTGGACAATTTCCGGTAACAGAGCGCGACAGCTACTGTACTTGTACTTGAATGACGTCTATTTCCTCTACAAACCCTTACATTTGTGCTGGTTGTAGAAAAGACATAAGAAGCTCGCCATAATCAGTGGCCAAATCGGAATAACGTCATAGAATGTTGTTAATTGGTCACTAAGCGATCTGATTGGACGCACCAGTTTTTCGTAAGGCTGGCACAGGTACTGAATGCGGCTGTCACCAGATAGGCCCCGGCCAATTATGCCAGCACAATGTAAAGCATAATAGGTGATCTAAAGCATCAAGCATAATTCCAGCACAATAGGGACATTATTTGAAAATTTTATTAAAATGCGCCATACGCGCACCTGAAAGAAAGCAAATAATCACTGCCAATAGTATTATTAGTGCATTTCATATTTAAAAACATGTAATAATATAACTTATTAAGCCGTTTCTTTGTTGGGTATTCACACTTTGCAGAAATAAGATCAAGATACTCTTATAGAGCAGTCACTTACTCTAATACAGCAGTCAGGAAAGGCTGATATACTTTAATAAAACAGTCAGTCCTAGCACATAATCTTGATTTTGAAAGCATAATTTTGAGCATAATAGGCTTAATTTTTGAGCAATGCTCAAAAGCATAATAGGTAAAATTTTGGGCATAATAGGCTGGGGCCTATCACCAGACCCTCGCGTTACGCGCGCGGGTCGGCTACGCCAGACTACAGACCCCCCTAGAATGCTAGTGCTTTGTACTTCACAGAGTGTACTCCAGACACTGTGCAACAGCTCCTCTCTCATTGGCATGTATATAGTAGCAATTTCAACATTATAGTCAATGGCCTGACCAACTCAATTTTCCCTCCTCCGGCCCTGTGTAAATCTGATTTTTACCATGTTTGCACACTATCTCATTTTGTATCATGCAAAATAGGCAGAGTTTCAGCTTCTCTGATAACCAATGCACAAAATTTTTGCCTATTATGCTGATGCTTTTGGCTACCTATTATGCCGGGCCCAAATTATGCTGGCATAATCGGCGCAGGCCTACTTCTGCCACAAGCTTGCATAGCCCCTCCCCTAATAAGACTGACCAGCCTACATGTGCTAACACCACTGCTGTTTACTGCTGCTGCTTGCTACCACTGTGAAAAAAGCTCAGAATAATAAGGTCTATAACAGTCTTATTATGTTAGTATTGGAATGAAATAGTACAGCATATATTAATAGATTAGGACTTTACTATAACAAGCTTATTGAATACATTTAAGACGGTCATATATTAGAGATTAAATCACTAATATAGTGCGGTGTATTATCAGACTATACTAAGCCTATTTCAACCATATATTGGTTACTATACTACTGCACTTTTTACTTTCCTATAATCTGTGGCTACCTTAATTAAATAATTTCTATAATTAGAATTTAATTCTGTAAATATGTTAAAACCACAATAGGTACAGCTAGTAAATCAATGTCTCCTTGGCCATGACAGTATCAAATCAATTTCATCATTTATCAGTCTTTATCCAACTGCAGCAGGTAAGACAGTAAATACAATTCACAAGCTTCATTACAAATTACCTGTATTATCATCACTATGTAGAACTCTATGACAATCTGTTAGCCGTCTGGTAGAACTGTCCCACAGCTCTAATATAAAGATGGTAAATATAATGTTTATTCTGGACAATTGTTGGACTTACAGTTTGTAACAATAAGAATCTCATAAAACCGAGTCCTTGTCTGGAAACCTAGTATTACCATGTAGAATGGCGGCTAGGTCCCACAACTCTATTAAAGATGGTAAATATAATGCATATACTGAACAATCATTGTACTTACAGTTTGTAACAATCTTTTAAAACTGAGACGGACAATCCATGTACAACTAAGACAAGTCTGATAAAACCAGGTCTCACAACCCTAAAAGGAGGCAAACATAATTCATATTCTGGATTACTTGGTGTACTTACAGGTGTTATCAGTGAGTCTAACCAGACATAAAACAGCCACTTAGTATGTGACTTTGTTGGGCTAATGTGTACGTAAGCTCACAAGAAGCATCTGATACACTGATAACCAAGTCCAAGAATCTTGTAATCACTAAGTACAACTGAAACAAGACTAAATATAATATAATTTGCATACTCTCAGTGAACTTACTTTTGTTAGCAATACGAGCATGGTCAGTGAAATAAGGACAAACAAGATGGAACAGGTTCTTGAAAGCACTCAACTCATTTACAGTGCCAGACGAGGTAGCAGCCGTCAGCTGTTGATGAAAAACATGAAGAAATGAGACCGGTTCCCAAAAGAAATGATCCACAAACCTAAACAAAGGTAAATATAAATTGTATACTGGACACTCTCAGTGTACTTACTTACAGATGTTAGCAACATGAAGAATCTCCTAGAACTGAGACCAAGTCTGTAATTCCTACCCTATTGAAAAGAAAATGAATAAAAACACAATCAGGCTTAATGCACTTACAGCTGTAAGTAATTAGAAGATGACGTTGAACAACTCCGTGAAAAAAGACCAAAAAGTCCACACATGGTCGCTACCAGATTCTTTAACGGAAGCAGCTGCCATTGAAGGAAACTAACACTGCAGATGTTGTACACTGACAGCCTGTAGAACCAAGAGGTTCGACAAGAAACTGTACCTCTGAAGAGATAATATACAAAATCATAAGAGCAGACCATGCATACTCTTACCGTTGATGGCTGATGAACTGTGTCCACTCATCATCGGCCATAAGCTGAGATAACAGGATATAAAACATCTAATACGTACACAGCAACACCAAAGTTGAATCATTTGCAGGCCATTGTCATACAATACACAATAAACAATTTAATACGGCTAAACCTATCGTACAAGCTATCATTTTAGTCTAATACTTACTCATCTAGAGCTGTTTTTGATGGCTGCCATTGAAGGAATTGTCCACTTGACCGCGCCACTTCACCGCTACTGTAACAGGCCAGCAGAGATGTACAGTTGTGGTCCATAACTATCATCGTGGTGATGGCGCCGATCGCGCACACTCTCTCCGCGAGATACACCGTCCGAGCACACCACCATATCACTCACATTTACAACCTATGATACAACAATAGCGACAAAGATGGCGACTTAATTGCATTTAATACGCATGCGCACACCACTGACCCCTTCAATTTTAGACAAGCATTACTACGAAGTTTTGCAGGTGTGCTAACTGTGCAAGAAAATCTAGATTTGTATGATTGAATAATTAATTTTTCTGGTATTATATGCTTTGCCATATGAAAATGTGTGTGTATGAAATTATCACAACAAACTGAAGCTAGTTAGCTATAGATATAGTGATTAACAGAAGTGTAGCTACTTATTGTAAAATCATCATGACTTTGTTTGGTACAGTAAAAAAAATCTTAAGTCACATGGGATGGTGAAGCTATAAAAATAAGACAATAATGAGATCTGATGGTGAAGCTAAAAAGTTATCACATTTAGTTAAGTAAACAAAGCCATACGAAGAATGTGTATTAAACTAAAGTATAATCTGTTTCCCATAATATAAGATGGGGTTCATACTAAACTATAAGATAGTTAGTATAATGCAAGACTATACTGAGATTATTTGTATAGTTTAAGCCATTAGATATACCATCTTATATTCCTCTTTTTTCACAGTGTACTATTGTACTGGGGTATGGTACATGACCCCAAGACTGGTGAAACTCTCGTAAAGGACATGAAAGCTTTGTTACTGAAGTTGAAGTGCACTTTGAGTTTTACCCTTAGTGTGCACCAGTGCTTGGTGTGCAACCTGCCAATAACCTAAAATATAGGATTATTATACTGGTTTTGTACAAATATGCTATGGCTTGTGCAATAATGAGATAATCTGCCGACCTGTATGTGTTACTCTGAGAAACAAGTTGTCTCATTGTAGTGGCCTAATCATGTGTGCGATGGATCTAAAAAATCTGAATTTAGTAAAGCATAATTTCATTTTGAAATTACTTATCAGCTTGAAATCGTTACACAATGCTATGATGTATGTTCAATAATGGCGCTATAGGACTGTGTTTCACAGAGTTGGTCACATAATTTGTTTCAAGTGGCTAGCTGGAAGATCATTAATAGCAAATTGGCTGTATGCCGCAGGGGGTCTTAAGCAAGATTTCACTGTAATGACTGTATTATAGTACAACTAAAAAAAGATTATATCATTATCTACTTTACTTCAGTTCTCACTTGCATTTTTACCGTTTCCAACTACTTCAACTTAATTGCAAGTTAGTAGTATATTACTCCAACAAAGTATACCTGGAATCAATGAATCAGATACTCCTTTAGCATTTCAAGACAATAACCCAATTGTTTTTGATGTTATGACTGATGATGTACATTGTTGTATAGTTTCAGTGGTGAAATTGAATTTAATGTCAACATGTCTTAGATACTATACATTCAATGCAGTTTATGTGTGGGTAACTTATAAGGTTCATGTACAAACATACACACCAACTGCAACAAACATGCATCCAATAAAAACAAACAATAAACTATTGATATTATCAGCCACTGTACTTAAATTTTAATCTGAAATTTCTGGACTGTCTACAAGTTATCAATAACATTATAATTCTTTTGTTGCTAGTCTGGTTCAATCACTAACTCTTAATCTGCCAAGCCATTTCTTTGCTACCGCATGATTCCTTGACTTGACACTCTTACAGAAACCAACAAACATACTTAAAACTCTGCAATAGATATATGCGAAATACAAAATGTTTTAAAATAGTATGTACAAAGGAGAAGAAGAATAGTTACATAATTCAACTTAATTGCATGCTACTGCTTATTATATAATTGATTGGCACATTCCATACGTGCATATAGTAACTGTAAGTCATCATAAAGGTTGTTAGTGCACTCCAAACGACCTCCCAGCTTCATAGCCTCTTCACCTCCATATTGCTTGTCTTCATCAGACCAGCCCAACACATAGTTATGATTACCAGCTAGTAGTTGTGTAATCTGTCCAAATTGTGGCCTTGACTTTGGTTCAAGGTTCCTGAAACAATATTGCTGATGTTAAGTATATCAGCACCAATGCAGGAGCATACTGATTGGTGTTTATACTAAGAAGGAACAACAATATTTGGTACCATAGTTCGCTTTATTTTAATGCAAAAATTTTAGTGATAAAAATTTTCATGTAAAGATATTTTCGTATGATTTACGTGAATGACTGCTCTATTAGAGTAGTTCGATCTTGTGTAAAATTTTCCATTTAAGAAATTTTCATACAAGATTTTGCATCTCAGTTCCTGTAGTCCTATAAACTGCAGCTATTGTCACCATACATGCTAGTGTGTGCTCATATTATTACAAGTACACAAAAATTTTGGAATTTTCAACTAGAGTAGGGACCATAGCACATCAATAAAAAGTACCGAAACAAGTTGGAGTAGTCCATGATCAAGACACATGGTAGTGTGTCGTGCGTCCCAAGAAGCCGGCGCGTAACACCCGTGAGTATATTGACAGGAAGAAAAAAAATGCAATTTTTGCACCTCTGTAGCTCTGTGCTGCCTTGATGAAACAAGACGAGTTTTACAGTGGACACTCCCTCCAACTTCAGCACTCCACATTCCAAATTTGAGTGAAATCGCTTCAAGCGTTCCCGAGATATGCGACTTCAAAAAATGGCTTAGTTTCTTCGTTTTTTTCTTCTTATTTTTCTTCCTCTTGTCGCACACTTACAAAAACTGCTATAAAACGTGAACGCCATATCCGATTGCCTTGAAATTTGGCACACAGAAGGGGGATATAAAGGCGCATCCAGGTACCAACTTTGGCTGGAATACAATAAACAGGAAAAGAGTTATGAGCGATTATTCACGAAAAATAACACCAATATGTTGTCACGCCTACAGGGTAAACCGCGTATGGGAAGAAGCTGAAAATCGGTGGATGAATAGGTTAACTATTGTGAACCTCAAACCTTTTGTGGTTTGAAAGAAATCGAGCTAAAAACCAGGAAGATACAACGAAAAAACCAACAGTGTGTAACAATTATGCAATCGAGATTAGCTAATAAAAAACGACTGCTTGCCACGCCTACCAGATAAACCGATTGGGGTAATGCTTTGAAAATCGTTATACAGATGGAGTAATCATCTTAGAAAGGCTCATCAATGGTGTAGAACAATCAGACTTAAAGCCACGGAGTTATAACATGAAATCCAACTTGGTGCAACAAGTGCGAGATCGAGATACTCTAATAGAGCAGTCATCCTAATAGAGCAGTCACCCTGAAGAGAATTCAAGAGATCAGTTAGAAACAAGAAAACTGTATAGAGATCAGCTACACACAAGTCACCCTGTAGAGAGATCAGCTAGAAGAAGTTACCTTGTAGGGAGTTCATGCAACTATGGAAAGAGATAGTTCAACTAGAAGAAATCACCTTGTAGAGTTCAGCTACAAAGAAACCACCATGTAGAGATTTCAGTTACAAACAAATCACCCTGTAGAGAGATCAATAGAAGAAGTTACCTTGCAGAGAGTTCAGCTACAAAGAAACCATCATGTAGAGAGTTCAGCTACAAACAAATCTCCCTGTAGAGAGCTTAGCTAGAAGAAGTTACCTTGTAGAGAGTTCAGCTTCAAACAAATCACCTGTAGAAAGATCAGCTAGAAGAAGTCACCTTGTAGAGAGTTCAGTTACAAAGAAATCACCATGTAGAGAGCTCAGCTACAAACTAGTGACCTTGTAGAGACATCAGCTAGAAGAAGTTACCTTGTAGAGAGTTCAGCTACAAAGAAACCATTCTTTAAAGAGCTCAGCTGCAAACAAATCACCTATACAGAATCCAGCTACAAACAAATCACCCTGTAGAAAGATCAGCTAGAAGAAGTCACCTTGTAGAGAGTTCAGTTACAAAGAAACCACCATGTAGAGAATTCAGCTACAAACAAATCACCCTGTAGAGACATCACCTAGAAGAAGTTACCTTGTAGAGAGTTCAGCTACAAAGAAACCATCATTTAGAGAGTTCAGCTTCAAACAAATCACCCTGTAGAAAGATCAGCTAGAAGAAGTCACCTTGTAGAGAGTTCAGTTACAAAGAAACCACCATGTAGAGAATTCAGCTACAAACAAATCACCCCGTAGAGAGATCAGCTAGAATAAGTTACCTTGTAGATAATTCAGCTACAAACAAATCTCCCTGTAGAGAGATCAGCTAGAAGAAATTACCTTGTAAAGAGTTCAGCTACAAAGAAACCACCATGTAGAGAGTTCAACTGCAAAGAAATCACCCTGTAGAAAATTCAGCCACAAACAAATTGCCCTGTAGAAAGATCAGTTAGAAGAAGTTACCTTTTAGAGAGTTCAGCTACAAAGAAACCATTCTGTAAAGAGCTCAGCTGCAAACAAATCACCTGTACAGAATTCAGCTACAAACAAATCACCCTGTAGAGAGATCAGCTAGAAGAAGTTACCTTGTAGAGAGTTCAGCTACAAAGAAACCACCATGTAGAGAATTCAGCTGCAAAGAAATCACCCTGTAGAGAGATCAGCTAGAAGAAGTTACCTTGTAGATTGTTCAGCTACAAACAATTCACCCTGTAGAGAGAGCAATTAGAAGAAGTCATCTTGTAGAGTGTTCAGTTACAAAGAAACCACCATGGAGATTTCTGTAATCAATATATATATGTATTATATATATATATATAATTTGTACATTTACTGATAAAATATTTAAAGTACATCTACTTCATCTTTTCTTCTTCCTGTGGTAAAGAAAAAAAGATAGGTTAAAAAAGTCCCAAAGTCGGCCATAGGCCGGCTTTGGGGTATACAAATACAAAAAGAAATGAAATCTAATCCAAAACAGCCAAGCTGTAAAAAAAATGTGCGGCCCTCAAAAAGGCTATGGTGAAAAAAGATGTGAAATCCAAGGTGGCGGCCAAGAAATGGCTGTGATGGTAGGCTAATGGTAAAAATTTTAATAATGACAATTCAGGTGAATTTTGTGCCAAGACCAAGCGGCACAAAAATTCACCTGAATTGTCATTATTAAAATTTTTACCATTAATCTACCATCACAGCCATTTCTTGGCCGCCACCTTGGATTTCACATCTTTTTTCACCATAGCCTTTTTGAGGGCCGCACATTTTTTTTACAGCTTGGCTGTTTTGGATTAGATATTAAATCACAGTAAAACAATAAGAAGTGTTATATCCCTACTGTGCTCAAGATACCATAACAGAAATGCACAGTAGGGACATAACACTTCTTATTGTTTTACTGTGATTTAATATCATGGACTGCTCCAACTTGTTTCAGTACTTTTTATCAATGTGCTATGGTCCCTACTCTAGTTGAAAATTCCAATTTTTTTGTGTACTTGTTTGTTAACTTTTTTGTGAATAATTTTATTATGACTGGTGAACCCATGCATACCGCATCTGAAATGGTGCCTCGTGCCCCAGCCCCTTATCGTCTAAAAAGTGAAATATCCATTACGCTTTGTTGTCAGCTATGTTCAACCCATTGCAGGGCCGGAGCCCAGAGATTTTGAGTGGTCCGGCCATTAATGGACTGCAGTGAAGGTCATAGTCATACACACTACTCAGTTTTTATTGATCTGATGTGATCTGTAAATCAGAGATTATCTGCTTTAGTGTGGTACTTAATTGCATGTGCTATATATAAGCACACACAGCATGCTAAGCTAGAGGGGTCAGGGGGAATGCTCCCCCAGGGAAACATTTGAAAATAGATGCTCTGAAATGGCATCTGGAGGCTATTTTACATGCAAAGTCTCTTCTTTTTGTTAACATCAATGGTAATCTTGTGCTACATTACCAATTAATTGAATTTCATATCTGACTATTATAGCTAGTAGCTAATTTTATTTTCATGATGTATACAAAAAATTCTCAATGTAAAATTCTCAACGTAAAAGTTTAGTTTTAGATTGTAACTGCATGCTAATGCATGACATGCATGATCAATTAGCTCAATGCAGTGTGCCATGCAGATGACTCACTGGGTAATTTAAAGACAGTTAACACAGATATAATGGCTTAGACTATAAGCTATATTCTATATTGAATTCTTTAGTAGAGTATCAGAATGACTGTTCTGTTAGAGTATAATTATTTTGATGACTGCTCAATTAGAGTATCTCGATCTTTTCACTAAAATCAAGTCGGCCAATGCCGGACCAGCCAAACCGTGAGCTCTTACCCTAACCCATTGCACAGCATTTCGAATCAAGAACTGTTTGTAAAGCACCTTTGCTATCCACGCATAGCAAAAGAAAGAAAGAAATCATGCCGCGCATCCCAATTATATTAATTATGGTCTGAAAAGTGAAGTATTCATTACACTCTGCAGTCGGCTTTGTTCAACTCGTTACACAGCAGTACGAATCAAGAACTGTTCGAAAAGCACCTCTGCAATCAAAATAGCCACTATGAAAAATACAGACGATTTCCGTTACGAAGGGAAGCCATCACATGCTACCGCCAAATCAACACTTTTAAAGATGAATGAAACACAAAGGAGGGCACTGGTAAGTCCATGAAGAATGCATTATACATACTGCGGTATGCCAGAAGGCATGTGCCTGGCTGAATCGACATCGAACAGTGAAAAAATCAAGCCCGTAGCCTTAGCCGTTATCGAGTTACGCTTGTCTGAAGGCATCAGTCAGTTACTTAGTCAGTAGAAAATTCCATTGAATTAAAAAAAATTAAAATTCTGTAGCAACTTGTTGAAAGCGTTTCGGGTCGATCTGAAAGCTTGTTTACCTAACCAATACTGCCTCATCGTTGTCTGGGAAAATTGAGGCTGGTTTTTGGGTGATGTTATTTCGTGGGCCACACCTACTCCTTTGTGGTCCCTACTATACAGTACTATCGTACTGTATGATTATTATTACTTAGGCAAACTATGTAAGGCCATACATCAATAGTATGCGATAACAAGGATTATGACTTCTTACCAGAATTTTGATTGGATTCACAGGTTGCTAGTTCTCATAGAATACATTGTACAAGTACACAAAAAATTTGGAATTTTCAACTAGAGTAGGGACCATAGCACATCAATAAAGAGTAGTCCATGATATTAAATCACAGTAAAACAATAAGAAGTGTTATATCCCTACTGCGCATTTCTGTTACGGTATCTTGAGTACAGTAGGGATATAACATTTCTTATTATTTTACTGTAATTTAATATCATGGACTACTCCAACTTGTTTCAGTACTTTTTATCGATGTGCCATGTCCCTACTCTAGTTGAAAATTCCAAATTTTTTCGTGTACTTGTTTGTTAACTTTTTTTGTAAATAATTTTATTATGACTGGTGAACCCACACATACCACATGTGAAATGACGCTACGTGCCCCAGCTATATCAATTATTGTCTGAAAAGTGAAGTATCCATTCTGCTTCATTGTCAGCTATGTTCAACCTGTTACACAGCATTTCGAATCAAGAGCATTCAAAAAGCACCTCTACAATCCATAGTGCCGCGTGCCCCAATTATATTAATTAGAGGTGTACCGATATACCGATACATATCGTATCGGTGGCCGATATAGACATTTCTACTATATTGGTGGGAGTCGATATTGCTGCTAAAAACTGATACGATACACCGATATACAACTGAACTATCTTGAGGACACTGTCCAATGATCAAGCCACATTATAAACCCTATATTTAGCTAACAAGGGCGGGAAACAGTAGTTATCTTCCTTGTCTAAAAGCAGTACGCTGTGCGAAGCCAACTAAGTGCGTGGATGATTACTGTTTTGTTGTCACAAAGCTTACCAATCATACAGCAAACACTCATAGTGGTGGGCCTAGGGAAACAGCAAAAAGATGAACCAAGAGCACAGCATAAAACAACCAGCCATCTCTACAAACCATTAAAATGCGGAGTAATCCGGACTAATCTTAGCAGGGGCATGTATTAAAATTGTGGGTGCCTAAAAGTCTTAGCTGTCAATAGAGGCCACACCACCATGGGTAACCAAGCATAGCCAATAATCTTAAGACTGTTTCTTCAGTAGTTTCTTCAGTAGTTAAAATAAAGTTGAACATGGCATATGTGGTTCCTCAAATATAAATAGCTACACTTAGTTACATTGGCGATATATCGGATCGGTATCGGTGTTCAGACTCAGTATATCGGATCGGTTCAAAATTTCGCTATCGGTACACCTCTAATATTAATTATTGTCTGAAAAGTGAAGCATCCATTACGCTTCGTTGTCGGCTATGTTCAACCCGTTACACAGCAGTACGAATCAAGAACTGTGAAAAGCACCTCTGCAATCGTAATAGCCACTATGAAAAATACGGACAGTTTCTGTTTCGAAGGGAAGCCATCACGTGCTACCGCCAAATCGACACCTTTCGCTGTCAGCAAAGATGAATGGCACACAAAAGAGGAGACTGGTAAGTCCTGAAGAATGCATTGTACGTACTGTGGTATGCCAAAAGGCACCTCTCGGGCCGAAGCGACGTCAAACAGTGAAAAAATCTAGCCCATAGCCTTAGCCGTTATTGAGTTACGCTTGTCTGAAGGCATCAGTCAGTCAGTCAGTCAGTCACTAGAAAATTCCATTGAATAAATTTTTTTTAAAATTCCGTAGCAACTTGTTGAAAGCATTCCGGGTCGATCTGAAAGCTTGTTTGGGCTTGGTTTTACCAAACCAATAGTGCTTTATGGTCGTCTGGGAAAATTGAGGCTGGTTTTTGGGTGATATAATTTCATAGGCCACGCCTACTCCTTTGTGGTCCCTACTATACAGTTACTATCATACTGTATGATAACAGCACCCCTGAATAAATGCTAAGCCTTCATTTAAAATCCAGTATTTATCCTGATACCCATATATAGAAGACACCATGTTTTGTTGATATCACACAGCTATAACTTTTAATGAAGTGCTGCTGGTAAGCTGCCACAGACATGTAGATCTTGAAAACAAACTACTAACTAACAGGTAATAGACAAGGAAATTTAAGCACATATGCAGCCTGCCTTTTACATGGCAACGGCAGATGGTTGCAGTTGTTGGCTCAGTGCAACTATTGCTGGATTACTGGTATAGTCCTTGAGCCACTGGTTCTTAGGTCCATTGTCTATTTATTAGATTTGTGACAAATTTGGTACATGAATTCAATATACCTTAGTGTACACCAAATTTCACAGCAATCAAGTTATGCATTTGTATTTTATACTGGTTTTTGTAAATTGTGCGAAAAGAAGAAAAGAAAAATCAGCCCCCTGGGAAACAAAGAAAAAAAGAACATGAAGAAATTAAGCCTAAGTTTGAGGGATTACATTTTATGAATGTAAAAAGTAATTTTGCATAGATTTGGAATACGGTAGCGTGAGCTATATATATATAGTGCAAAAATCATGTGCTTCCAAGAAGGAACCATGGAGCTATATGTATGCATAAAAAAATATGTTGTCTTTCTTCCTGTCAGTATACCCAATGTGAGGTAAGCTGGCTTTCTTTGCCCCATGACACACTACCATGCATCTTGATTGAATAGTGAACAACTTGTGGCAAGACAAGTTTACCAATACACTATAAATATCAAAGTTTTCCTAGTAGAAAAAATATGCAGACACCAAACACACACACATACCAACACTTAATCATCACTCGGTATATAGCTCTGGGACAACCAGGAGGTGGTGGGAGTCTGTATCCAGTATCAACTTTCTCCAAGGTCTAATTGCAGAAAGCATAAATTACATGTATATAGTACAAGTTACTTACTTCTGTAATACTTAATCGTTCATAAGGTTCATGTCCCAGACTCCATATTTCATATAGTACAATTCCATAACTCCACACATCACTCTGTACTGAATACTTCCTGTAATGTATTGCCTATACCAGTAAACATGGCTATTAAGTGCATATTTATAACTATAATACATACCTCAGGAGCTGTCCATTTTACTGGTATCTTCCCTCCTGATGTGATGTAGTAGTTTTCATCAAGTAGATCACGTGCCATTCCAAAATCAGCAATCTTTAGTACGGTGCAGTTAAACAGCATCATACCCTATCTTAAGAACACACCTTGCATGTAACTGAATCAGAAACAAGAACATTTTTTGCTGCCAAATCTCTGTGAACAAACTGTTTGCCACTAAGGTAAGCCATTCCTGCTGCAATATCTTGACAAAACTTCAACAGTAGTAGTGGCAGCTTTGCAGGGACGCTGTCTCTACTTCTACACACATTAAAAGGAAGTACAGAGTAGTATAATAAAACAGCATCAACTCACGAAGATTGAAGCTGTATCAACAGATTCCTCAGGTCTCCCCTGGACACATATTCTAGTACAATCATGACAGGTTCATCTGTCACTACACCATGAAGTTTGACCACATTCTCATGATCAAACTGACACATTATGGCAGCCTCCTGGAGGAATCGTACTCTATCCTTAGTACTAACATTTGCATTTAAAGTCTTCACAGCAACTTCTACTTTCTTGTGTGACGAAGGCTTCCATATGGCACGACCAACTATTCCAAACTCTCCTGTCCCTATTTCTTCACTAACCCTATAATGTAGGAATCATTTGTGTGTTAGAATTTTATGGTCCAGCTGTAAAGCCTTAAAAATCAATAGTGGCAATATGTCAATGGCTTCAAATGATATAGTCATTTTGACTTGCTACAGTAGGTTGCAAAAAAAGTTTATGTTTTGTAATTGTAATTACGGTGTGATTACTAAGTAATTACGCATATTTGTACTGTAATTACATTTTGACTGTAATCTATAATTATGTAAAAAAGTGGTTTTTCACCAGCCATATTTACAATATATTAATAGTTACCAATAGAGCATAATTCGTAAATACGCTTTTGTAATTACGCTACTGCAGCGTAATTACAATTATGAAACGGAAACTTTTTTTTGCAGCCTACTGTATAAGTATCTTAATCATGCATTGCACATTCTGTAGTGTGCCGATAGGCACATATTAGACCAAAGTGATCTCTGTTTGCGTGAAACAGCAAGCCTATATCCAGTGTTGTGGCAGTTACTTTTTAAAGTAACTAGTTACATATTACTTGCATCTGAACTATTTAGTTACAGTTACATATTACCCATAAAATAAAGTAACTGTAATAATATTACATATTGTATTACTTTGTGTCCACAGCCTTAAGCTGTCACGTGTGAAACTACCACCTTATCACGTGACGTGATTGCGTTGTTGGACAATGTGCAAATCTTGGTTATAAGTAAGAAGCTGGTGAATAAGCTTCATTCAGTAGGCTTCATTACTTTGTTGTAGTTAGGCATTACTCAGAGGATCACTAACGAGATTAGTAACTTTGTTACTTGTAGTAATAATATTACATAATATTAGATTCGTTACAGTAACTATATTACTTAGGTAATGCATTACATTTGTAAGTAAAGTAACTTGAGTTATATTACCTGTTTTTATAGCGTATTTCATTATATCATACAGTATGACAGTAACTGTATAGTAGGGACCACAAAGGAGTAGGTGTGGCCCACGAAATAATACCACCCAAAAATCAGCTTCACTTTTCCCTTACAACGATGAGGCAATATTGGTGAGATAAAACTAAGCCCAAACAAGCTTTCAGATCAACCCGAAACGCTTTCAACAAGTTGCTACGAATTTTAAAAAAAAAATTATTCCACGGAATTTTCTACTTGCTGACTAAGTAAGTGAGTAAGTAACTGACTGACTGACTGACTGACTGATGCCTTCAGACAAGCGTAACTTGATAATGGCTAAGGCTACGGGCTTGATTTTTTCACTGTTCGATGTCGCTTCAGCCCAACAGGTGCCTTTTGGCATACTGCAGTGCATACAATGCATTTTTCATGGACTTACCAGTGTCCTCCTTTGTGTCCCATTCATCTTTGCTGACAGGGAAAGGTGTCGATTTGGTGCAAGCATGTGATGGCTTCCCTTCGAAATGAAAACCGTCCGTATTTTTCATAGTGGCTATTTTGATTGCAGAGGTGCTTTTCAAACAGTTCTTGATTCGTATTGCTGTATAATGGGTTGACCATTGCCGACAGTGAAGCGTAATGGATACTTCACTTTTCAGACAATAATTAATAAAATTGGGGCGTGGCACCATTTCTTTTGGTATGTGTAAGATTGTAGAGGTGCTTCCGGGAAAGTTCTTGATTCGAAATGCTGTGTAATGGGTTGAACATAGCTGACAATGAAGCATGATGGATACTTCACTTTTTGACGATAATTGATATAGCTGGGGCACGCGGTGCCATTTCAGATGCGGTATGCGTGGGTTCACCAGTCATAATAAAATTATTTACAAAAAAGTTAACAAACAAGTACACAAAAATTTTTGGAATTTTCAACTAGAGTAGGGACCATAGCACATTGATAAAAAGTACTGAAACAAGTTGGAGTAGTCCATGACAGTACAATAATAAGAAGTGTTATATCCCTACTGTGCTCAAGAAATGCACAGTAGGGATATAACACTTCTTAATGTTTTACTGTCATGGACTACTCCAACTTGTTTCAGTACTTTTTATTGATGTGCTATGGTCCCTACTCTAGTTGAAAATTCCAAATTTTTCATGTACTTGTCACTTAGTTATCACAAAAGTAATAATTATTATGTAACACGTTACATAAGTAACGCTTTACCCCCAGCACTGCCTATAGCAACAACCATTATTAATTTTAGTTATGCTTGTCTGAATGCAACAGCTCATAGAAACATTTGTCAAGTTTCTATAGAAACTAATAGGAAGCAGCTATTGAAAGCATGTTTGAGCTCAATTCAAGATGCTGTGGAGGTAAGTCTCTAACAAGAAAGTGTAAACATTAATGATTTCTATTATCAAACAGTATGGCAGTGCTGTTTAGTAGGGATTCCCCTAAAACAATCAGTGCCCACCAAAATGCTACCATTAAAAACCATTATAGAAATATCATATGCAACAAAATCACCCTTACAGAATAGTCATGGTGCATCTAATATCAAATCCAACATAAAAAAAAACAAGAAAACATTACAGATGGCTAGATATTGAATTCACCAAAAACCTGGTCTGCCTTCCTGCCAGCTTGCCAGCCTAACCACAGTTGCAATGCTAGAGGTCAAACGAAGTAGCACACAGCCACCATTTCATGCCACAATAGCAAACTCCCAGTTGTCTGTGCCTTTTCTGGTTTCGATGACTGTCTGCCTTCTGTACTTGCCTTTCCAATTACACGGTCGCCTTTTTCTTCATGCAAGGAAATCGTACTGAGGCATTTATTTCTCCTACCAACACTTTCCTTAAAGAGCATAATATTCGTATGCCACAAAACTACTGTACAGTGAAGCAGATATGTGTAGCAGCACTTATAATTGATCACATGGTCCATCACACCCCTAAATGACCAGAACACCGTGCCAAGTTCTTAACAATCAGAGCATGTGTAGTGGTGACTATGCCCCCTCAAGCTGCAATCTTGCTGTATCAATAGAAAACAATTGCAAGATATGGCTGTAGCCCAGCAGCAAGATCAAAATACTCTAATAAAGTAGTCACAGCCACACATTTATATCATAGCAAAAGAGTTAATAAAATAATACGATCAATAGAAAGGAGTGAAAACAAGATAAATAAATTATGGTAGCTATGTGGGAAAATGCCTACTATGGCATTGAACAGATAGCGTAACATTTGCCACATAGCTACCATCATTCATATTTCTTGTTTCACTACTTTTATTGCTGGAACCCTATTTCATTTTTATTTTAATTGCACTAGTCATATTTAGTACTAACATACTAAATTATTGTCCATCATCAATTAATACAAAATGCTACCTATTTTCAAATTACTAACAATCATATTATCCAAAGGGCATAGTACAATACATGCTGGTGATCGTGCAGTATTAGAAAAGGTTAATAATACGAGAACAGTAATTTGTAACTCTTATTAATTAACTCAAGATGTCATAACTTACATATATACGTACAAATTGTATAATGCTATGAACAATAGTTAAGTAGTAAGCAAGAAAACTGACTTTATATCTTCATGGTATAGTTTCTGGATCTTTTTTCTCTCAAATTCTTCTAACAATCTTCTTTCATCATCAGAAGGACTACAATAGGTTGGACCGTAACTTTGCTTGCAGCTATGAGGAGTGTCATATATTTGTTCTTCTGTCTCCAATGATTTAGCAACATCATGAGTAGATAACACATAATAGATTCCCTTTGCTGTATCATAACTGACAATATCTTCACATGATTGATGCTCACTGGATAATGCTACCATTAAAATTGAATCCACACTCTCACTTCCCTAAATTTGATATATACACATATACCTTAAGTGTATGTATACACATGCACACGATCAAGATATATGATAGTATCAGGAGTTAATAATAGAGGAGGCTCCTCTATTATTAACTCTTGATAGTATGTTGTCCATGGTGCAAGCATGTGACAGACAATCATGTGTTACACAGGGCCCAAAATTTAATACCTAATTTGCATGCTACTGTAGTGTTAGGATGGAGTATGCCATACTTTGTAGTAGAAATTCCCACACTTTAAGCCATTAAACAATGATGTTTCAACATTTATGATTATTCTATTAGAGTTTTTGACGGTCTACAGTGGAACCTCAGTTATCTGAACCCCTTGGAACCAGAGGTGGTCCATAAGTCTGAAAAATCCGTATCTCTGAAACTGTGTATAAATAACATTAAATTAGCATAATCAAAATTTTAAAAATATCAGTATTTAAACTACCCTAATAGAACAGTCACTACTCTAATAGAGCAGTCATTTCTGTAATTTGGTTAACCGAGAATCCGGATATAGTGGGGTCTGGATAACTGACGTTCCACTGTATTAGATTATCTTGCTTATAATATTTTTGGTTTGAGGATGAAAAAAAGGAAGAAAGAAAGTGTCCCCTGTGACCCTCTTGGATTTGTCACAAATTTGCTTTTGTTAAACCACATCTGTGTTAGAGTATTGTGAATTGCTCTAATAAAGAGATATATTGCAACCCCCTGGTACACAGTGCCTCTATTGTAATGAGTTGTATAGTGCTGGACATCATAACTTTCCAAAAGTTGTATTCTGTGTTTGTGATGTCATAACTTTATGTGGGTTTGGTCTATGTTCTTGAAAGTTGGACAGGTAGAGTAAGTAACCATTGTGGCTATACAAACGGAAGTTGAAGCCATACCAATGTAAACTTTTCGTGCAATGATGTAATAACTAGTGTAAATCAGGATTTTACATTCTTCACTTTTTCTCCCTGCAGATGCAGTATTAAGCCACAAAGCTGAAACTTGGTGGTAAAGGAGCACAGCGATAACTTTAAAAATGTACAAGAGCAGATTTTTGATATGTCTTTTTATTTCAGTATTATTGTGAAATGAAGGCTAACACGAAGTTCACTTTTTCTCAGCCAAACATACAACAATGGCTATACGAGTTTTGGTACACAGACATAATGAAACATGTACAAAAAATGTACAAGAACAAATTTTTTAAAACCTAATTTAATCAACATTAATAGTTTCAAAACATAGAGGAACCAGCATTAACCTGTTAAAGCCACACAAAAATTTTGATCATGAGGAATGTGTGTTTTTACCAAATGAGCTTAAGTATATGGCCAGGTTACTTGGCCTGCCTAACTCCATTAGCTTACAACCAGATATCAAAAGAAAGCTTATTCATTGGGCTATCAGGGTAAGGCTAAATAACCACTGTAACAACAGAGGCTTACTGGTTATAAGGCGATGAAGAACAACAACTGATTTTATCATAACACCACATTCCACGTTTCATCCGCCATGTTAAGTTGCCTTTCAAATCATAAAATAAAATTAAAAATTGCATTTGTATCACATGGCCTTACTCGTCATTGAATAGCGAATCAGCCAGCAGTTGTTTGGAGTGAATATGTATCAACTGGAAACAAGTTATGGATCATATTCTAAAGGTATGTAATGAATTTGTGTGCTTATAAACTAAACTTTGCTTTCACAGCATGTTTTGGTTCTCGTGCTTTCATTGTAGGGTAAATTCCTAGGTGTCATTTTAATCCTTATCACATCACAAGTAAAATGGTGTTGATTGTGTAGACATAGGACATAGATAGTATATACTACGTAGTATATACTATCTATGCATAGGATAAACACTTTGAAAATTATGTTCATAACCATGCGTAGTGGTCGATCAAATTATATAGCATGTCACATTCTTGGAAAGTTATGATGTCCGGAACTATATGTAACTTGGACTTTTTATCCTTCTAATGGTCAGATTTGCATGAAAATAACACATTGCTTAGAGGGATATCTGGATATGCACAACTACATCTTTAAAAGCGTCAGTTTCTGGAAACCCTAGAAACCTCCTAAAACCACCAAACTTGATTTCACAACTTCTGTTTGAATGCTATACTTTTTCACAGTTTTGGCATGGTTACCAGTATATTTCTGTTACATATGCAGAACACATGTACACAGCATACTTGCATATTATACATTATAATGTGAAACTTACCTTGTAATTAGTAAAACCAGATTCCTTGGCATCTACACACAACAAAAAACAATAATAATACATTTATCTGATAAAACAACATATATACTGCTCACATTAATACTGTACAGCAGGAAATTTCTGAGGCCAAATTTCTGATTGGCTCCAATCCATGAAAAACATTTTCCCCTCAAAATATGCAGTTCGGTCAAAATGACATTATTTACTACACAAGTTTAAGGAAAAATTAGAAATTTTAAGTTCGATTAGGAATCATAGAAAAAAAAGTAGGGAAACAAGGGAGGTCACTTACACTTGCAGATATACTAGTGAACATTTAATCCTTAATCCAGTCTATACCCCAAGACCAGGACTGAATTAGGGATTACTGTTTTTGTCTAAACATGCCCCAGCTATCAAGCTTATTGTAATTTGTAAGTAATTAATTATGGCTACCAGTGCAAGACACTGGTAGACCTTTAGTTCTGTAATTTAATCATTATAAGCTCTTAAATATTGTTTAATTTTGTTTCAAAAGTGCAGTGGCCATTACGCTTCGCTTTCAGCCATATTCAGCCAATTACACAGCGCTACAGACGAACAACGGTAGAGGAAGTGCCTCTGCAACAATCCAGTCACCTTGAAGATATGACGATTTGCATGCCCCAAACTATCAATTACTGCCTTAAGAGTGCAGTGGCTACTTTCAGCTATGTTCAGCCCGGCACACAGCATTACAGCAATTTAGCGTTTTCAGCTATTCTCGTTTACAAACATACTGTAGGAAAGCCATGCATCGTGCTACTGCGAATCGACACCTTGGGCTGTCAGCAAAAAAGAAATGGGACACAAAGGAGGACAAAGGTATGTCCATGATGCGTACATTGTACAGTCTTGGGACGAAGCGACGTCGAACAGTGAAAAAGTCAAGCCCATAGCCTTAGCCATTATTGTGTTACGCTTGCCTGAAGGCATCAGGCAGGCAGGCAGGCAGGCAGGCAGGCAGGCAGGCAGGCAGGCAGGCAGGCAGGCAGGCAGGCAGGCAGGCAGGCAGGCAGGCAGGCAGGCAGGCAGGCAGGCAGGCAGGCAGGCAGGCAGGCAGGCAGGCAGGCAGGCAGGCAGGCAGGCAGGCAGGCAGGCAGGCAGGCAGGCAGGCAGGCAGGCAGGCAGGCAGGCAGGCAGGCAGGCAGGCAGGCAGGCAGGCAGGCAGGCAGGCAGGCAGGCAGGCAGGCAGGCAGGCAGGCAGGCAGGCAGGCAGGCAGGCAGGCAGGCAGGCAGGCAGTTAGTCAGTAGAAAATTCCATTGAATAAATATTTTAAAAAAAATTATAACTATTTATTGGAAGCCTTTAGGACCGTACTGAAGGCACTTTTGGGCTGGGTTATGCCTAACCAATACTGCCAAGGTGCCAGGATGGAGTTGTGAAGCTGATTTTTGGGTGAAGACCGTGAAGTATTTGGCTAGGAAACCCAAATATCCATGATCCCTAATATACAGTACTACCGTACTGTATGATAAAAGATCCTGAAGAAGTAACCTTTGAAATTTGAATAATGGTCATCCGCAAAATATTTCTCCTTCAAAATTATCCTGCTATATGGTTTATTTTTATGAGGAATACTTAGAGTATGACCAATAACTATAACTACATTCCAACCAGGGGCAGTGGGCAAAGGAGGCTGTAACCCTGTCAAAAACATTATGGATGGGGCTTAGACCCCTAAAATTATACAATTGTGCTGTCAGATTGTAGTACACTAAACAAAAATGCCTAGCTACTTGCAATTCCACTGAATCAACTAGATTCTATATGAATCAACTAGATACTTTACGAATCAAGATCAATATACCCTAATAGAGCAGTCACCCTTATACAACAGTTAACAAAATTAATATAATACTACTGTTAACTGCTAAAATCACTCTCAGATTCAATTCTGAGAGTCTAAATCTTTACAATTTCCTGGAGGGAGAGTGGCATGCCCTCAGAGCCCCTATATGGTGCTAATATAAATGCCTCAAGATCAAGATACTCTAATAGAGCAGTCACCTTAGTACAACAGTATTCCAATAAATTGCTAAAATTAATCCCAGATTCACACAAAATTTCCTGGGGGCATGTCCCCAGACCCCTTAGATTGGTATGCTTTACATGCTAGTTTGCTTTGCACACTAACAGCCCGTTTACACTAGCCATCTAGTTTGAACTAACTCGAATCAGAACGATTTCCAAGTCAGTGTAAATGCGTACCGTATCGAACCGAACTGTGTCGAACCACTCTGAAATGGACCTGCTAGGGATGTGGGTCTAGTTCGAATTAGTTTGCTCTACTCACCCAGTATAAACAGTTGCAAACCTGCAGTTCGATTTGGTTCTAATAAGCAGGATAAAGATACGGAGAACTACAGCTAAAATGGCAACTGTAAAGACGAAATGAAGCAACAGTGAAGTGTTTAGGGAATAATACGGAAGGACTCAAAAACAAACAGGTACACATGCGAATGAACAGTTAACCAACTCCATAGAATTGAGAGGTTGTTGCCAACACTGAAAACTTTATCGTACCTACTAACTTTACGATAACAGAGCACACAAATCCTTTAACTCCATCAAAAATCTCTACTTCGATGAAAATATTATTGTGAATTTAAGTTGTTTTGGTGATTGGAGCGGGTTTGGCCTTCGTAGTATAAATGGTGCTAAAAAAATCTATCTGGATCGAACTGAAGCGATCTCATCCAGAGCAATCTGTAGGCTGCAGGACATGTCACTCCTAGATAAGCCTAGCTGCACCCCAACCCCCCCCCCTAAATAAAGGTGTCTCTTCCACCCCTCATGACTCCCTTACCATAACTATACAGTGTGTATATTTTACTACCAATGTTCAGTCGGGTTACTTTGAATTGCATCACAGTTCTACTACCAATAAAATCACCATTTGTGACCCAGTCTGGGAAAACAGGTCTTATCGCCCATGTCAGCAAATTCGATTTTTCACCAAGAACACAAAGCTACATGAATAAACTATCTAATTTCACAATCAAAATCAACTAGGCTTGAGTTGAGTGGTCTAGTTTAGCTGGCTGGCCCAGTGGCGATCTGTATGTGCGGTGTGGGGCATTAATGGAGCTCTGGTCAGCCTGAGGGTGGCTGTATGTGAGTGTACAGTTCCGTGGTGTTGAATAAAGACCTATGCTGTAAATTTCCTTTCATTTAAGTCAGTTTTGAGACCCAAATGACCCATAACTTGGCCTAATTCACTCCTACGCCTTCCTTTTCAATTTTTTAAACAGCCTCTTGCCCTCCTTCCGGGCCCTCCTCTTTTGGAGATCGCCTGATACAGCCAACCTTGGTTTAAAAAGGCGGAAACTTAGCTGCTGGCTACTTGAACAGTGGATGCTTAGGAAGGTAAGGAATTAGTGTAAAATGTGAAAATTTGGTACACTTAGCTTCAACCATTGGCGAGATACAACTCACAAACTACTTAAAACCAGCATTTCTTAATACTTTTAAGAAGGTGATAAGACCCCTTTTCCCAAATTGGGTCACATTTATTTGTAAGGATTTGAAATGCACCTCCATTCATTGATACATAGCTATCTTCCTATTCAGACTATCTAGAGCAACATATCTTTAAATACCTTTAATTTACAAGGAATTTCAAAGCTTTGGACCTCAACAAATTCTACGATTTTTTCCTTACTACACAACAATTCCCAGTCAACTAGATGCCAATTAAAAATAACGTCATTGTTATAATAAACTATCTTCAGAGTTGGCTAAGTTACTTGCAGCATTGCTATGTAAATACTACAGTGACTTACTGTATTGTACACATACAGTAAAAAATGTAACAATGGAATCTGTGCTTCATTCAGCAGCATGCTTACATAATAATAATAATCATGATAAGAACACACAATATACTGTTGGTTGATTCATTATACCTGTTTGTTTTCTTCGTGATCTTACACACACAACCACCACAACTATCACTACAATAATGACTGTTATAATAGCCACTGCAACTCCTCCTACTATTCCTCCAATAACTACAATAGATAGTTCCTCCTCTGATGATGATGATGATTCAAAACTAACACCGCCATCCGACTGAGGTGGCTCTGATAACAAATAGTGCAATATTAATATGATGTTATGTATTTACAATGCCATAACATCTCCCTCAAATATGGTGTGATACGTACACTACATGTTACATTATACATACATTAAGGCATCACAGGCCAGGCCTTTGGGGTAAGCTATAAACAACAAAAATGTATTAAGAGAGGAAGACACATGGAGATCCATATAAAACCCAAAAGTACCAAAAAACATTTCCAAGAAACTGTTCCATCCCAGCAAAAACAATCCTGCAAGATCCTGCAGGAGTTCTACAAGTTCCTGTAAGAAATGAATCCTTGAAGGCTCTTGCAGGGTTTTGCAGGGTTCCTGCAAAACCCTGCAATAAATGACCAGACTTTCTTGCAAGATCTTATTGCAGAATTATTTTTCCTAGGACTGAACCTTATAAGGCGCTCTAAAATCATCAGAATGTACATATCGAGTGCAGAAGACTGAATATTCTGCACACTTCAGTACAATCTGCAAGTGTGTTTATCAATAATGTTTATGGTGTGCAAGTTTATAGCTAATAGGTATATGTATATCAACAAGATGTGTATATCAACAAGATGCATGGTACTTTGTAGGCATGACAGCAACTCAATCTTGGTTGTGTTGAATTATTCATGACTTCTGTATAAGTATTTCTTCATTGATTTTATATCAGTATTGGTACAAATATTTATCTAATGTCTACTTCAACTATCAAATAAAGTGATAGCATTTCATTAAGGTTTTTATAAAGAGTACGCAAAGAAGACAAAATCCAAGAAGGTTATTAATATGTGGAAGTTTGAAGGTTAATATCTTCAGAATTAATGATTCCACTTAAATTTGACTACTAATTGTAGAGTACAAATTATCACAATTGAGGAAGAGAGCATGGAGCAACATATCATTGTTTCTGTCAGTGTACGCCAATGGATATCATTTATGAGAACAGGTTGATAATCAGTCTGCAGATACATAACCCATTATAGCAATGCCTATTGGTTTGCAGTTAGAAAGTAAAAATCATGAAGTTATAACATGATGTGCAGCAATCATGTGATAAACTAATACACCGGATTTTCAGCAAAAGAAGTACACATAAAATGAAAATTTGAAACAAAGGTTGATAAGAATTTAAACTATACATACTAAAACAAAACAGTATAGCTAAATACTTAGTCTCACAAAATTTTAATGGACTTTAACTTATATGGTTATCGTGCAAATTTAAAAATTCATGTAAATTACATAATCTTATATAGCTATATACCTCTTTTAATAGCACAAATAGTCTCGACACCACTCCAGCTCCCATCACTCAGACAGGTCCTAGTGTCACTACCGGTTAGCTCATAACCAGTGTTACATGTGAAACTACAAGTGTCTTCATAGGACATAACTACATCATCTCCCAGTGAACAATTAATTGTACCACTTTTAGGACCAACAAGTAGTGGACAGCTAACTGTGTATGGATTAGAAACTAATGTATAAATAATCAAGTTGAATGTGAGTACCTTTTCCACACATTGCTTCACTACCACTCCAGCTCCCATTACTCTGACAGGTCCTAGTGTCACTACCAGTTAGCTCATAACCAGTGTTACATGTAAAACTACAAGTGTCTTTATAGGAGGAAGACGCTCCATCTTCTACCAGTAAACAAGCCATCACTCCATTGTTAGGATCAGATAGTAATGGACAAGGAACTGTATGTATATTAAATTAAAGCTATTGATGATACACCAGAGACAGTGCATACCTCTTATACACATTGTCTCACTACCACTCCAGTTCTTATCACTCTGACAGGTCCTAGTGTCACTACCAGTTAGCTCATAACCAGTGTTACATGTGAAACTACAAATGTCTTCAAAGGAAGGAACTCCATCATCTCCCAGCGAACAAGTGATTGTTCCATTATTAGGTTCAGTAAGTGATGGGCATGTAACTAAACAGAAAATAACGTACATACATACACACATGCACGCAGTATACATACATATATATATGTATATATGCAGTGAGGATCTAGGATCTCACTAATAAGGTGCTAACTTTTTGCAGAAGCACATGAAAATTTTAAGTAGAGGTTGATAAAGCATCCCTTTACAAAATTACCAGGCTACATGGTCACCAATCCCCAGACTATCTGCTGTTTTCATACTCCATCAGGCTCCTTACAATTCCTTTTTTACTGATTATACATACAGTAGAATGGGAATGGCTATCACTGCCTTAATCTTGGATATATTATGACAAAATATAGAACTTTTGTATTTCATGGCATATGCTATCTGTACTACACCAGTTTTCAAGATTATCAGTGGAAAATGATAGTAAGTGAGGTTTAAAATTAAAACCATTCAAAAACCGAAGAGCTCTAATAAAACAGTCAACCACTTAAATTGAACATACAATAAGGTTTACTTACCAGTAAAGTTTAACCAACTACAGTGAACCTTCAGTTATCTAAACCCCTTTGTCCTCAAACAGTGATAAAAAGTGTTCAGATAACTGAAGCAAGCACACACACAAAGCTCTGTTAAAATACTCTAATAGAGCATACATTTGTACTCTAATAGAACAGTCATTTCCAATTTTGGGGTTGGATAGCCAAGGGTCTACTATGCTCAAAACCAACTATGTTACAGGTTTGAAATTCAGGTTGATGTGCTTCCATTTTAACATTATTATTAGTGATAGTTGAAATTAACATCAACAAGAGAGAAGTAGCTAGGGGCATAACTCCAGCTTACAAAGACTCCACATTCCATCATGCAGCCTCCACACACACACACACGCGCGCGTCGCACACACACACGCGCGTCGCACACACAAATTTCCTGTTTTACTGAATATATACTAACTTGAAAAGGACTGCAAAAATGTGACCACTGAATGTAGTTATCATCTGTTGGTGCTCCAATGTAGGATAAAATTAAATTTACTGGTATGGGCATGTGTGGGTGAGTGTGAATGTGCCATATGTTTCTAAACTATTTTTTTCTGAAACATTTGGTAAGGAGTTTCTGGGATTGCATGTTTCGAATGTCATTAGAACTCAAACAATCTTTTAATACTTATGTACACACAACTTTAATCAGCCATCTTAAAGTCAATTTCAAGAAATTAGTCATTATCCCACTAGGGACCTGCAAAGAAATACATCCACCAGTCATATCCTGCCATTTAAGATAGGCTTTGCTTGCAGTTGAAAGTATCATGTATGCTCATACGAATGGTGTATAGGAGGAGGATGGGAAAAGGAATGGAAAGCAAGACACATTTAGGGTATCCTTAGTCCCAACAATAGGCTGCTACGAGTTTCAATGTAACCAGAACAGACAATTTATAAGGATTTGTCTACTGGTCTATCGAACTGTTGAACAATTCCAGGCTGGTAACATTTTATTCAAAGTCGTTAAGACCATCAGTACAGCACATCATCCCACACCAGGCATTTATAACACGACCCGAAAAGGCAGATCCCAAAGCAGATGTCTTAACTTTGAAGCCAGGAATCAATGGTGAGGCAACAGAGTATAAAAGTCTTGTTTATTTTTTTTTGTTTTCAAAGTACTAGTTCAATTGTGTTAGCTTTTACCTCTTCCACACATGGGCTCAGTACCACTCCAACTCCCATCACTCTGACAGGTCCTGGCATCACTACCAGTTAGCTTATAACCAGTGTTACATGTGAAACTACAAGTGTCTTCATAGGAAGGAACTCCATCATCTCCCAGTGAACAAGTCATCACTCCATTATTAGGATCAGTAAGTGATGGACACGGAACTATAGATAAGAAAAAAATAATCATAAACAGACATTGTATGCATGGTGTATGCAAACCTCTTCTACACATGGTCTCAGTACCACTCCAGCTCCCATCACTCTGACAGGTCCTAGTGTTACTACCAGTTAGCTCATAACCAGTGTTACATGTGAAACTACAAGTGTCTCCCTCATACATACTACTAGAACTACATGATGTCATTTCTCCATTGGACGGTGTTGCTAAGTTATTACACTGAATATCTAAAACATAAATACAGACACTATGCTTATAGCTACATATGTAAATATGGAACACTTCCTTACCAATTTCAAACTGGATTAATGGTTGTCGATCATCAAATATATTATTAGCATCACCAAGTGCAAGTGATGAAGCATACCTTCCAACAAATTGATGTAATACATATCCAACTGTTCTGGTGGTCCTTATCTCATGACTAAAATCAGGTGGATGATAAAAGCCTATAACATCTCCTGACTGGAATTGTAATCTGTTACTACCAGTGAGAGGAATGTTTGCTTCAAGCCAATCCTCTGGTGGTGGACGAGTTATTTGAGTTGTTTGTATCTGAACTTGACCTACTCTATCATAAGTCACTGATGATGATGGTCTCCATATTTGTATGTAAGGTAATATGTTTGCACTGGTTATCGGTAATACTCTAACCCTGATGTTCAATATTCTACCATTACAGGTGAAATTGAGACGTGGAACAATTGCAACTCCTCCACTGGTTGAAAGCCGATCTTCACCAATTTGTTGAACATTAACACTGTCAGTGCATGTCTGTCCATCTATATGAATAAAAATCAACCAAGCATAGCAAGGTGCTTTTTAACAAAGCTAATCCATTAAGTGCCAGTTATAGTAGTAAGTCAACTGGGTAGGCCATAAATCTCATCAGTCAAATTTGCCACACACATGCACGCACACATACACCACTACTATTCTCACCTGCATATGTGATACCAATAATCAGTATTAGCCCTTGTAGTATTACAAAGTGTAGCAGCCGCATATCTATGATGTACAAGCAATACATCTGTGCATTAATTACTTAAGTTTATTAGTGCATGAATGCACGTACATACACAAATTTATATGGGTAAGCAGAAAGCCTGTATAGCACCATTTCTAGTTAAAAAAAAAGAAACAAAAAAAAACAACAACAGGTTAAATGATGCATGCCATAGCAAAGATTATGTGATATCTTTTTGGGGTTGTCGCTTCAATTTTCCACGATCAGACTATCAGTAAGTGTTCATGTACGTAATTCATAGAACCAACTTGTATATAGGATTAATTTAGTCTGGCTAGTTTCTAGTGATTTACAATGTCATGCGTGTGATCAATGATGCTGTCTGAGTGGGGTTGTTTTTGTAGCATTCCTTACATACCTGTTCTGCATAACTTACTGTATTTGTCCAGGAGTACTGTACTTGTGCAATTATCTACATATACTGTATAGCATTTGCCAAGTTAGTTGCATAATGACTCATACAGTACAGTTACGCGGTGGCAATAAAGTAGGGATCACAAAGGTTTGCCCTAAAATATCACCAAAAAAAAACAGGTTAACCCTTCTTCAAAACAACTTGGTGATATTGCATGGTTAAGCAAAACCAAACCAAAGCCCCAGGTTATGTATTTGTGCCTTATTCAGTTATGCACAAAAGAGCAAACCTAATAATACACTATCTTGTTCACCATGTCATGTAACCATTCTACAACTTAAAGGCATCATGTATTTCTTGTGTTTATGTGTATGTTGTGGTAGAAGGAACAATAACCACTGTCATTTCTTTATTTGAAAAATGCATTCCTAAATACTTAGCTATGTATATGTACTAGTGACCGTTGCGCTAAAACTATGCATTGGTGGATTCTTTAATTCATGGTGAACACATTGAGTTAAGTCTTACCCTGGTGTGAACACCAATGTGCATGCAAGTCACAACTTGTGTCAATTTACATAACTGCCTGTAGCATCTGCATGGTCAATGTACAAGTTGATCTTCTATATATACTATAATGACAAAATTACTAAAATAGGCCAATACTTTAATAACACATTCCTCGGACACTAGGAAAATTAGAATGGTATGGACAGTGTGGGTTACGCTGAGATGGTCAGTTGTACAATAGTTTTAAACCTGTGCTAAAAGAATGGCTTAGCCAAATGACATACTTATGTATACTGTATTATATACGGCATTCTTTACTGATTTCAAGAGCTCTACAGCGTACAATATTTAAGCCTTTAGACAACTCCAATGAGTAGTATACCAGTTCCTGGTCCTCCCTGCACCAAAATATCAAATTTGTACATTAATCATTATGCATATGAATACTCTATTTATTCCCATTACGCTTAATTAATGGCACATGTACATGTTACAATGCTTATTGACTTACTTCACTGCATCTTGGTATGTGTTATGATTGCTAGTCGTAAGTGATAATCTTATAAGTATTTATGACTTTGCAAAGTTTGTTATTTAGAAGCCATTTAGTTTGTGTTTAAATATATAGCTATCAGCATTTAATAGGTTTTGCTTTTAATTAGGGGTGTCAGAGTAAAAGTCAAAGTGGTAAGGCTATCAGTTCAGTCCTAAGTAGCTAGTCTAGAGCATGCTCCCCAAGGAATATAAGTACGTATACTGCATGTTTACTAGCTCAGGAGTGAAGTGTGCACTCACAGTCAGCCAAAGGCCCACTGCAGGCGCACACCTGGTTTACTGAAAAAAAAAGTGTGTGTGTATACCCCTCTATCTATTTACATATGTTTGTCCATATTCACCCACATGAGCCTAAGAATGGAGCAAATCTTTTAATGGTAAAAGCAGTCAGCCTATGAGAAATGAAGCCTTGTGTTAAACTTCAGCATAGGCAAGCTTTGCACTGTGGCGGCTTATTTGAAATACAGGTGTAGCGATTCTCTGCAAACTTCTTAAACTACCTTCTCGTTGGGCTCTTCAGGTATTTAAGTACCGAAATCAACATAGCAGATACTAGGAAAACATATGAAACCCTGATATTGCAAACAAAGTCTTGAAGGCTTGTAGAGAGAATTCATCAGGATATATAAGTTATAATACAGTTGAGAAGAAACGTCTATATACTACATGTTGTTTAAAGCAGCTTATTCAAATAGTGCTTCCTAAGCAATGCATAGCAACATAATTAGAGAATTACAAAGCAATTATGAAATTGCAGTAACTTTATTTTCTGTATATTATTACCAAATAAAATTAAACAAATAATGTAACATTACATTGTTGGTTAATTCCAGCTACATATAACTAGCTGCATGGTGCCTAGTTCTTAGAATTAGCACACTATCACCTTCTTTAATTTCAACCAAAAAGTGGTGCGATGGTAAGACTCCAGCCCTACTGGCTTGACGCCCTTGATTTTTAATGTATAAATGAATTGATTATTCATATCAGTGCATGTATTTTAGTATCCGGTAGCTTATAGTGATTTAACAATACAATAGTAATGTCTCCTACCCGCATGCCCATTCAGAGTAAACAGTACTAGATACCTGTATGCCAATTGGAGTGGCCTTAATACACTACTATGCATTTGTACCACAGCCATGCCACAAGTTTGCTTTTTACAGGGGCATGTGGTAGCCACTGGGTGCACACTTTGGGACTTTGGAACACAAAGCTAGAAGACTGAGATTGGTAAGTTGCTCTGATGTTTCTACTTGTATATCTTTCGATTTGGATGTGTCAGGAGGTCCCAAGTGTCTTGTATTAAAGCTGGAGCCTCTCTTTTTGGTGACTATCTTTGTTCACCCATCACTTTCTCACATGCTGGTCATTAATTTTTATAAAGGCATCCTACCCAAAGGTATATAGGTTTAACCGTAATAATTATTCTATAACATACCCATCCCTTGGTGAGTGAAGGATTAATGCAGAGTTGAGTTTATAACTTATACACAGATTCAGAATATTCAATGTTTTGTGTTTTCCATATCAGTATGGTAGTACTATATATTAAGGATCATAGTGATTTGCACATTCTCACAAAAACATTGTCCAGAAACCAGCCTTACAATACCATCGTGGTGTGTTGGCAGTATTGGTGAAGTCAAGCCCAAAAGTACCTTCAGCATGACCAGAAACGCTTCTAATAAGTTGTTATACGAAATTTGAACCTTTTATTTTATTAAAGTGGAATTTTCTGCTGATTGTAATGATAATCAACAGACAAATACTATAAGGCTCTCCTGCCAATCATAGTATTCTGTTTTTGCTCAGTTTGTTAGTATAGAAATGTACAATGTGCTGTAAGTGAAATTAAATATTACCACAATAGGTGTTGAATATGTTTAGGCCTAACTTGTAAGGAATGAAGCCAACTACATATAATAGGATTCACTGAAGGCAGGAAATGTACATAGATTATTGAAATAAATACTTATTGTTAGTGACAATAGGAGCCCTAAAAGGTTTTCTTATAGGGATATTATATTCGACTACTACAAGGATATCACTTTATATGGTTGGAGCACTACTTGAGTTGATTTACTGCTATCATGGCGGATTTAGCATATTCCCACAATGTTTTAGCACTAGTACATCCCCCACATCGGTCTCCATCAAGTTATGCAAACTGAGCCACTAACTGGGCTAGTCTGCTATACAAGATAGTTGGAATTTCTAGTAATTGGACCTTCAAATATTTGTACTATACATACAGGTTGAAGATAATAAAGTACATGCAGCTCATAACAGCTATGTATATTTAGGCCAGGCAAACTTGATTAACTTCTTCCCATCCCTGCCTGCATCCTTTTTATCCCACCACCTCTAATTTCATTATTGCTGTTATCAATCACATGCACACGTATTTTGATGTTGGCTATCATTTTACAGTGCAGCAAATGTCACTTGTACCTCAGAAATGAAACAGTGATAAAACATTAGCAATAGTTCTTAAAAGGCTTTAGCTAACCTTATAGTAACACACAGCTTGATCTGGAGTATTTTCTTTAATAATAAATAATGAAAATGACATTCTGCCAGCATGGAAATCCAATTTTTGTGAATGAAAAGTAATCAAGTTTGCCTGGCCTTATGTAGGGAACTTGGCATTATATTAACCGATGAACTGGTGACTAATATACGACTTATACGTGTAGCTCTTCATGATTGATATCACCATATTCTTCTCTGACTTATGCTACATCTATAGCCAACTATTTACTATGTTATTATAGGGAATATAGAATATGGCCAAGTTTGAACAAGGGGTCCGTAACTCCCTTGAAATCTCGTACAGCCCTCTTTGAAATGTTGTTGAAATCTCTCCTTTTGAAATCTGAAATCTCTGTAAATTGTTGTAAAGTTCCGTATATTTTCTGTATACTTCCGTATTTGCAGCATCATGTATGCAACGTCCAGCATCCCCACAAGTTTTCAGACAACACGAGAAAGAATTCCATGTATTTCTGTATACTACACATCACGTGATGCTATTATTCCGGATATTTAAGATTTCAAATGTTTTGAAATCTTGCCATAATTGCTTGAAATCTTAGGATTTTTAGGAGTTGAATTTGAATTCGAGTTCTACTGTCCTATCCCTTGAATTTGAATTCTCTCATTGGTAAGGATGTGTTACCATTGGAAACACGATCTACTACATCTAGATAGTCACACGTACTCAGATTGTGCATGCGGCAATACAGTACTGAACTATAGCTAAGAATTTTAGGTGACTAAACAAAGAAAGCCAGAGCAGTGTGTTTTTGAAGCAGCTAGCTATTAAACATTTTCACCCTAAACTAACATAGCTAGCTAGACTATGTATATATTGGGAGAAAATATGAACTCCAGGACCAATATTAATTAGCATGCACTGAACACATTCAACGAAAACGACTATAAGCCGAGTCATTAGTTTGTTAGTCCTGTCTAGCTCAGTAGTATACCTGGAGGTCAGAGAAAATGAGCTTGATAAAGTCGCACCGTAGCTACTGTGAAAAGTGTCAGTGTACTCCCTTGATTACAAGTTAAGGTATATATAAATCGAGACACAGACAATGTTTTGGATCCTGTAGCCACGGGTACAGCCATAACAGTTCGAGTTGCAGACCGCATAGAACGAGAGCAATGCGATTTGCATAACCGCAACATCGGTTATCTAACAGTCACATAGTTACATTAAACAAACACCATACCTCGTATTATCTATCGTCTTATCACGAAAATAGAACAGCTAATGGATTTACGTTTTCAGTCTACACATAGATACTGTAGAATAAGGAGTGAAAGCGCCGAATATTTATTTATGTGGCCCACCTCTCCTCCGCCACATGGAATTTTTGATCACGTGCCAATCGTCATGGATATGTCGAGTTTATTCATTTGCATGTACATGTAGAATGTTAGCCTTTTTATCTGTACCATGCAGTAGCTAGCTAGACTATCTGTCCTAGTTATATTGCTTTACTAGTACTGTGCGGTGCTTCATTTTGCTGTTTTTGGAGATTTTCAGACAGATTTACCTTTAAGATAAAGCAAACAAGTGAGGTAAATGCGGATATTTCCGGACAGAGCACAATTCCGGACACTTCGTGTATAGCACCCAAGAATGAATCAACTAGAACACACTTTTCGATTTTTATAATCCCTATAAGAATAGCTATTCACACCAGAAATTTCAAGGCAATTCGTTGTTTCGTTCCTGGGCTAGCTTGGTAAAGGTGCCAAAGTGTCCGGAATTGTGCGCTGTCCGGAAATACCCGCATTTACCTTGCTAATTTGTTATTGGAATGTTTGCAGCAGTCACTATCATCACAATTTTAACATATGTAAATATCCAAAAAGTGGTCACGTGACCAAAAATACCTTCATATAGAATTTCCACCACAAAAGAAGACGATATCTCAGTCTTTTTCATTGTTTCTGATGATTTTCATGCAGGCTGACCTTAAGATAAACCAAACAAGTGCTAATTATTATTAAACTGTCTATTAATTTCAATATCAATGCAGTTTTAACTGTAAATACCCAAAGAATGGTCACGTGGCCAAAAATCCCATTACAGCTATAAAGGATGTGTTATAGCACTACAAGGTGTAGGAGTCTTCATTATAGGGTAAGAAAATATACTAATTGTGACCAGTCACCCCAAAATACAGTGATTTTCTAATAAGCTGTCCAATTTAACTATTGTGATATTTTTGGTCACGTAACCGCTTTTTGTATGTTTTTGTGTGTTAAACTTATGCTGATACCCAATGTTACAAGTAATCTAATAATAAATTAGCACTCGTTTGCTTTATCTTAAAGGTCAGTCTTTGTGAAAATCATCAGAAACAACAAAAGGAAGCACCTTCCTATTTTGAGTTGGAAACCCTAACTATAGTCAGCTATAGCTACAGTAAATCAAATGCTTGATCAAATGCACAAAATATGCGGTGGTACTACGTAACCAGCTAAGTGTTGTCTAGCCATCATTCCTAGTTGGTTTTTAAGCACTGATATGTTAATCGCATGGTTATTGTTCAAAAGTAATACGCCATGTTAGCCATGCATTTATTCAGCTGACTATTTATTACAGTAGACTACACAGTATAACTAGCTACGTATGTAATTACAATGTAAAACTGACCGTTTTTAGGAACTGAAAGTTACTGTCGACATACCTAAAATGATCATCACCTTCATTACTCGTGAATAAAGTCATTACAAGATATAGGCTATCACCACCTATTTTGATAAGAGGATACTGTACATGTGCTATGAGCTTCAAATTTAAGCCAGGTATAGCTAGGTACTTGCAGTATACATGTATGATCTACACTTCTTCAGCATAGGCAATTCTAAAGGGACCAGGGGACATCCCCCCTTGCTAAAAAAGTAAGTTTTTGAAGGGAAAATTGCAGTTTGGATTGGTAAGAATTGCAAATATTCTGCAGTACCCCCTGAATTTTGATATTACAGCCGTACATCCCAGGTCAGTTCTGGAATTGTCTTTGCTTTTTGCATAATTATAGTGGAACAATTCATTTCACTTGTCAATGTGTATTGCTGTCAGGTACAATTAATAATTTATTTAGCTTACATTCTGCCAAGATGTGTCAATAAATCAATAGACTGCATGACATGCTATTTTATATCCTCTAGTGTTGTTTTAGTAAGGCATTTGACTTTTAGTTTTAGTTATAGCTGTAGATAGAAAAAAGTTTAGTTATAAAGTTTTAGTTTTAGTAATACATTTTAGTTACAGTTTTAGTTTAAGATGTCAGATTTTTATAGTTTTAGTTAAAGTTTTAGTTTTAGTTGCCGTCTTCAATACATTTTAGTTGTAGTTTTAGATGTTAGATTTCAAGAGTTTTAGTTTCAACTATCCATATGGTAGCATTTAAAACAAACACCATAGTACTAAATATGACCATTTAGTCTTTTCTGGCCAAAAATATTACTGCTGCATGTATACCCACATGGCTTTGGATTTAGATGCAAATACGTAAGTCAGTTTAAATGTTTGTTGCTATGATGTATTTAAATGGAGTTTAAACAAAGTTAATGTAGGGAGGTATGCAATAATGTTGCTTACTGACAGCTTGTAGTTGATGACCAGGTAGGTGCAATAGGATAAATGGGTTCCACAATGCAAAGTAGGCAGGAAATAGGCCTCGGGGAATTATTGCCTGCATAATTTTGAGCATAATGATGGGTTAAAAGAATTGGGAGCATTTTGAAGTGATTTCAGAGCATAATTTGTATAATATGCAATTTCATGTAAGTCAAGATCGAGATACTCTAGTAAAGTAGGCAACTATACTCAAATAGAACAGTCAGCAGAATAATCTTTACTCTATTATAATAGTAACTAAGCATCTTACCACTAAAAGATAGCTTTCCTGTCTAATAGAACAGGATGACTACTTCTCCAATATCTTTCTAAACTTTATAATTATAAATTGCAAAAGTCGAATAGCTTTTATAGAAACTGAGAATAATTTTGAGAATAATGAGTTCATTTTGGGAGTAATAAAAGCATAATGATAACTTTATTAGAGAAATTTGGAATAGAATATTAATGAAAATTTGGAGCATACAGTAATTCCCTGAGGCCTAGCAGGAAATGGTGAGCATTATTATCAGGATAACTTCCAAAAGCATGCGACAGAAAAGAATGCACAGATGGCCACATGGTAAGTTGGAAAAAGTTTGTCCCCGCCCAAAGCCCACCCCTAGATCTAGGAGACTACATTCAAACTATGCGTATATTATTGTGAATATATAAGCAGTGCAGATAACAATAAAACAAACAAAAATCATAAGCTAAATTAATAAATAAAAAATAAATAAAAGATACATGTCAGGCTGTCACAGGATATGCACCCACATGCGAGTCTCATGGGGTAGACTTTTGCCCCATTCCATGAGTTGCCCCCAACTCAAAGGTTAGCTTGAGGTGTGATAGTGCAAGGTTTCATTAGGATTGGTAGGATGACGTTAGAAATTCCTGAGGCGTCAACTATAGGAGAACTGCGCAACCCTGCACAATTTACCAAAACAACCACCATCACTAGACAACAATGGACAAGTGCCACATGGCAAACAGTGTTTGTGTTATTATTGACTATTGAGTGATATAAATTACACACCTGAAAATTTGAAAGTATAATAAGTTTACTTGTTTGTTGCAGCAAAACATATTGTAAATGTTTCTGAAAATACAAGATACACAATGCGTCGATCAAGGTGCCAAGATAGACAAGATCATCAGAATGTACTAAGGTACCAAAATCAAAATTATTCGCTGTAGCAAGTGCCAAAACAATTGTACATGTAGTAGTAAATATGAAGACCGATTTAGCAGTCAGTGCATACCACCCTTCAATAATTTGATGCAACCCACCATGTTTAGGGACCCGCCGATTATGCTCATAATTTTACCTATTATGCTATGCTGCACTGCTCAAACATTTACCTATTATGCTACATTTATGCTCAATACTTACCTATTATGCTCAAATTATGCCCAACTATTTATGCCTCAGTTCTCATGCTCTGCTAATAATTTCCAGTTTATGGATAAATAATAAGTGCCTGAAGCACAAACTTACTTGTCAAAATGCATATCACAGAAAAGATCGATATACTCTAATAGAACAGTCAGCTATGTGATTGCTCTATTAGAGTTACTGACTGTTCTATTAGAGTATATCGATCTTTCTGTGTTTTTTATTTTTATAAGCAAGAATTCATACTGTTACAAAATATTCTACCTATCATGCAAGCATTATGCTCAACGCTTTCAGGTACCTATTATGCTCATAATTATGCCAGCATAATCGGCGAGTCCCTAACCATGTTTGGTTTGTGCAATAGTGAATGCAGCAGCTTACCTGCGTGATTTTTTTTAAGAACAAGTATAATACAGTGTACATGATTTCACAAATTTTATTTGTTAAATTCTGTGATAGTTTAAGTTAGCTATGTCCTGCTTGACATCGCAGTAGCAGCTTTTTTTAGCATTAAACCATTGTGATGATTATGAAATATCTTTACAACAAAACACTTTTAGTTACTTTTATATACACTGGAAGATAGTATGTGTATAGTGATAATTAGTTACTACAATATAGCAAGGTACTTTTAGTTTCAAACAATTAACAACTTTTATAACTGTTAGTGGCAAGTACTTTTAGTTTCAGTTATTTATAAACATTAATGATACTTTAGTTTTAGTATAAATTTCCACGTAAAAATTGAGGCACTTATAGTTTTAGTCTTTTGACAAATCAGAAAAACTAAAGTTTTAGATAACTAAAAGTAACTCTAACTAAAACTACTTTTAGTTTTAGTAACTAAAACAACACTAGAAACAATGTGATGACAGTGTTGGCTGATGAAACTTTGATGTTCCTTTGTAGTAGTTGTAGCATTCTATTTTTTCATTAATGTGTCTGTCCCATTTAAGGTTAACTGAAGTGTGACCCCAAGATATTGACAGTTGTTTGTACATAGCAATAGAGTACCATAAAGTGAGTAGTTATTGGGAAGATGTTATGTGTTTGGGAGTGGGAGAAATGTTTGCAGCAGCACTGTTACGTGAAACTTCATCTGCCATAATGAAACCCATTAGTTGCCTTCACTCAATTATTTATCATCATCAATGGGTGTGATGACATGACTTGTATTATTATATCAGATATTTAGTGGACACTGATATGAATAATTTTTTCACACACGTACATACAATCATCAGGAATTACTGTAATTCGCTTTATTTTCGTGAAAAAAAAATTTCATATAAAATATTTTCATATGATTTACGTGGATGACTGCTCTATTAGAGTAGTTTGATCTTGTGTGAAATTTTTCGTGTAAGAAATTTTTGTACAAATTTTGTGTACGAAAATTATTTTACAAAGTAAAGAAAGCAAATTACGGTACAGAGGACACCAATTAATAATTTACAAGTACCATATTCATCTTGTCTGTTAATTAGTAGTATAATATCAAGCAGTGAATGGATGAAACAATTTACCACAACACCTTATTGAAGCATGCTCCTTAATTAAATTCCCAAAGATTCGACTGATAGTTGTATGTACTGTATGAGTAATTTTAGTGTGCAGGCTATAGCCCTACTATTTTTGCCAAAATGAACATGGTATATCATAAAAATAATAGTAATAGAACCGACTGGATTGGAATATAACAGCATTTTATTTTGTGGTCACCTCTTTGTAAACATCACCTTAACAAAGACTACATTGTAATTATTATAAAGACCATGTTAAATTATAAAGCTCCATAGGATGATCTTGCTGGCATGCCACAGCCTTTTCATTAGAGCACTATTACTGTTATAATATAATTTGATGAAATTTCATAGCTGTACAGTGAAACCTATTTTAGTAGCCATCTTATATCACCTCTCTCATCAAAATTTCCCAAGTGAAGAATTATACATTAATCCACATGTCTAAACCTACCTATTTGTACTAGCATACTTCTGACATGCAAAAGCCAATTATACCGTACATGTATACAATATACATAACACTAGGAAGAAAGATTTTTTTTAAATCACAGGAAATTGATATATACCATAATTTGCTTTATTTTCGTGCAAAAATTTTTTGTGATAAAAATTTTTGTTGTAAAAATATTTTCGTACGATTTACGTGTTGACTGCTCTTCTATTAGAGTAGTTCGATCTTTTGTATTATTGTATTGTATTAATGCTTTACAGTGACCAGCACTAAAGGTCTGCAGCAACATGTGCTGCAGCCTTAGGATTACCTAACCTAATTTCAAGGACTTAGACTTAGTGACTTATAGCTGAAAAGGTGTAATAGAAAAGGGGCCAAAGTAAGGAAAAAAATCCCTCCAGCCCCAGGAATTGAACTGCAGGTCACCCAATGTCTAGTCGGGGCCACACTCAGTCTCCTCCAGGAGGGATGGATTTTCTTCCTTAATCCTAAAGTATTTATTGTATTAATGCTTTACAGTGACCAGCACTGAAGGTCTGCAGCAACATGTGCTGCAGCCTTGTACAGTGGAACCTGTCTATAATGGTCACTTTGGGACCAGATATATCTATATATCTGACCTTTATATACAGGTGGCTGTTATAGAGAAAACCTGTATAAGGTGGTCAGCAGCATTTTAGTGGCTATGGCCGTTATAAATGAGTCATTATTATTAAGAGGCTCGCGCCAACCGCAATGCAGTAATATTTTAGTACAGAATGGACAAGGTGAGCTTGTTATGAATGTTGGTTATAGCTATTGAATACGTTTAAGCAATGAAGCCTGATAGATTATATAGTATTCATTGAAAGGCAGGAAGTGTGATAATTGTGCATTATTTGAAGTGGTGCCGTGGTGAAAGACAGTTGGCTTAACAAGCCACCATAAAAGGTAGCGACCGCTATATGAAGGAGAAAGTTATGTATACAGTAATTCATAAGCGAATTCTTGGTTGGCCGTTATACGCGTTAGACAGGTGACCGCTTAATGCAGACAACAATACATACATTTGTATGGGAAAATATTTGGGACCTCGTGTCCATGGCCGCTTTGCAGAGGCGACCGCTTAATCCAGGTGACCGTAACACAGGTTCCACTGTATAAAAGTTTTCATGCAAGAAATTTTTCTACAAGTGTTTGCATACGAAAATTATTTTACAACGAAAAAAACAAATTACAGTAGTGCCTTTTCACTCCTTTACAAAAATTCTTGAGCTATGGATCTGCTTTAGAGTTTTTTGTGGCATTATTATAATATTTAGTAGATCAAGAGAAACCTCACAGCAAAAAATTAGTTAGACTGGCTTCACTATAATAAGTTTTTGCCAGGGATCTTTTCCATGAGCTAAATTAAGTACTGCATAGCTCCATATACATATAATACATATAGTTTCTCTGCTACTATAGCTGAGGCTCCAACAACATTTCTTCACACCTTAAGCTAACAGCATAATCATATCAAATATGTCTACAGCTTACACAGCTGTTTCCACACAACAACTTTTAAAGTTCACTTTTAAGCTGAATGATTGATCACTAGTTTTCACTTCAGTGTTTGTATAGCCATTCTTCCGTGCTATGCACACACATACACAGGAATAGACAATTCATACATATAATTATAGCATGAAATAATAATGACTGCTTCTAGCAATCTGTTACTTGTAGGTGTCGATTCTAAAGTCACCTCTCCTAGCTTAAAATAATATCATAATACAATATTAAGTCATGAGATAAGATACTTGGTATTCTCATATATTACGTATATATGTGAATGCCTGCAATGTTTGTTTAATGATGGACTACCCATCTGGGTTCAATGTAATAAACTCAAATTATTCACAAAATTACAGTGCATGCGTCCTCATCACTATTCAAGTGAGACCATACAGTGACCAATCATACTCCAACTAGTATTTTTATATCCTGAATACTATACAGTAGATGATCAACTGACTATTATCTCATGTAGCATAGCAAACATATATTGTGGCAAAAACTGGGAGAGAGCTGCAACAAATAATGCACAAAAGTAACTATATGTAAAACGATAACAACAATAATAATAAAGGAGTAAATGTCACTATACATGCTGCAAATATACAGAGCTAATGATACAATGGTTTAGTTGATTAAACTAATCCATATAAGCATGATGAGATTCAGTGATTTACTTTTTAGCTTTCACATTCCCATAAGCTGGATTAGGAGTAATGGTAACATCAGAGCCTGTTGGCCATTCTTGTGGCTACTCCATATGATGGAGGCTCAATAGTAACATCACAACCCATGTTATTATTACCCTCTCCTCTGATTATTCCATATGATGGGTTAGACTCCATATTAACATCATCTTTTCTATCATCATGTGATGGGTGTTTAGTTAACTCAGTGGGTCGGGCATAATCATACTGATCTTCAGTTATTTTATTGTTTCGTTTGTTCACACCATAGGATGGGTTAGGTTGTATAGCAATATTAGAACCCTGTCCTGTGTATGACCCATATGATGGATTAGAATCCATCTTGATAGTATCATCACGATGTAACTGAGATAACATTATCTCACTGTATTGTTCTTCCTTCTGTTTCTTTTCTGTTGAACTTGCACTACCTGTAGTACATAACACAACTTGTGAACATGACCTGTGGTGACCAACAAGACTAAGACACAAACTACAGTAGCAGTCTAATAACATAATACTGTATCATACAGTATGATAATAATACCATATCATACAGTATATATGGTAATACTGCACTAGTATTTTAAAAATTGTTAATTTGAAAATGAATAAGGGATCAATGCAATAAAATGTAGCGAAACAAGAGATGAATGATGGTATTACAACATAGCTGGGTGGGAAAGTCTCTACTTTGGTATTAAACAAAATTATAGCTATTGTGCCAAAGTAGAGACTTTCCCACCAAGCTATGCTGTAATATCATCATCTAATCCAAAACAGCCAAGCTGTAAAAAAAGTGTGCGGCCCTCAGAAAGGCTATGGTGAAAAAAGATGTGAAATCCAAGGTGGCGGCCAAGAAATGGCTGTGATGGTAGGTTAATGGTAAAAATTTTAATAATGACAATTCAGATAAATTTTGTGAAGCGGCACAAAAATTCACCTGAATTGTCGTTATTAAAATTTTTACCATTAACCTACCATCACAGCCATTTCTTGGCCGCCACCTTGGATTTCACATCTTTTTTCACCATAGCCTTTCTGAGGGCCGCACACTTTTTTTACAGCTTGGCTGTTTTGGATTAGATTTCATTTCTTTTTGTATTTGTATACCCCAAAGCCGGCCTATGGCCAGCTTTGGGACTTTTTTAACCTATGTTTTTTTTCTTTACTACAGGAAGAAGAAAAGATGAAGTAGATGTACTTTAAATATTTTATCAGTAAATGTACAAATTATATATATGTGACCGGATTTGTGAGAAGGGATCTTCCACACACATCCAATTTATGAACTTTGGCAGTTCATAATGTCAGATAGGAAAATAGTATTGCCTTGAAATTTGGACAGTGATGAGTAACAACATAGGTTAATACATGAACAAAATGTCAGGTTAGTATCGTCTTTGAGCACAAAGGTATGGTCATTCAAGTTCATAGAATTGGATGTGCGTGGAAGACCCTTTTTCGTAAATCTGGTCACATATAATACATATGTGACCGGATTTGCAAAAAGGGGCCTTCCACACATCCTATTTGCCAACTTTGACAATTGATAACTTCAGATTGGAAAGAGCTATTGCCTTGAAATTTGGGCAGTGGTGATTTCTTTGCAGCGGAACTCTCTACATGATGGTTTCTTTGTAGCTGAACTCTCTACAAGGTAACTTCTTCTAGCTGATCTCTCTACAGGGAGATTTGTTTGTAGCTGAACTATCTACAAGGTAACTTCTTCTAGCTGATCTCTCTACACGGTGATTTGTTTGTAGCTGAATTCTGTACAGGTTTCTTTGTAGCTGAACTCTCTACAAAGTAACTTCTTCTAACTGATCTTTCTACAGGATGATTTGTTTGTAGCTGAACTATCTACAAGGTAATTTCTTCTAGCTGATCTCTCTACAGGGTGATTTGTTTGTAGCTGAATTCTGTACAGGTGATTTGTTTGCAGCTGAGCTCTTTACAGAATGGTTTCTTTGTATCTGAACTCTCTAAAAGGTAACTTCTTCTAACTGATCTTTCTACAGGGTGATTTGTTTGTAGCTGAACTCTCTACAAAGTAACTTTTCTAGCTGATGTCTCTACAAGGTGGCTAGTTTGTAGCTGAACTCTCTACATGGTGGTTTCTTTGTAACTGAACTTTCTACAAGGTGACTTCTTCTAGCTGATCTTTCAATAGGATGATTTGTTTGTAGCTTCACTCTCTACAAGGTAACTTCTTCTAGCTGATCTCTCTACAGGGAGATTTGTTTGAAGCTGAACTTTCTAAATGATGGTTTCTTTGTAGCTGAACTCTCTACAAGGTAATTTCTTCTAGCTGATCTCTCTACAGGGAGATTTGTTTGTAGCTGAACTATCTACAAGGTAACTTCTTCTAGCTGATCTCTCCACAGGGAGATTTGTTTGTAGCTGAACTCTCTACAGGTGATTTGTTTGAAGCTGAACTTTCTAAATGATGGTTTCTTTGTAGCTGAACTCTCTACAAGGTAATTTCTTCTAGCTGATCTCTCTACAGGGAGATTTGTTTGTAGCTGAACTATCTACAAGGTAACTTCTTCTAGCTGATCTCTCTACAGGATGATTTGTTCGTAGCTGAATTCTGTACAGGTGATTTGTTTGCAGCTGAGGTCTTTACAGAATGCTTTCTTTGTAGCTGAACTCTCTAAAAGGTAATTTCTTCTAGCTGATCTCTCTACAGGGAGATTTGTTTGCAGCTGAACTCTCTACATGATGGTTTCTTTGTAGCTGAACGCTCTACAAGGTAATTTCTTCTAGCTGATCTCTCTACAGGGAGATTTGTTTGTAGCTGAACTACCTACAAGGTAACTTCTTCTAGCTGATCTCTCTACAGGGTAATTTGTTTGTAGCTGAACGATCTACAAGGTAACTTCTTCTAGCTGATCTTTCTACAGGGTGGTTTCTTTGTAGCTGAACTCTCTAAAAGGTAACTTCTTCTAACTGATCTTTCTACAAGGCAATATGTTTGTGGCTGCATTTTCTACAGGGTGATTTCTTTGCAGCTGAACTCTCTACAAGGTAATTTCTTCTAGCTGATCTCTCTACAGGGAGATCTGTTTGTAGCTGAACTATCTACAAGGTAACTTCTTCTAACTGATCTTTCTACAGGGCAATATGCTTGTGGCAGAATTTTATACAGGGTAATTTCTTTGCAGCTGAACTCTCTACAAGGTAATTTCTTCTAGCTGATCTCTCTACAGGGAGATTTGTTTGTAGCTGAACTCTCTACAGGTGATTTGTTTGAAGCTGAACACTCTAAATGGTGGTTTCTTTGTAGCTGAACTCTCTACAAGTAAACTTCTTCTAGCTGATCTCTCTACATGGTGATTTGTTTGTAGCTGAATTCTGTATAGGTTATTTGTTTGCAGCTGAGCTCTTTAAATAATGGTTTCTTTGTAGCTGAACTCTTTCAAGGTAACTTCGTCTAGCTGATGTCTTTACAGGGTCACTAGTTTGTAGCTGAATTCTCTACATGATGGTTTCTTTGTAGCTGAACTCTCTGCAAGGTAACTTCTTCTATTGATCTCTCCACAGGGCGATTTGTTTGTAGCTGAACTCTCTACATGATGGTTTCTTTGTAGCTGAACTCTGTACAAGGTAACTTCTTCTAGCTAATCTCTCTACAGGGAGATTTGTTTGTAGCTGAACTCTCTACATGATGGTTTCTTTGTAGCTGAACTCTCTGCAAGGTAACTTCTTCTATTGATCTCTCCACAGGGCGATTTGTTTGTAGCTGAACTCTCTACATGGTGGTTTCTTTGTATCTGAACTCTACAAGGTGATTTTTTCTAGCTGAACTATCCCTTTCCATAGTTGCCTACAAGGTAATTTCTTCTAGCTGATCTTTCTACGGGGTGACTTGTGTGTAGCTGATCTCTATACAGGTTTCTTGTTTCTAGCTGATCTCTTGAATTCTCTTCAGGGTGACTGCTCTATTAGGATGACTGCTCTATTAGAGTATCTCGATCTTGCACTTGCTGCACCAAGTTTGATTTCGTGTTATAACTCCGTGGCTTTAAGTCTGATTCTTCTACACCATTGATGAGCCTTTCTAAGATGATTACTCCATCTCTATACAGGTTTCTTGTTTCTAGCTGATCTCTTGAATTCTCTTCAGGGTGACTGCTCTATTAGGATGACTGCTCTATTAGAGTATCTCGATCTCGCACTTGCTGCACCAAGTTGGATTTCGTGTTATAACTCCGTGGCTTTACGTCTGATTCTTCTACACCATTGATGAGCCTTTCTAAGATGATTACTCCATCTTTACAATGATTTTCAAAGCATTACTCCAAGCGGTTTATCTGTTAGGCGTGGCAGCAGTCGTTTTTTTTTATTAGCTAATCTCGTTTGCGTAATTGTTACACACTGTTGGTTTTTTCGTTGTATCTTCCTGTTTTTTAGCTCGATTTCTTTCAAACCACAAAAGGTTTGAGGTTCAATAGTTAACCTATTCACCCACCGATTTTCAGCTTCTTCTCATACGCGGTTTACCCTGTAGGCGTGACAACATATTGGTGTTATTTTTCGTGAATAATCGCTCATAACTCTTAGCCTGTTTATCGTATTCCAGCCAAAGTTGGTACCGAGATGCGCCTTTATATCCCTCTTCTGTGTGCCAAATTTCAAGGCAATCGGATGTGGCGTTCGAGTTTTATAGCAGTTTTTGTAAGTGTGTGACAAGAAAAAGAAAAATAATAAGAAGAAATAAAACGAAGAAACTGAGCCAATTTTTGAAGTCGCATATCTCGGGAACGCGCCAAGCGATTTCGCTCAAATTTGGAATGTGGAGTGCTGCAGTTGGGGGGCATGTCCACAGCAAAAATCGTCTTGTTTCATCAAGGAAGCACAGAGCTACTGAGGTGCGAAAATTGCGTTTTCTTTCTTCCTGTCAATATACTCACGGGTGTTACGCGCCGGCTTCTTGGGCCGCACAACACACTACCGTGTGTCTTGATTCATCTTTTGTTTTGCTACATTATATCCCCACTTCATTTTTAAATTAACAATTTTTAAAATACTAGTTGCGATGGTACTAGTTATGAAACTAGTTTGGATAAGGCTAAAGTACTAAACCAACAGTTCCAGTCTGTGTTCACTAAGGAACCAAAATCCTCACTACCAGACAAGGGTCCCAGCCCCCATCCAACAATGTCTGATGTGAACACATCTGTAGAAGGCGTTTACAATCTCTTGCTTAACATCAACCCCAATAAAGCTTGTGGACCTGATCAAATACATGGAAGAGTACTTAAAGAAACAGCTGATGTTATATCCCCCTTCTTAAGAACATTGTTTCAGTGCTCCTTAGACTCTGGAGTCATTCCTGATGAGTGGCGATCTGCAAATATTACACCAATCTTTAAGCAGGGTAACCGACAACAACCTTCCAATTATCGACCAATTTCACTAACTTCCATTGTCTCTAAACTATTTGAACAAATTGTAAACTCAAACATCATGAAACATTTAGAAACCAACAACATCCTAAGTGATCATCAGTACGGCTTTCGTCATTCTCGTTCTTGTGAAACATTACTTATCACACTATTACATGATCTATCCTGTTGCTATGATACTGGAATACAGACAGATATTATCTTCACTGACTTTGCAAAGGCTTTCGACACAGTACCACACCAACGTCTGCTGTACAAATTAGACTGGTATGGCATTAGAGGAAATTTGAAAAACTGGATCTCCTCATTTTTGAATCATCGAACGCAGTGTGTTGTGCTAGATGGTATTTCATCTCCCAGATGCCCAGTACTGTCTGGTGTCCCTCAAGGCACAGTCCTTGGCCCTACTCTTTTCTCCATCTATATCAATGATCTACCGGAATCCATTTTACATAGTTCTATTAAACTTTTCGCTGATGACTGTATAATATATAGGGCTATCCGTACCCCTGAAGATGCTGAGAGGTTACAAGAAGATTTATGTGCGTTACAAGAATGGCAGCAGAGATGGCTGATGAAACTAAATGTATCAAAGTGCTTTACCATGACTGTTTTACATCCTAGAAGAAATAAAATCATTACTCCCTACAGACTACACAATCATCTCCTCTCACCTGTTGAACATTACAAATATTTAGGCATCATTATTCAGAGTGATTTGAAGTGGCACCTACATATCCAATCTATCACCTCCAAAGCAAATCAGATGCTTGGTCTGCTAAAGCGTAACTTGAGGACATCATCTATTCACCTTAGAGAGAGAGCCTACCTTAGCCTAGTACGCCCTAAACTTGAATATGCAACTACAGTCTGGAACCCTCATTTAACAACTGACAAGATCGCTTTAGAAAAAGTTCAGAGGCGTGCTGCACGATATGTCAAAGGTATATACTCCTATCATGCTAGTGTAACACAGATGGTTAACGAACTTAAGTGGGAATCACTAGAGTCTCGAAGAGAACAGCTCTCCTTAACTATGCTATACAACATTCTTAAACAAAATGTCTATTTACCACCTGAATACATACCTGAGTTTCATCTACAGACATTACAGTACCAGCTACAGACCAGATCATGCCATATGTTCAGACTCATAGAACCATTTTGTAACACTGACACCTACAAATACTCCTTTATACCATCAACATCAAGGCAATGGAACGTACTACCTCGCTACATCTTTGAAGCGGAAAACACTGACATATTCAAATCTCTGATACGTAACTATTATTTTGCAATCAATAGCTAACATTATTTATTATATTATATCTGTGTATATTCTTCTGTTTGTGAAGTTTTCACAGCAAAATTAAATAATAATAATAATAAAATAGTTTGTTTAGTTTTTGTTGTAGCATGTGACTGTTCTATTAGAATATCATACATGACTGTTGTATTTGAGTGACTGTTGTATTAGAGTATCTCTAGTCAACAAAGGGGTGTGCAGCTAGCTAGACCAATAAGGGATGAGGCCATCCGTTGTTTACTGTTAAGTAAATAGCTAGATTGTTAAGAGGTATGGTCTCTGAGGTATATTGCCACTGATTAGTCCACTTAGATCTTTATTTGATGGGTGTGGTCGGGAACCTGTGTGGCAAATGGGATCCCAATTAGTGCTGTACACCTACAAAATTTTTGTCACTGGTTAATTGCGTACCAATAATTGGCAATAATTGGTTTGTTTTTATATTGGCAGACATAATATGACTGCTGGAAGGTTTAGGATGGTACCAGGGCCGCCCACAGGGGGGGCAACTGGGGCATTTTGCCCCGGGCCCCAGCCTGAAAGGGGCCCCAGGAGGCACCATGAAGGGCCCCCTGAATACCTGTTTAAAAGATTGATATACTCTAATAGAACAGTCAGATCTAAATACTCTAATAATTAGAGCAGTCACAGTATTCTTCAGAGGAGTAGTGTAGCAGGCTTATAGATAAGGAGATATAGATATGGTTGGTGATGGGTATTTGTGACCTTTTTTTTTTTTTTTGGTCTTCAATTTACAGCTTGGGTGAAGGGCCCCACTTTAACTCTTTGCCCTGGGCCCCTTAATTTCTCTGGGCGGCCCTGGATGGTACCAAAGTGACCATCAACATCCTGTCTTGCAATAACAGGTTTTACAATCACATATTTACACATTCTTTGAGGGTATGTTATGATGTTAACACTTGTCAGCAGGGGTAATTTATGGTTTACAAAGTGGGTGGGCAACAACCAGTTAAAGGTTTCTTCATTGGTTATTGGTTGACCTAGACAACACTGGTTAATAACCGGTTAATTGGACACTGGCATACAGCACTAATCCCAATCATAAAGTTGCAATTATCTAGCTAGTATACCTCTTATAGTAGCACTGGGGCTGAAGCGTTTCTGAAATTTAGCTCTGAAATAATTCTGTGGCATCTAAATGTACTGCTGAAGAAAGTGGTGATACAGAAAATTTACGCCTTGATATGGTTTCGTTGGATGAAGAAGACAAGCAACCTGATTGAAGATAAAAGAAATGACAAGGCGCAGAGGGCCTACTCTCCCAAAAGGCACATCCCACTGGTGAGTTTACTATCGTGACATAAAATGGTGGCCATGCATTGCTTTGTTTGGCCTCTAGGCTTGTGATTGTGGTCAGTGAGTGAGCGAGGGAGTGAGTGAGTGAGTGAGTGAGAGAGTGAGTGAGTGAGTGAGTGGGTGGGTGGGTGGGTGGGTGAGTGAGTGAGTGAGTGAGTGAGTGAGTGAGTGGGTGGGTGGGTGGGTGAGTGAGTGAGTGAGTGAGTGAGTGAGTGAGTAAGTGAGACCAAATTTCAAGTTTTGGCAGTTTTTAAAAAAAATTCTACATTTGGTCACCAGTAAGTGTTTTCTTGCTTTTAATGCTGTATTTCATGTTAGATGGACTAACATTATTCCGTAAAGGTGATTTTCATGGCATAAGATGTCTACAGGATGATTTTTGAAGGTGGCATTTAGGCTGCGCATCATTTTCGAGGGTAACCCTACTTAAATAGTACTACTGTACTATTTGATAATAGAGATCTTGATAGTCTGTGTACATGCGTTCCTAACCAAAAGTGTCACCCTGACCTTCACGATGGCTTGGCAACATAATAAACTCAAAGAAACCCCCAGAATGATCCCAAACTTTTCCAATAAGTTTCAATACCATTATGGGATTGATTTCATCACTGTTTGATGTCACTTAAACCAAAGACTTGCCTTTTCACCTACTACAGCAGCTACAATGGATGCATCATGGACTGACCTTTGTCCTCCTTTGTTTCTCCACTATTTGTAGGTGTTGATTTGCATGTATAGTATGTAATGGCTTTCTTGTGCTAGCTATCACAAAATCACTGATGATTTCCTTACAGGATTGATTGCAGAGCCACTTATCACATCGTTCTTCACTTACAGTGCTGTATAAGAGGTAGAACACAGCTGAAAACTGTGAGGATTACTCACTTTGCTATCAGCATTGATAGCATGGTTAGATGCAAAATTTGTTTTATGATATATCTGGTGCATGCATGGGTTCACCAGTCGCAATATTGTTACCAAAGGTAAACAAACAAGTGCAAGGGTATTTGGATTATAATAAAAACTAATAAAACAAGGGAGATTACCTATACTTGCAGCTATGCTAGTAGATTTAATCCACACTTCAGTGATGGAAGTAATAAATAAATGTGTGTACTATTTACTAGTATAGTTTATTTGTTTGTCATGGAACTTTTTCTTACCTTTCTTTTGAGGGTCTAACCATTCTGGATATTATCAGCTGTACCGAAGTTTTCTTTTTAGTACTTAATCATAATCATCATCATAATAGCTGCAGGTGTGAGTGACTTATATAGTGGTGCCACGATATGAAAATTTTCATGTCACTATCACAATAATCACGACATAATTAAATCAATTTAATTTGTGAATATTTTTACAGGACAAGTTTTATTCAGTCTATATATGTATCTTGTTTATTAAGCATCACCACATGTTGTCCTGATATTTTGCAAATATCAAGTCACTTTTCACTAAATAATTCGTGTTTTTTAATATCACAATATGGCATTTTCTCTATCACGATTATACTATCATGATAATCACAATATATCATGGCATCACTACTATGTATACTTTTATATCTATGATCCCTGATTGAATTATAATACATAGAGTGCACAAGCATTGTGTACTTCTATCCAGATATTTGTGATATAAAGTTGTTGGGAGAGACAGCCACACTAATATTACAACAACATTTACAATTAGGAGCACTTACCGTCAGATATTTTATTAGTAATCCCAGCCATAACAGGACTTGATTTCTTCTGATGTAAATGTCTCATATAAATCAACACCAGTAACACCACTATAAAGATGACTACAATAACTACAACTCCTCCTACCGCTCCACCAATAACAGCACCAGATGATCCTCCACTGTCACTTGCTTGAGATGCTGGTTGATCTTTGAAACAAACACATAGTAAACAGAATTCACGAAATTCTCTATACATCTCAAGCTACCAATAACCAATCATAGTAATCATTGGGAATTTTTATTGGAGGATGTTCAGCTCATATATCATATGCGTAGAATATTTTCATGCTGCATAAAACTTTAGTCATGGATTTCATTGCATGCACCTGATCCACAAAAATTGTTCAAGATTCCTTAATGGCAAGTCAACCCTGAAGCATGGTTGATATACTCACATCTCCATCAAAAGATCATGTGGGACCATCTGTTGTTCAAGCAATTGATCTAATTACTTCACTAGTGTATACCTGTCCTCCATGTCATACCATATATTTATGCAAAGTTCACATCATCAAGATTTAACTGCAAAAAGTCTAGCCACGAAACTTAACATGCTTATGGTATACACAATGTATACAGTGCAGGGCAGCCATTAGTAGACAAAATTGTTCATAGTTCCTTATCATTACAAAAAACTTGTATGTATGTATGTAAGACACATGGTAGTGTTTCATGCTGCCAATAAAGCTGGTACAGTGTTATACAATTGTGGATATCAGGAAAATGAAAGAAAAGACAGATTTTTATGTATATAGTTCCAAGGCTTCTCCCCACATTAAAATTGTTCAAGCCATTTCCCAGACACACGCCACCATAGTTTTTCTTTGTTTTTACTCTTTTGCACATTTTGTATAATTAGCCAATTGCTAAAAGTGTGTAACTCTATTGCTGTGAAATTTGGCACTTCTAAAGGGCTCATGAAGATTAATGCATGTACCAAGTATGGTAAACAAGAATTATTCAAGAAGACAAAATTGATTTTAGCATAAATACGAGGTAAATTACTAGAAAATTAATTTGTACATTAGGTTAATCATGGAAGAAGTAAAAAAGAAAGAAATCAGAGTAACAACTATAAAGTTACAAGGCAATAACCAAACTACTTTTTAATCACAGGGTCAAAATCTATTCCAAAACAGCCAAGCTGCAAAAGGGGTGTGGCCTTTCAGGGTGAAATGCTGTGAAATTAAAGATGATAGCTGAGAAATGGCTGCAATGATGTTAGTGGCAACCTTCATCATTAAAAATTGGCATTAACATCATTGCAGTCATTTCTTGGCTGCCACCAATTGATTTCATGATTCTTATCATGGATAGCAGTTGTTCAATCAGGGTGTGGGGTAGTTACCGAGAGCAGACCGCAGTGATAAAAGAAGCAGAGTATTTAAACTGTCTGTGACTGGTATCTGTTGTTCGAGTTATCTTTTAATATGAACTCGGCCATATGTAGTGCTAGGCAATAGCCCTGGGAGGCTGCACCCTTTTTCACAGCTTAGCTGCTTTGAAATAAATATCACTTCTTTTTGTTATTGCAAACTCCTAAAGTCAGCCTATAGCTGGCTTTGGGGTTTTAGCCTATGGCTGGCTTTGGGGCTTTTAGTCTAGCTACGTGTAGTTCTCTTTATTTACTACACGTCTGGAATGATTAACAGTGAAGATATTTCAATTTATATGGTCTATTTAGGTTGTTTAAAATTACTGTAAAATTAGCACATGAATTCTCAACCGGGTGACTTCAAACTCTCTATTGGGTTATTTGTTTGTAGCTGATCTCTCTACAGAGTGACTTGTTTGTTGCTACGAGGACTTGTAATGTAACTGAATGCTCTACTCCGTAGCTTGTAATGTAGCTGAACTTTATTGTTTTACTTATAATGTAGCTGAACCCTCTACAGAGAGACGAGTTCAGCTGCTTACAAGTCACCTAGTAGATGGTTTAGCTACATTGAGAATTTAGCTGTGTTACAAGTCTCCTTTTATCTCTACAGGGAGATTTGTTATGTAACTCTAAGTGACTTGTAATATGACTGATCTCTCCACATACTTGTAATTCAGGATGACTTGATGTAGCTGCACTCTATACTGGGTTAAGTATAACGTAACTGATTAACTGAATACTCTAATAAGTTGATTGCACTATTACAGTATCTTGATCACACATTGGTTACATGTAGTTGCATGTTTTCATATTGCAACACAACTGATTTTAATTCTTAACAGCTGAAGGATTCTACTATGGTAAATAATCACTTAAATTGTAAATTCCAGCTCATTCCCTTCAGCAGTTTGTCTGGTAGAAGTACCAACATGGGGATTTTTTGAAGGGGGTTCCAGAACCAACATTGAGTTACCAGAAGCAGGGGTCTGGGGGCACAGCCCCCAGCTACTGAGAGATTTTTGATATTTTAATGAATCAAAACTCAGAAAATTCCTATATTTTATGTAAAAAGTACAATGCATATAAGTGCCCCTGGTACTAGATAAAGCTACCTAGTGGAAACAGACAGCATAACACATAGAGACACATATAGTAATCTGTAAGTGATAGTTATAACTCACTTGGTATAGGAACCATGAATCTACTGATACAAATGGAATGACTTACAATCAAAAACAATATAACTATATATACAAATATGCATAGCATGAATAGGTCTATGTCTTTAAACACTGTACTCCAAAGCTATAGCAGTATAAGGTCATGCTAAGTTTTTTGCATTTAATGTTACAATGTCTGAAAAACTTCATATGGATATGGATATATTTACATGCATGTTCTATTGGAGTATACCTAAGTATAAACCTAACTGCTCTATTAGAGTATATACCTGACTGCTCTAATAGAGTATATCGATCTTTTTGTCAAGTTGAAGAGGGCTCCGTAAATCCTTTCCTGAGAGATGAATGCAAGCTTTATCAATTGTTGTGCTATGCCATTACACTATATTACTTGCTCATTTTGTCCTGCCACATTAAATGGTGTGTTAGGATCCTGCTTGCAAAAGTCTAAATTTTTACAGGGGGAGGGGGGTTCCTGAACCCCTCCTCCCTATGCCACTCCAACAAATTATGAAACTAGGATCACATACCTGTTAGCATTTTTGCTATAACTCCATGACCATCACCTTGATTTCTGTCAAACCACAAAAGGTTTGCACTACAATATTTATTTCATGTACAGATTGATTTTCCAGCTATTCCATCCAGCAGTTTACCCTGCAGGTGTGCAATCTTGCATAACTTCATTGTTCTTTAACTGATCTGGATGAAAATTGGACTATAAATGTACTGCATTATGCTATTACTGCCTACAAAACTTGAAGTACATCCGAAGACATTTTTTGGGCTTAGTTATACTTAACTAATACTGCCAGACTGTTTTGAAAGAAAATTGACTGTTTTGGGGTGATTTTGAAGCGCAAAAGAGCCCAAAACACCATGATCCTTAATGTACAGCACTTCCATACTGATGATTATTCATTATCAAAATAAGTTACTGTTCTATTGATCTCAAGGGGATTTTCAAGGTCATGAAACTGATAAACTAACCCTAGCTAGCAACCACCAGAACCATTCTTTATATGCAAATGGAAGTCTTCATGGGATGTTTCTATATAGCAGCACAGGAAGTGGTTTTGGAAAAATAATGACTATAATAACATGAAATGCAGGTGCCCAGATGTGGTGTGGGAAGAGTACGGGAAACTACATATAGTTTGATTTGGTGTGATCTTATATAACTCAGTAACTTTTAATCCAATTCTTCTATAGCATTGAAAGGACTTACTGTGATGATTATTCCATCTACATACCAATTATCAACTCACTCCCCTGCCTTGTTGGTACAGAAACTGTTTATGTATTTGTGAAACTCAATTGCCCAGTCATTACACATGCACGGTCATTATCTTGATTCCTTCCAAACCACCAAAAGGCACTCCTACAATGGTCACAAATTAATTTACCCTGTAGCAATTTACACGGAAGGCGTGACAGAAGTTTGATCTTTATTATGCGAATACACAAAGTTTTGTAGTGGGATCCACAATTAGAGTTAGTTAAAATGTGCCAGATTTCAGCTTGATTGTATTATGCATTTGTGTTTTACAGCAAATTTTGTGAAATGTGTGAAAGGAAGCAGGAGAAGGAAAAAATGAAGAAAAACGTTGGTTGCTCATGTCCCGGGATTGGCTAAGGCAAATTTGTTCAAATTTGGGATGTGGATGGCAATACTAGGCAGACAACTTCACTATAAAATTCATACCATTTAGATAAAGGATCATGGAGCTACAACGTGTGTTTTCTTTCTTCCTGTTAAGTATAAACTGGTTTACTATCACATAAAATATAGCAATCTTTTGGGTTTTGGACCATTAAATAGTCAAGGTCTCTGACAGTTGGGAACTGTGCCCCAGACCCTGCTGCTGGTAACTAAGTGCTGCTGTTGGAAACCCTTTATAAAATTTCTGGCTATGCTCTAGTACAGTACTACTGTACCATACTGAACGACCATCTTCTAGAAGCAAAAAAGATGCAATACAGAACTTTGAAAATGCCAAGGATTAAATCCTCAGTAACTGCTGTTAGATATTCACCTTCCTTAACCTCTACCTTTATAAAACAAGTTCTACTTCAATTCTACTTGGTAGGAAAAGTTTTATAATTTAATAGATATGTAAACCATTGGAAGTTTCATGCTTGTTTATAAATATACAGTACTGGGAGGCAAATACAGCACTCAGATTCATCTTGTGCTGTACTAGCCTCTTGACACACCCCTTGTGCTGTATCTTCTGTACACATGCACTGTGGTGCTATAACTATAACATACAGTATTACCGAACTGTGTGATACTACCAGACTGCATCATTATTACAGTACTGTATAGGCCACTCTAGGCCTTGGGGCTTGTTTTATCTATGTATTTACAGGCACAATGATGATTATCATACAGTACGATAGCACTGTATAGTAGGGACCACAAAGGTGTAGGTGTGGCCTATGAAAAAACATCACTCAAAGACCAGCCTCATTTTCTCCAGATGACGATGAAGCAGCATTGTTTAGGCAAAACTAAGCCCAAACAAGCCTTGAGATTGACCCGAAATGCTTTCAACAAGTTGCTACGGATTACGATCATGGTTACGGTCAACATTAAGACCTACCGGGAAGCCTAACAAATTACAAAAGATACCTTAAGTTTTAGTTTTACCACAAGTATTTACACTTAAAACAGCTTCATTACATAAGCAGGAAATTGTATCATGCATTATTACAATGGAACAATATGCTGCCACGAAACACCACATGTATCGACTCCTGTTTCTAATGAGCTGCTTAAAGAATCAGTTGGTGTATTTTCTCAATAATTGCTCCAGCTAAAGTATATCACAACAATGACCTACTTTTGGCGAATAATGCTGCAGAGTGAGTGAACTCAGTACAACTTAACGCCACTCCATGGGACAGCCACTGATAGGCTTTAAGGTAGAGTTATTACTATATTTAACAATATATATGTACTTCATTTGTAATGATAAAATGTATAAATATATACATGATTTACAATTAATTTTAAAGAGTACTTGTCTTGTACACAGCTGGCCTATAGATATGTTCTGTATTACAAAGTCTTGTACTTTCCTTCCCATTCTGTCCCACCCATTCAGATGGTTCTCGCACTACAGGTCTTGGTGATGCCAATTGTGGTAAAATGGTAGTGAAGTAGAATGCTGTTAGCTTTGCAAGTACCGTTTACCAAAAACCTGGATCATAGTCTATTCGATGAATGTGGAGAGTCTTTGTCATGACTACAAAGTCACATTATTAATGCTTTGTACAGAACATAATGCACTGTACTTGATAGTAGAAATCATGATTCTTTTTCAGTTCTAAATGGTTTTCCTTGCTGCAAACTAGGCAAAGTTTTTTACCCTTGTGACAGCTTGTCATGTTTCTGGCTGCGTATGGATTTTTGTATTCAACAATGCCATCTGGAGGATCGGTCGAAGGTTTATGCACCAAGCCATCTGGGCTAGCAGTCAACCATGGATTCTCAACCGATATTACCAATCCAATTTTAGCGGTAGTGATGTTTGGTGATATTACCTTTTTTTGCAACAAGTATTGCTCATTACAAGTATCTTCTTAGACTGTCCCCCATCCTGTAGCTTAATTTCCATGAAATTTAGGTGCTATCAGCTGTTGTATAACAGACTTAACTTGTGTTGTTGGTCTTCTTTTGGCAAGTTTACCAACATTTGATGCTGTCACCCTTATTCTTCTTTCCAGATTGCTTTTGAGTTGCTGTTGCCACCTTGTTCGTTGGTTCTGGGAGTGGTATCTGTTGCAGCTGCTTCAATAACTTTAATTCGTCTTGAGTAATAGAATAACATGACATCACGAAGGTCACTCGTAGGTATATCTGGTAAAATATCTATGGCATTGGGACTATTTCTAACATAACGAGACTAATCCAGTTGTGACTGGAGGGAACTGTCACCTCTTTTCCTTTGTTTTCTTTTATTTATTATTTTTGTTTTCTGTAGTCTTTCTTTTCCTATCACTGGTTGTCTTCTTACATCTTTCTCCTGCCACTGTCTTGAAGGTTTCACCGGCAGGAAGTCCAGTGACCTTTTCCTTTTCCCAACATGTAGGCCCCCATCCAGGTCCATCATGCATTTACAGTGCTGAACCAGCACATCTACCTGTCCACAAACCACATTGTGACTTGTTTATTTGTTTTCCCCCCATCCTCACATGCATGTAACTTTCAGCCCAAGTTTGTGGTGAAGTTTCCTGAGAAGAAGAGGATATACTAAAGTCTTATGTACCTTTAATATTTAACTACTTACCTATGAGTTGATTTGCTTTCCCAGCAAGTCTGCTAGCATACGTTTGTACGTCACAAAGCATTGCATTATCAACTGGGTCATTTTGTTCTGGTAAATCAACAGGTTCATCAGTAGTAGCATCATGCCAAGCTTCCTGCTTCTCTGACAGTATGTCATCCAAAGTTTCATTTTCTAGTGTTTCACTGGTGTGCTGATGATTGTTTGTACTATTGAAACCTAAGAGAGATGAGGTGGTTGATGGAGAAATTCTCCCACCTTGATCGCTGCAGTGTCTTTTGGATATAGCCCCCAAACATTCATTTGATGTGCTGGGGCCAGAAAGAGAGCAGGGTATGCTTATAGGTAAGGAAATAAGCTTTGTTGTATCATTTGGTGTGTTTTTGTTTTTAGCCATCTTGCAGTAATCACTGTTGCACTTATCATGGATCCCAAAGCAGTGTGGTGCACAAGTGAGGATGTCAATCCTAAGAAGTTTAGCTGCTTTTCTGGAGTCAGTTTCTTTACTTCTGTTGGTGAAAGAACTTCGCATTCTTGATGCAAGCCTCTTTCGCATTTGTTGAGTCAATTTACCCCTCCCTTTGTATTGTGGCTTGTCCTTAACTAGTTGTTCCAATGATGTTCTGAGTCATTTCACTGTGTGCTTTGCACACTCTTCCTTTTGTATGTCATATCTCCACTCACAGACATTAGCAACTAGAGTGGGATGAATCAAGCTATCTCCTTCACTAATGAATTTCATGTATCTAACACTATGCTGCTTTTCAGCTGACTGAAAATCCTCCAATATGATGCCAGTTTCCATGGACACTGAAGGACCACTCCAGTTTTTAAAACAGGTATGATTTGTCTTCTTGCTTGCACCAGTTTGTTTATTTTGATACACGCATGCAGCACAAAATTTATTCCTTACTCCTATACATAGAAGCTTTCCAGTTTGCTCAAAGATCACCCCTACCCCTGACAGAGCATTGTAAGAATGTCTATTAGTATGCTTAGACCAGCCACCATCTAAAATGACTGTAATTGCAGGTACTTCATGATGGTAGCTATTCTGCTGTAAAGCAATTTACCATTCTTCTTCTCCTGCAGCTTTCATCGACTTCTCCAAGACATCCCACTACCACTTTCTTATTGCACATTCTGTGGCCATATTTTTACACATAGTAGGAACACCAAGGACACTCACTGACTCTTGGAGGTGATTAAATCCACCACCCACTACCATCTAGCCCCATTATCATCTGACCCCACACTGCTGCAAAGTTGTTGGTCCAATGTTGGCCTCCTCCGGGGTTGGTAAGTTGGTAGAGGTGGAAAATGGGATAACTTCACCACAACCACCACACTTACTTGATACAACTGAAGCCGAACTATGGTGCTTTTTATCAGATATGAACATACACTCCTGTGAGGAGATGGCTTTAGCTATGCAAGGTTGACGTGTAGCAACGTGTTTCGCTACATTGCTGTGTGTTTGTTTAGTAGACTAAGATTGATGATTCTACATTCGGCTGGGTTAATAGCAGGTCCCTTGGTTTTGACTCTGTAACATAAACTAAATACATACACTGAATTGTACATTATGTGTTGTCACTTATTGTTTTTTCTTCTTTTTTCTCCTGCAGAAAACATGACGATAATTGTTGTAATGATTTTTTTGTTGTTCTCCTAAGTAGCTATCCTAAGAGGTGCTAATTAACCTACAGCGCACTATAGTAATTAGTATATAGCATCTATCACAATAGCTTACAGTTTGTGTGGTAGTCATAGAAGCTATAGTCTGGTGATGTGAAATGTTACAGTAAACGACAGAAGTCAAGAAGGCCATCTACAGCAGCCATAAGCTAGCACGCGTAACTTACCTTACATAATAAAGTTATATGGCTTACGTGAGGTAATAGTTGTGGTTGTTGTGGTAAGATCGATAGAAGACCTTGCTAGAATCTGCATATCCGGATTGCTATGTCAAATTTTTGCCGTGTGCTAACAGCTCCATCCAATAGCTCACCACCAATTAGTTAAGTGGTCGTAGGCATAGTGATTAGTAGAGTTTCAGAAGTATCACGTAGTTGTTTGGAAAATTATACTAGATAATGTGTGTTAATAGCAACTGTGCCATTACTTCAATGTAAGATAACTAGTGCCAGGAGTGTGTAGGTTACACTGAATTGGTGTCTGTCAATGGTGTTAAACCTGATAGTAATCTCGAACTTATAAATTCGTCAACAATCTAGCTAGCATAGTAGAAGTTTGATGTATGAAGATTTTCTGACTGTGCACACTAGAAGGACTATTACTTGTGAATGCGTGTTCCAGAATTTTGCTGCTCCACCGAGTGATAAAGGACTGTTTAACATGCATCATTATAGCAATTAGATAGAAATAACACATTGAAATAGTGATAGCTATATTGATTTTTTTAAATGTTACATTTCAAAAAATGTGTGTGGTTGACCGTAACCTTAACAGAATTTTCTACTGACTAACTGGCTGACTGACTAACTGACTGACTGACTGATGCCTTCAGATAAGCGTAACTCAACAACGGCTAAAGCTACGGGCTTGATGTTTTCACTGTTTGATGCTGCTTTGGCTTCCAACAGGTACTTTTTGGCATACCACAATGCGTACAATGCATTCTTCATGGACTTACCAGTGTCCTCCTTTGTGTCCCATTCATCTTTGCTGACAGTGAAAAGTGTTGATTAGCGATAGCACGTGATGGTTTCCGTTCAGAACGGAAAGTGTACAAATTTTTCATAGTGGCTACTTTGATTGCAGAGGTGCTTTTTTAACAGTTCTTGATTTGCACTACTATGTAATGGGTCTAACATAGTTGACAACGAAGCGTATTGGATACTTCACATTTTAAATGATAAAGCTGGGGCATGCAGCGCAATTTCTTTTGCCATATGTGTGGGTTCACCAGTAATTATAATATATTACAAAACAGTTAACAAACAAGTACACAAAATTTTCATCTAGTAGGGCACATCGATAAAAAGTACTGAAACAAGCCGGAGTAGTGCATGATATTAAATCACAGTAAAATGATAAGAAGTGTTATGTTCCTACTGTGCATTTCCGTTATGATATCTTGAGCACAGTAGGGATATAACACTTTTTATTGTTTTACTGTGATTTAGTACAAGTACACAAAATTTTTTTTGGAATTTTCAACCAGAGTAGGGACCATAGCACATCGATAAGAAGTACTGAAACAAGCTGGAGTAGTCCAAGATATTAAACCACAATAAAACAATAAGAAGTGTTATATCCCTACTATGCTCAAGATACCATAATGGAAATGCACAGTAGGGATATAACACTTTTTATTGTTTTGCTGTGATTTAATATCATGTACTACTCCAACTTGTTTCAGTACTTTTTATCGATGTGCTATGGTCCCTACGTACTCTAGTTGAAAATTCCAATTTTTTTTTGTGTACTTGTTTGTTAACTTTTTTTGTACATAATTATTACGACTGGTGAACCCATGCATACCGCATCTGAAATGGTGCCGCGTGCCCCAGCTATAGAGGATTCCACGAATTTATTAGAAACTGGATACTAACCTACATATGCTAAAAATTTTTGTGGTTGAGGAGACTAAGTGTCCAAAAATTTCCACAGATATTTTAAAAACTGCCTTTACAGAAGGTTTTAAGAATAATTGAAAGTTCTGGGGTGGTTAATAGTGAAATTAAAGAGTACTTGCCCAAATATCTTGAAGGAAAGTTGATAAAAAGGTATGCTAAAGTAGCCTTAATGTACGAGAATCCTTGGTTTGAAAGCTGTGATTTGTTTTGTAAGTCGTAGTTTCACAGCTACAATCTTGAAATTCCTAACACAGTACCCCAATGAACCTGTCAGCAATATATGTGTGTTTTGTCCCATTAACGTTGTTTGTCAGTTTACCCCGGTCAGTAGGTCTTACCCTGTTGTGAGCGGGTTTCCACCGTCAACAGATGGTGGTTGTTTTGGTAGGTGTGCAGGGTTCCATGGATTCTCCTATTAATTCTCAAATAGGCCCCTTTTCAACAATTTAACATGATGTATACAGTATGTTTTACTACAAAGGCTTGGAGGTAGGAATGCTTGGGGATTCTAACATTCTCTGAAGCCACAAGAATTTCCGCATTCCAAAGAAAGGCAACTGCCTTTCCCTCCAAGCCATAGGGACCGTAAAACTTCTGTGATATTCCCTGCACACCCACCGCAAAGAATGTCCTCAAATCAAAACGATTTCCAGGTTGGTGTAAATGTTTGCCACATTGCACTGAACTATGTTAAACTGCTTGTATCAAACTGAACCATGTTGAACTGCTCTGGAGTTGACCTGCTAGGGATGGTTTGATCTAGTTCTACATACCCAATATAAACAGTTGTGACCTTGTAATTCAGTTTAGTTCTAATAAACAGAATAAGATGTAAAAAAAAAATTACAGCTAAAATGCATATGGTGACTGTAATGATGAAATGAGGCAAGCATGAGTTCTCCTGTGCATGTTGCTCACTCCTTAACCCAAGTAGTATAATTATAAGCACTGGTAACAGGGGATCAACAGGGGGTCAGGTTATGCTCCCCTGGTAAAGCTAGACCATCTGAGATTGACTGTGAGAGCAATTTAAGTTGTTAAATTCTATCAAAGTATGGTATTAAAAATTTGCTTGACTGCATGTTGTATCAGGATGAGCGTTCTATATTAGGGTGACTGCTCCACTAGAGTATATTGATCTTGCTTGACCAGTTTCTGAAAAGTAAACCTCAGTAGCTATCCACTTGGAGCTGCACTGGATGGACTCTTACTATGTACACTATAAGTTGAACTAAATAGCATACAAACCCTGTTAATGGATGCTTTCAATGCATCTAATGGTCCAATATAACTCCCAGCTCAGTGACTTCAGATACAAATATCTATAGTGAGGCAGCTGCCTCACCTGCCTACACTATAGCTACACCTCAGCAGAGACACAATTAATATGTAACTGATATCGGATCAACTATAGGTACACCTGTAGTAATTAGAAGGTGGATTCATTGTCTGTACTGGCTAGCTCTATAAATGCTTCAAAGAAGCTGCTCAAAGTGTGGTGTAAGGAGGTTTGTACTATGCATTATGCTGACTGCAGGATGAATGAAGCTATAGGTTGCCATTGGAGAATAAGTGAACTTGAAGCGTTGTGCTATTGTGATTAAAAATGAAGACTGGTGTTGGGTTACATAGTTTGTGTGAGAAATAGTAAACATCGGTGCTGCTCAGCATTATGGCATCTCTCGAGTAGGAGACACTAAACCATTCATGTAGAGTACAGCACAGTTGCCTGGAGTGTGTGTGTATGTCCGTCCCATTTACCCTCAGAATCTGCAGTCACAGATGAGGTAGTGGAGCTGGCTGGTGGCCATAAACAAAAGAACAAATGCAGGTTACCATGGGAGATGTGGTCAGCTGTGCTATTATTGTACACTTGCTAAGTGTCTACAGGCTACACCAATCTCGAAATTAGTAAAACAATAACCACAGGCTGCATTACAAGTACGCAACAGCTTTATAGTGTCTATTCACAGCAGTGACAACTCTGGAATGGTCAAACTCAAATCGTACCTGACTTTTTCCACAAAGCTCAAACAGTTGGATTTTTCTTTTTAAAATTACTATGACGTTATATTTTGACCCCATGTAGTGGTAGATGCTATGTTTTGTTTGTTTGTTTTGTTTTGCTTGCCAAAACACACCACAATCTGGCACCTCTGTTTGAATCAGATGATTGAGAGTCCGGGCACTATTGTTCCAACAAAAGTAGACTCAACCCATTCTAATCAGCTAAGGTTTTCCACCAACTCAAACCTTATCATTCAGAAGTATATTTAGTGTTGGCTGCTGTTGCATACATGCGGAACATAAATGATTTGGCACAACCAACAACCTCCACGGCTTGCTTTTCCCACACAATTTGTCCTACAATCTAGCCATAATATATAAGTATAATTCAATGCCCCTGGAATGCCTTAATATTTGCAGATTAGAAAAATTGTATACAGGTTGTGCTGCCCATTAGAGCTGCTCTTGACAGTCTAAGGTAAGAAGTTCATTAGAATATTGAAGCTTGAGGGCATGACAAGCATACACCTAAAAATATTTGAAATGTGGTAATATATATATTTTAAATTCAATTATGTCAGCGAAGTACAATAGCCAAGTTAAACTATCCCTTTAATGGGTCAAGGTGGTGTGTGGACAAGAAGCAGCAATCTAGTGGAAGCAACAGTCATGAACAATTTATATATAGTGTGTTTCTTTTTTTTAGGTTGAGTTTGTTTACAAGTTGCAAGATAGATGGTAAAACACTGGGGTCATTTGAGTGATCAAACTCACTGGGTGTTGTTTGGAATGGCTAAGCTTGCTGGCTTCATCACAGATGCAACATGCTCGGTTTTGTATTTGTCAATTCTCCCTCTTATATCCTTTTAATTAGCTTGGCTGGCACTGGCCATAGTCTCTGTTGTATCTTTGGTATGGACAATATCTATGGGGTTGGTATCCTTGAAATGGCCGACAGGTTAGAAAAGTGGTAATTAGGTACCTCACATAAGCTTTTCCTAACCAAATATCATTACGTGAATGGGAAACATGTGCCATGCCATTTAAAACATTTATTTCCTTCATTCACTTAAGTATTGCCAATCGCAAAACATCTTGTCTGTAGTCACCTCAGTAACACACAAATACATTTATTATGAATATATAGATGTACAAGAATGACTATCTCCACTGCATATGAAATTACCAACATGTGCAATTGTATCTACACACGTGCATGGACATATATATACATACAAATATATAAATAGGTGTTCTACCCCTTTAGGGGAGGGGGTATGGGGGCAATACATTTTCTGCACAGATGAAAACTCTTGTCACCAGTCAACACTGATTGCCACTTAAACTCAACTGTATGCTAATAAGGAGGCACTACCGAGGCATTGCAGTTTGTATGCTAATAAGGAGGCACTACCAAGGCGCACACATTCACCCAGCAGTCCACGCTGGGGCACTGCGGACCCTGAGACCAAGGAGTATTCATTATATTAAGGTCCCAAATGGCATCTATGGAGGAGTGGAGGTGGTCGCATATTGTCTGTACTATTACCTCAGACACACTTATTTTGTTGTAAATGTAATACATGTACCAGAATGACTACAAATGAAAATACTAACATCTAACATACACTATATATTACACACACGCACCCATATTAGTATGTATCAGTGTTCTATTCTTTTAGGGAGGGGGGTGTGGGGGCAGCACCTTAATCTGCCCAGGTGAACGCTCTTTGTTACCGATCAACATTGATTGCTTGTTGCAAATTACCCTTTGCCAAATTATTGTAGTTTGTATGCTAAGGAGGAATGTGTTAAGGCACTACAGAGGTGCACACATTCACCCGGTGGTCCATATCGGGGCACTGCGGACCCTGAGACCAAGGAGTGTTCCTAATAGTAAGGTCCAAACAGCATCTACGGAAGGGGAGTCGCCTACGAACAACAAAGACAAATATATTGTAGCTAATTAGAACTTGCTTGGCATCATTGATACATAGGTTTAGTTGTTAAAAACGGAGCAATCTTGTAACCTCCTTGACGATTGTGGGGACATTATTCTGCGTTAGCAGAACTGTTTAATAGCCTCCATTGGTCCTGTGTTAGCAGTAAAGTTCCCTGACTTTTCTGTTATCTCCTGCTGTAATGCCTTACTGCATCTCTTCTGGGAATCTTTTAGCCGGAATATCAACGAACGTACTGGTGGTAACGTCCAGTCTAGTTCCTTGACTTTTCTATGATGCCTTCCCATGTGTCACTTTGGCGGCATGTCAACAAAACGATGAATGTCTCATTCAGTTGACAGCATTGAACTTCCAGTATAGTTCCAAGACTGTTTCATTTTCTGCCGTAAAGCCCTCTTGCAGCGTTCTTTTTAGGCGGTATGTTAACGAAACGACAAGATTCGCTATGCTATGTAGCACAATGTGTTCTAACACCTCTCCACATGCCTTTTTCTTGTAATGCATACGCAATGTTATTCTCCAATTATTGCCAACCCTTCTCACGTGTGTGCCTGCCCAATTTTCCCCCTAGTCATGGTGGAGCTTCGGGTTAGTCACTACCATAATACACACACGCATGCTTGACTGCAACATTAACCTAGTTTAACTAGTTAAACTCCATTTAGCATTGCTCACTTTCAAGATGCTATGAACAACTCCCTATGCTTCAGGACCAATCCCGGTTAAAGTATTGGGCATAACGTTAACATCTCGAAAGTGAGCAATGCTAATGGATCGAAACACACATATATTGTTGACAAGTTCATAGGGGTACTGTGTAGGGATTTTCCAGATTGTAGTTGTGAAACCGAACAAATCACGGCTTTCAAACCAAGGTTAACCAAGGTTTCACACAAATTGAGGCTATTGTAGTGTACCTTTTACCAACTTCAAGATTTTTTGACAAGTACTCTTTAATTTCACTACTAACCACCCCAAAACTTTCAATTATTCTTAAAACCTACTGTAAACATGGTTTTTAAAATATTTGCAGAAATTCTTGGATGCTCAGTTATCCATTACGTTTTGTTGTCAGCTATTTTCAACCCGCTACACAGCATTATGAATCAAGAACTGTTCGAAAAGCACCTCTGCAATCCACGCATACCAAAAGAAAGAAATGGTGCCGCACGCCCCAGTTTTATCAATTATTATTGTCTGAAAAGTGAATTATCCATTACACTTCGTTGTCAGTTATGTTAAACCCATTACACAGCAGTACAAATCAAGAACTGTTTGAAAAGCACCTCTGCTACCAAAATAGCCACTATGAAATACACGGACGATTTCCACTACGAAGGGAAGCCACCACGTGCTACCACCAAATCAACACTATTTATTTGCTGTCAGCAATGATGAATGGGACACAAAGGAGGACACTGGTAAGTCCATGAAAAATGCATTGTACGTACTGCGGTATGCCAAAAGGCACCCATCGGGCTGAAGCAATGTTGAACAGTGCAAAAATTGAGCCAGTAGCCTTAACTGTTATCGAGTTATGCTTGTCTGAAGGCATCAGTCAGTTACTCAGTTAGTCAGTAGAAAATTCTGTTAAATAATTTAAAAAAAAATTCTGTAGCAACTTGTTGGAAAGATTTCAGGTCAATTTGAAGGCTTTGTTTGGGCTTCGTTTTATCTAACCAATACTGCCTCATTGCCATCTGGGAAAAGTGAGGCTAATTTTAGGGTCATGTTATTTTGTGGCCCACACCTACTCCTTTGTAGTCCCTACTATACAGTACTATTGTACTGTATAATCATGCAATACTCCAGCTTGTTTCAGTACTTTTTATCAATGTGCTATGCTCCTACTCTAGATGAAAATTCCTAATTTTTTTGTGTACTTGTTGAAGATAAATTAAAGTTGTGTTGCATAAATAATTTGCACAATTTTGGACTTCAAATGCAACTCACATAGGCGGTACTTCAAGTGTTACATTGTATTTCCTGGCCATCTTGCTCAGAGTGATTTTTATGAGTAGTCAAATTGCTTTGATTTTGGTGAACAGACTATCAGTAAGTTGTCATATAAACTATTCATAGTCATAGAACAAACTGGTAAGATAGATTAGTTTGGCTATTTAGCGTTTGACAACTGTCATTCACGTGATGTCTTTGTGGGGTTGTTGCTTTAATTTTCCATGATCAGACTATCAGTAAGTGTTCACATAATCTCTTTCTAGTCACAGAACTAACTAGTTTTAGCAATTTACAGTGCCATGCACGTGATCAATTGTGCTGTATGAGTGGGTTGTTTTTGTAACATTTCTTACATAACTGTTCTGTCATAACCGTACTGTATTTTCCCAAATAGCTGCATAACTGTACTGTATGACTCATACAGTACAGCTATGCAGTTAATTGGTACAGTATGGGAAAGCACAGTATGTGACGGCACTTTGATCCTCCCACGCAAAGTACAATAATGTAGGGATCATGAAGGTTTGGGTTTCTTGCCCTTCATTATTATTGAAAAAACAGTCTCACATTTCTTTAAAAAGCTTAGTATGGTTAAGCATTGTCAAATCCCAGTGATCCCAAACCCTTCCAACAAGTTTCTATAGAATTTTTAAAGTTTTGTTGAATTTTCTACCAACTGACTAACTAATTCCTTCAAGCAAGTATAACTTAACAGTATACCATGTGAAACAACCATTTTTGCATTAGTTTCAATTTGATACACATCTTTACATAAGAGAAGAACGGTACGCAAAGTGTGAGTTCAGAACCCACTCATCCCACAGCAAGATTATACTTCACTATAGATTGGACTGACTTTGTTAAAACCTGTGCTACTGATTGAAGAGGCAGATGTGACACAGTAATATGCAGATATATTTTTGGAAATTGACTGTAGTGTTATAGAGGGAACTCCATTGCTATATGGCATATATATTAGATTTGTAGCTGATATTGAATGCTACAAACAGCCCAATAATATATTAGCACTTTTTTTTTGCTTTTCAATGAACTTCTATATAGCTAGTTATGATATCAAGACACACGATAGTGTGTCGTGCGGCCCAAGAAGCCGGCGCGCCACACCGTGAGTATATTGACAGGAAGAAAGAAAATGTCATTTTCACACATTTCTTTCTCAGTGATACCTTATCCGATTGGAACCAAATTTGCTACAAAGTTGCCCGCCAGCTAGGGGAGTCTACTTTCCAAATTTGAAGGAAATCACTCAACCCATTTCCGAGATACGAGTGGCCAAAGTTAGGTTTTATTTTCTTCGTTTTTTTTTCTTCTTCGTCTTTTCGCACACTTGCAAAAATTATTATAAAACGCAAACGCGTACTCCCATCGCCTTGAAATTTGGCACACAGAAGGGCAGTCCAAAGGCGAATCCCAGCATCAAATTTGGTGCAAATCCGATGAATGATTCAGGAGTTATGACCAATTATTCGCGTAAAACAAGATCGATTTGTTGTCGCGCCTACAGGGTAAACCGCTTCATGGAATGTGTTGCAAATTGCTATGTAGATGGAGTAACCATCGTAGGAGTGCCTTTTGGTGGTTTGAAAGGAATCGAGATAAAGACCACTGAGATATGACACAAAACCCAACCTGTGTCATAATTACGCGATCGATTTTTAGGAATAAAAAAGTATTAGTTTTCACGCCTACTAGGCAAACCGCTTAGAGCAATGAGCTGAAAATCGGTGTATAGCTGGAATAATCTTCATTGAAAGTCCTTGCAGTAGTATAGAAGAATTGGATAACAAACCACTGAGTTATGATTCGAAAGCTAACTCCCCGGGCTGGATGGACTGCCCTTGCCTACCACCCCCAGCACAAAGAAAGCATGTGCTGGACAACTGAATAAAAAGGACCAGATTGCTGAAAGTTTAAAAGTCCCTGTGCTCATCAATGCGGCCCATCTCAGGAGAGGCATCAGAGGAGCGATGCGGGATGGACCTACTTCCACGTATGCACATTGTAGCTGACCGAAGTAGAGAAAGAAAAAGACAATGTGCATCGGATAAAAGCCAGAGTCTGACTGTAACTAGTAGAGCCGCGGCGAGATAGATGGTCAGTCAAACAATCTGGTCCTTTTTATTCAGTTGTCCAGCACGTGCTTTCTTTGTGCTGGGGGTGGTAGGCAAGGGCAGTCCATCCAGCCCAGGGAGTTGGCTTTCGAATCATAACTCAGTGGTTTGTTATCCAATTCTTCTATACTACTACCGCAAGGACTTTCAATGAAGATTACTCCAACTCCGTGTAGCAAATGCGAGATCGGGATACTCTAATAGAACAGTCACCCTAATAGAGCATTCAGCTAATTTATTTATTCCATTATAGAATTCTATTACATTACAGGTTATTCTGTAGGGAGTTCAGCTGCAAACAGTTAATCTTATAGACAGTTCAGCAAGAAGCAAGTCACCCTATAGAGAGTTCAGCTACAAATATATTGCTGTAGTGATTCAGAACATTACAAGTCACACTGAAGAGAGTTCAGCTATTAACAAGTCATGCACCCTGTAGAGAGTTCGGCTACACTCTCTAGAGAATTCAGTTACAAACAAGTCACTGTGGAGAGAGTTCAGCTACAAAGAAACTACCCTGTAAAGAGTTCATCTATACAAACAAGTTACCCTATAGAGATCACCTGCAAACAAGTAACCCTGAAGAGAGTTCAGCTACAAACAAGTCACTTTATAGTTTATACAGTGTTCAGCTACAAGTAAGTCACTCTGTAGAGAATTCAGCTACAAGTAAGTCACTCTGTAGAGAATTCAGCTACCAACAAGTCACTCTGTGAAGAATTTTGCTACAAACAAGCCACCGTGTAGAGAGTTCAGCAACCAAAATACTACTCTGTAAAGAGTTCAGCTATACAAACAAGTTACTTTGTAGAGAGATCAGCTAGAAACAAGAGAGAGTTCAGCTAGAAGAAGTCACCCTGTAGAGAACTCAGCTGCAAAGAAACCCTGTAGAGAGATCAAATACAAACAAATCACCCTGCAGAGCATTCAGCTATAAACAAATCACCCTGTAGAAAGTTCAGGTACAAACAAATCACCCTATATACAGTTCAGCTACAAAAAAATCACTCTGTAGAGAGTTCAGCTACAAAGAAGCCATCCTGTAGAGAGTTCAGCTACAAATATTTATTTATTTATTTATTAATGCCTTACAGCACAAGTGCTGAAGGTCTGTAGGACACCTGGTCCTACAGCCTGCTCAAAGACTTTAATTACATAAGGTGTGTTTGAAAAGTTGGAGAAAGGAGAAATAAGTTATGCTACAGTGAGATCAGTTTGAAACAAGAGATTTCAGCTACAAACAAATTAACCTGTAGAGAGTTCAACTATGAACAGATCATCCTGTAGATAGTTCAGCTAGATACAAGTCACCCTATAGAGAGATCAGCTAGAGGAAATCACTTTGTAGAGAGATCAGGTAGAAAAAAGTTGCCTTGTAGAAAAACAAACCATCATGTAGAGAGTTCAGCTGCAAACAAATCACCCTGTAGAAAATTCAGCCACAAACAAATTGCCCTGTAGAAAGATCAGTTAGAAGAAGTTACCTTGTAGAGAGTTCAGCTACAAAGAAACCATTCTGTAAAGATCTCAGCTGCAAACAAATCACCTGCACAGAATTCAGCTACAAACAAATCACCCTGTAGAGAGATCAGCTAGAAGAAGTTACCTTGTAGATTGTTCAGCTACAAACAATTCACTCTGTAGAGAGAGCAACAAGAAGAAGTCACTTTGTAGAGTGTTCAGTTACAAAGAAACCACCACGGAGAGTTCTGTAATAAATATATGTATTATATATATAATTTGTACATTTACTGATATTATCAGAAATATTTAAAGTACATCTGCTTCATCTTTTCTTCTTCCTGTGGTAAAGAAAAAAAGACAGGTTTAAAAAGTCCCAAAGCCGGCCTATGGCCGGCTTTGGGGTATACAAATACAAAAAGAAATGAAATCTAACCCAAAACAGCCAAGCTGTAAAAAAAGTGTGCGGCCTTCAAAAAGGGGTGGTTCTATGTGTATCTTGTCCTTACAATACATCATCATTACATCATTGTGTATTTGTTTAGTATATACCACAGTAGTAGGAAAGTGTAGTTAATAGTAACACTGGTAATATGGGTAACATGGGTAGCACGGGTAGTACTGGTAACATTGGTAGCATGGGTAGCACTGGTAACATGGGTAGCACTGGTAACATGGGTAGCACTGGTAGCATGGGTAGCACTGGTAACATGGGTAGCACTGGTAACATGGGTAGCACTGGTAACATGGGTAACACTGGTAACATGGGTAGCACTGGTAACATGGGTAACACTGGTAACATGGGTAGCACTGGTAACATTGGTAGCACTGGTAACATGGGTAGCACTGGTAGCACTGGTAACATTGGTAGCACTGGTAACATGGGTAGCACTGGTAACATGGGTAGCACTGGTAACATGGGTAGCATGGGTAGCACTGGTAGCATGGGTAGCACTGGTAACATTGGTAGCATGGGTAGCACTGGTAACATGGGTAGCACTGGTAACATGGGTAGCACTGGTAGCATGGGTAGCACTGGTAACATGGGTAGCACTGGTAGCACTGGTAACATGGGTAGCACTGGTAACATGGGTAACACTGGTAACATGGGTAGCACTGGTAACATGGGTAGCACTGGTAACATGGGTAGCACTGGTAACATGGGTAGCACTGGTAGCATATGGGTAGCACTGGTAACATGGGTAGCACTGGTAACATGGGTAACACTGGTAACATGGGTAGCACTGGTAACATGGGTAGCACTGGTAGCATGGGTAGCACTGGTAACATTGGTAGCACTGGTAACATGGGTAGCACTGGTAGCATGGGTAGCACTGGTAACATGGGTAGCACTGGTAACGTGGGTAGCATGGGTAGCACTGGTAGCATGGGTAGCACTGGTAGCATGGGTAGCACTGGTAACATTGGTAGCACTGGTAACATTGGTAGCACTGGTAACATGGGTAGCACTGGTAGCATGGGTAGCACTGGTAACATGGGTAGCACTGGTAACATGGGTAGCATGGGTAGCACTGGTAGCATGGGTAGCACTGGTAACATTGGTAGCATGGGTAGCACTGGTAACATGGGTAGCACTGGTAGCATGGGTAGCACTGGTAGCATGGGTAGCACTGGTAACATGGGTAGCACTGGTAGCACTGGTAACATGGGTAGCACTGGTAGCACTGGTAACATGGGTAGCACTGGTAACATGGGTAGCACTGGTAACATGGGTAACACTGGTAACATGGGTAGCACTGGTAACATGGGTAGCACTGGTAGCATGGGTAGCACTGGTAACATTGGTAGCACTGGTAGCATGGGTAGCATATGGGTAGCACCGGTAACATGGGTAGCACTGGTAACATGGGTAACACTGGTAACATGGGTAGCACTGGTAACATGATGAGCACTGGTAGCATGGGTAGCACTGGTAACATTGGTAGCACTGGTAACATGGGTAGCACTGGTAGCATGGGTAGCACTGGTAACATGGGTAGCACTGGTAGCATGGGTAGCACTGGTAACATGGGTAGCACTGGTAACGTGGGTAGCATGGGTAGCACTGGTAGCATGGGTAGCACTGGTAGCATGGGTAGCACTGGTAACATTGGTAGCACTGGTAACATTGGTAGCACTGGTAACATGGGTAGCACTGGTAGCATGGGTAGCACTGGTAACATGGGTAGCACTGGTAACATGGGTAGCATGGGTAGCACTGGTAGCATGGGTAGCACTGGTAACATTGGTAGCATGGGTAGCACTGGTAACATGGGTAGCACTGGTAGCATGGGTAGCACTGGTAGCATGGGTAGCACTGGTAACATGGGTAGCACTGGTAGCACTGGTAACATGGGTAGCACTGGTAGCACTGGTAACATGGGTAGCACTGGTAACATGGGTAGCACTGGTAACATGGGTAACACTGGTAACATGGGTAGCACTGGTAACATGGGTAGCACTGGTAGCATGGGTAGCACTGGTAACATTGGTAGCACTGGTAGCATGGGTAGCATATGGGTAGCACCGGTAACATGGGTAGCACTGGTAACATGGGTAACACTGGTAACATGGGTAGCACTGGTAACATGATGAGCACTGGTAGCATGGGTAGCACTGGTAACATTGGTAGCACTGGTAACATGGGTAGCACTGGTAGCATGGGTAGCACTGGTAACATGGGTAGCACTGGTAGCATGGGTAGCACTGGTAACATGGGTAGCACTGGTAACGTGGGTAGCATGGGTAGCACTGGTAGCATGGGTAGCACTGGTAGCATGGGTAGCACTGGTAACATTGGTAGCACTGGTAACATTGGTAGCACTGGTAACATGGGTAGCACTGGTAGCATGGGTAGCACTGGTAACATGGGTAGCACTGGTAACATGGGTAGCATGGGTAGCACTGGTAGCATGGGTAGCACTGGTAACATTGGTAGCATGGGTAGCACTGGTAACATGGGTAGCACTGGTAGCATGGGTAGCACTGGTAGCATGGGTAGCACTGGTAACATGGGTAGCACTGGTAGCACTGGTAACATGGGTAGCACTGGTAACATGGGTAGCACTGGTAACATGGGTAACACTGGTAACATGGGTAGCACTGGTAACATGGGTAACACTGGTAACATGGGTAGCACTGGTAACATGGGTAGCACTGGTAGCATGGGTAGCACTGGTAACATTGGTAGCACTGGTAGCATGGGTAGCATATGGGTAGCACCGGTAACATGGTTAGCACTGGTAACATGGGTAACACTGGTAACATGGGTAGCACTGGTAACATGGGTAGCACTGGTAGCATGGGTAGCACTGGTAACATTGGTAGCACTGGTAACATGGGTAGCACTGGTAGCATGGGTAGCACTGGTAACATGGGTAGCATGGGTAGCACTGGTAGCATGGGTTGCACTGGTAACATTGGTAGCATGGGTAGCACTGGTAACATGGGTAGCACTGGTAATATGGGTAGCATGGGTAGCACTGGTAACATGGGTAGCACTGGTAACATGGGTAGCACTGGTAGCATGGGTAGCACTGGTAACATGGGTAGCACTGGTAACATGGGTAGCACTGGTAGCACTGGTAACATGGGTAGCACTGGTAACATGGGTAGCACTGGTAACATTGGTAGCACTGGTAACATGGGTAGCACTGGTAACATGGGTAGCACTGGTAACATGGGTAGCATGGGTAGCACTGGTAGCATGGGTAGCACTGGTAACATTGGTAGCATGGGTAGCACTGGTAACATGGGTAGCACTGGTAGCATGGGTAGCACTGGTAGCATGGGTAGCACTGGTAACATGGGTAGCACTGGTAGCATGGGTAGCACTGGTAACATGGGTAGCACTGGTAGCACTGGTAACATGGGTAGCACTGGTAACATGGGTAGCACTGGTAACATGGGTAACACTGGTAACATGGGTAGCACTGGCAACATGGGTAACCCTGGTAACATGGGTAGCACTGGTAACATGGGTAGCACTGGTAGCATGGGTAGTACTGGTAACATTGGTAGCACTGGTAGCATGGGTAGCACTGGTAGCATATGGGTAGCACTGGTAACATGGGTAGCACTGGTAACATGGGTAACACTGGTAACATGGGTAGCACTGGTAACATGGGTAGCACTGGTAGCATGGGTAGCACTGGTAACATGGGTAGCACTGGTAGCATTGGTAGCACTGGTAACATGGGTAGCACTGGTAGCATGGGTAGCACTGGTAACATGGGTAGCACTGGTAGCATCGGTAGCACTGGTAACATGGGTAGCATGGGTAGCACTGGTAGCATGGGTTGCACTGGTAACATTGGTAGCATGGGTAGCACTGGTAACATGGGTAGCACTGGTAATATGGGTAGCATGGGTAGCACTGGTAACATGGGTAGCACTGGTAACATGGGTAGCACTGGTAGCATGGGTAGCACTGGTAACATGGGTAGCACTGGTAACATGGGTAGCACTGGTAACATTGGTAGCACTGGTAGCATGGGTAGCACTGGTAGCATATGGGTAGCACTGGTAACATGGGTAGCACTGGTAACATGGGTAACACTGGTAACATGGGTAGCACTGGTAACATGGGTAGCACTGGTAGCATGGGTAGCACTGGTAACATGGGTAGCACTGGTAACATTGGTAGCACTAGTAGCATGGGTAGCACTGGTAGCATATGGGTAGCACTGGTAACATGGGTAACACTGGTAACATGGGTAGCACTGGTAACATGGGTAGCACTGGTAGCATGGGTAGCACTGGTAACATTGGTAGCACTGGTAACATGGGTAGCACTGGTAGCATGGGTAGCACTGGTAACATGGGTAGCACTGGTAGCATGGGTAGCACTGGTAACATGGGTAGCACTGGTAGCATGGGTTGCACTGGTAACATTGGTAGCATGGGTAGCACTGGTAACATGGGTAGCACTGGTAATATGGGTAGCATGGGTAGCACTGGTAACATGGGTAGCACTGGTAACATGGGTAGTACTGGTAGCATGGGTAGCACTGGTAACATGGGTAGCACTGGTAGCATGGGTTGCACTGGTAACATTGGTAGCATGGGTAGCACTGGTAACATGGGTAACACTGGTAATATGGGTAGCATGGGTAGCACTGGTAACATGGGTAGCACTGGTAACATGGGTAGCACTGGTAGCATGGGTTGCACTGGTAACATTGGTAGCATGGGTAGCACTGGTAACATGGGTAGCACTGGTAACATGGGTAGCATGGGTAGCACTGGTAGCATGGGTAGCACTGGTAACATTGGTAGCATGGGTAGCACTGGTAACATGGGTAGCACTGGTAGCATGGGTAGCACTGGTAGCATGGGTAGCACTGGTAACATGGGTAGCACTGGTAGCACTGGTAACATGGGTAGCACTGGTAACATGGGTAGCACTGGTAACATGGGTAACACTGGTAACATGGGTAGCACTGGTAACATGGGTAACACTGGTAACATGGGTAGCACTGGTAACATTGGTAGCACTGGTAGCATGGGTAGCACTGGTAACATTGGTAGCACTGGTAGCATGGGTAGCACTGGTAGCATATGGGTAGCACTGGTAACATGGGTAGCACTGGTAACATGGGTAGCACTGGTAACATGGGTAACACTGGTAACATGGGTAGCACTGGTAACATGGGTAACACTGGTAACATGGGTAGCACTGGTAACATGGGTAGCACTGGTAGCATGGGTAGCACTGGTAACATTGGTAGCACTGGTAGCATGGGTAGCACTGGTAGCATATGGGTAGCACTGGTAACATGGGTAGCACTGGTAACATGGGTAACACTGGTAACATGGGTAGCACTGGTAACATGGGTAGCACTGGTAGCATGGGTAGCACTGGTAACATTGGTAGCACTGGTAACATGGGTAGCACTGGTAGCATGGGTAGCACTGGTAACATGGGTAGCACTGGTAGCATGGGTAGCACTGGTAACATGGGTAGCACTGATAGCATGGGTTGCACTGGTAACATTGGTAGCATGGGTAGCACTGGTAACATGGGTAGCACTGGTAATATGGGTAGCATGGGTAGCACTGGTAACATGGGTAGCACTAGTAACATGGGTAGCACTGGTAGCATGGGTAGCACTGGTAACATGGGTAGCACTGGTAGCATGGGTAGCACTGGTAACATGGGTAGCACTGGTAACATGGGTAGCATTGTTAGCATGGGTAGCACTGGTAACATTGGTAGCACTGGTAACATGGGTAGCACTGGTAGCATGGGTAGCATGGGTAGCACTGGTAACATGGGTAGCATGGGTTGCACTGGTAACATGGGTAGCACTGGTAACATGGGTAGCACTGGTAACATGGGTAGCATGGGTAGCACTGGTAACATGGGTAGCATGGGTTGCACTGGTAACAGGGGTGGCACTGGTAACATGGGTAGCACTGGTAGCATGGGTAGCACTAGTAACATGGGTAGCACTGGTAGCGTGGGTAGCACTGGTAACATGGGTAGCACTGGTAGCATGGGTAGCACTGGTAACATGGGTAGCACTGGTAACATGGGTAGCATGGGTAGCACTGGTAACATTGGTAACATGGGTTGCACTGGTAACATGGTAACATGGGTTGCACTGGTAACATGGGTAGCACTGATAGCATGTACGCAGCAGTACTGTAATTATGTCACAGCAGTACTGGTACATTATCACTTGTAAAGCAAGTTTAATTCAAGACTTTAGCCAGTGTTCACTTCATGGGTAGCACTGTTTGGACACACATGCCAATAGACACTACTTTCCCAGTCTCAGGTTATAGCTCATTGTAAAAGGAAAGTTTTTAACAACTGTAGCAGAGAGAACTGTGTTACGCTATCGTGAACCGACTTTTACTTTAAGGCATTACTAATGTCCATTTTATCCCATTGGGGTTGAAATAGCTCAAATACATGAGAAGTTATAATCAGTCAAACTGAAGGGTATAAAGGTCACATATACACTTTATGTACTGTTATGGTATACCAAGAGTCCATAATCTAATACAGCATTTCTCCATCAACAAGAGTCCATTGAGCTAATTAGAAGTGCTGATTGTTACCATATGACCACATTTTATTTATATTCATTCCAAAGAAGCCTTGTATTAAAGGGAGTCAAAGAGCTTAAAGGGCTGCCAGGGCTGCTTGCCAGCTGGAGGGCAGCCATTCAAAGACATTGGAATGTAATAAGATGGTTTGGTGGTAGCCATTGGTTAATTAATTGATAGTTTGGTAGTGACCACAGACCAAACCCCAGCAGACAGTGGGGTAATCTACTTGTATTGAAATGCAAAGTGCTCTTATTACAGTAGTATCATTGAGTACCATCATTTAACAGGTATATAGTGAGTAAGTGACTGCATTTATACATACTCTAATGGATGATTCGAAGTCACAGATTATCCAATTATGAACAGAGCTTAGCCCCAGCAGGTTCAGATAAACAAGGTCCCACTGTAGATAAAATGTGGTCATACAGGACAAAGTAGACATCTCTTCTTTCATAGACTTTTGATGAATACACATGTGATACACACACTTGATTTGTACATACATTAATGATACACACTTCATGTACTTACGAGGAGTACCTTAGTGATACACATTTGATGTACTTATGATGTGAACCTTAATGATACACTTGTGATACACACTTCAAGTACTCACGATGTGTACCTTAGTGATACACATGTGATGTACTCATGCTGTGCACCTTAATGATACACTTGTGATACACTTGTGATACACACTTCAAGTACTCATGATGTGTACCTTAGTGATACACATGTGATGTACTCATGATGTGCATCTTAATGATACACTTGTGATACACACTTCAAGTATTCATGATGTGTACCTTAGTGATACACATGTGATGTACTCATGCTGTGCACCTTAATGATACACTTGTGATACACACTTCAAGTAGTCATGATGTGTACCTTAGTGATACACATGTGATGTACTCATGATGTGCACCTTAATGATACACTTGTGATACACACTTCAAGTACTCATGATGTGTACCTTAGTGGTACACATGCGATGTACTCATGATGTGCACCTCAATGATGCACTTGTGATCACACAATTCATGATGTGTACCTTAATGATGTACTCATGATGTGTACCTTAGTGATACACTTGTGATACACACTTCAAGTACTCATGATGTGTACTTAGTGATACACATGTGATGTACTCATGCTGTGCACCTTAATGATACACTTGTGATACACTTGTGATACACACTTCAAGTACTCATGATGTGTACCTTAGTGATACACATGTGATGTACTCATGATGTGCATCTTAACGATACACTTGTGATACACACTTCAAGTATTCATGATGTGTACCTTAGTGATACACATGTGATGTACTCATGCTGTGCACCTTAATGATACACTTGTGATACACACTTCAAGTAGTCATGATGTGTACCTTAGTGATACACATGTGATGTACTCATGATGTGCACCTTAATGATACACTTGTGATACACTTGTGATACACTTGTGATACACACTTCAAGTACTCATGATGTGTACCTAGTGATACACATGTGATGTACTCATGATGTGCATCTTAATGATACACTTGTGATACACACTTCAAGTATTCATGATGTGTACCTTAGTGATACACATGTGATGTACTCATGCTGTGCACCTTAATGATACACTTGTGATACACACTTCAAGTAGTCACGATGTGTACCTTAGTGATACACATGTGATGTACTCATGATGTGCACCTTAATGATACACTTGTGATACACACTTCAAGTACTCATGATGTGTACCTTAGTGGTACACATGCGATGTACTCATGATGTGCACCTCAATGATGCACTTGTGATCACACAATTCATGATGTGTACCTTAATGATGTACTCATGATGTGTACCTTAGTGATACACTTGTGATACACACTTCAAGTACTCATGATGTGTACTTAGTGATACACATGTGATGTACTCATGATGTGCACCTTAATGATACACTTGTGATACACACTTTAAGTAGTCATGATGTGTACCTTAGTGATACACTTGTGATACACACTTCAAGTACTCATGATGTGTACCTTAGTGGTACACATGTGATGTACTCATGATGTGTACCTCAATGATACACTTGTGATACACACTTCAAGTAGTCATGATGTGTACCTTAGTGATACACATGTAATGTACTCATGATGTGTACCTCAATGATACACTTGTGATACACACTTCAAGTAGTCATGATGTGTACCTTAGTGATACACATGTGATGTACTCATGCTGTGCACCTTAATGATACACTTGTGATACACACTTCAAGTAGTCATGATGTGTACCTTAGTGATATACATGGGATGTACTCATGCTGTGCACCTTAATGATACACTTGTGATACACACTTCAAGTACTCATAATGCAAACCTTAGTGATACACATATGATGTACTCATGCTGTGCACCTTCATGATACACTTGTAATACACACTTCAAGTACTCATGATGTGCACCTTAGTGATACACATGTGATGTATTCATGCTGTGCACCTTAATGATACACTTGTGATACACACTTCAAGTACTCATAATGTGCACCTTAGTGATACACATGTGATGTACTCATGCTGTGCACCTTAATGATACACTTGTGATACACACTTCAAGTACTCATTATGTGCACCTTAGTGATACACATGTGATGTACTCATGCTGTGCACCTTAATGATACACTTGTGATACACACTTCAAGTACTCATGATGTGTACCTTAGTGATACACACGTGATGTACTCATGATGTGCACCTCAATGATACACTTGTGACCACACAATTCACGATGTGTACCTTAATGATGTACTCATGATGTGTACCTCAGTGATACACATGTGATGTACTCAAGCTGTGCACCTTAATGATACACTTGTGATACACACTTCAAGTAGTCATGATGTGTACCTTAGTGATATACATGGGATGTACTCATGCTGTGCACCTTAATGATACACTTGTGATACACACTTCAAGTACTCATAATGTGCACCTTAGTGATACACATATGATGTACTCATGCTGTGCACCTTAATGATACACTTGTGATACACACTTCAAGTAGTCATGATGTGTACCTTAGTGATACACATGTGATGTACTCATGCTGTGCACCTTAATGATACACTTGTGATACACACTTCAAGTAGTCATGATGTGTACCTTAGTGATATACATGGGATGTACTCATGCTGTGCACCTTAATGATACACTTGTGATACACACTTCAAGTACTCATAATGTGCACCTTAGTGATACACATATGATGTACTCATGCTGTGCACCTTAATGATACACTTGTAATACACACTTCAAGTACTCATGATGTGCACCTTAGTGATACACATGTGATGTATTCATGCTGTGCACCTTAATGATACACTTGTGATACACACTTCAAGTACTCATAATGTGCACCTTAGTGATACACATGTGATGTACTCATGCTGTGCACCTTAATGATACACTTGTGATACACACTTCAAGTACTCATTATGTGCACCTTAGTGATACACATGTGATGTACTCATGCTGTGCACCTTAATGATACACTTGTGATACACACTTCAAGTACTCATGATGTGTACCTTAGTGATACACACGTGATGTACTCATGATGTGCACCTCAATGATACACTTGTGACCACACAATTCACGATGTGTACCTTAATGATGTACTCATGATGTGTACCTCAGTGATACACATGTGATGTACTCAAGCTGTGCACCTTAATGATACACTTGTGATACACACTTCAAGTAGTCATGATGTGTACCTTAGTGATATACATGGGATGTACTCATGCTGTGCACCTTAATGATACACTTGTGATACACACTTCAAGTACTCATAATGTGCACCTTAGTGATACACATATGATGTACTCATGCTGTGCACCTTAATGATACACTTGTGATACACACTTCAAGTAGTCATGATGTGTACCTTAGTGATACACATGTGATGTACTCATGCTGTGCACCTTAATGATACACTTGTGATACACACTTCAAGTAGTCATGATGTGTACCTTAGTGATATACATGGGATGTACTCATGCTGTGCACCTTAATGATACACTTGTGATACACACTTCAAGTACTCATAATGTGCACCTTAGTGATACACATATGATGTACTCATGCTGTGCACCTTAATGATACACTTGTAATACACACTTCAAGTACTCATGATGTGCACCTTAGTGATACACATGTGATGTATTCATGCTGTGCACCTTAATGATACACTTGTGATACACACTTCAAGTACTCATAATGTGCACCTTAGTGATACACATGTGATGTACTCATGCTGTGCACCTTAATGATACACTTGTGATACACACTTCAAGTACTCATTATGTGCACCTTAGTGATACACATGTGATGTACTCATGCTGTGCACCTTAATGATACACTTGGATACACACTTCAAGTACTCATGATGTGTACCTTAGTGATACACACGTGATGTACTCATGATGTGCACCTCAATGATACACTTGTGACCACACAATTCACGATGTGTACCTTAATGATGTACTCATGATGTGTACCTCAGTGATACACATGTGATGTACTCAAGCTGTGCACCTTAATGATACACTTGTGATGCACACTTTAAGTACTCATGATATGTACCTTAGATGATACACATGTGATGTACTCATGAGATGTCTATGGTGCATTCATTGTAAGTTTTAGAAAACTACAATATTTGTAACTTTCCTTTGTTTGTCTACAACTTTGCATTCTGCTTTGCAAGTATATGTGACCAGATCTGTGATTAGGAGTCTTATAGCCTTTCCAATTGTGAACGCATCAAGTAAAAATGGAACCTTAGACATACTTAAAAAAAACCTTTTACTTTAGACTCATGTTGTGCAATGCATTGACTGTTCACATGCCAAAATGGTAAGGATATGAGGTATAGAACCCATAGTTTTTCAGCCCATAACTGCATGAAAGGACACACACGTCATTAATTGATGACAATTGTATACGTACATACAGTTATAAAAATGAAAGCCAACGTTTGTTTGAAATAAAAGTAGTGTACATGCGTTTAAGATTAGCAAGTTTGGTTGCTGATATTTGTTTGGTACAATTTTTTTCCTTGTAGGTATCATCTTCAGTGCATAACACATTTTCATCAATACTTCGATCACTTTGCAGGTGTATAGTAGAATTGGTATAGCTTCCAGTATAGCAGAGCTTCCTTACTTTGCTGACAACCTTTCCAGTTGCTGAATTTTTTACAAACTGGAAGTCATAGAGGCTACGAATACCCGAAAATTTGGAGTATTTTGATAGCTTATTTCGCCAGTCTGACACAATACTACCATCATCAACAATAACTTCGGCATAGGAAGGATTACTTTTTGTAGCTCTTCTGTAGTAAATACATCACTTTTATTGTATGTTTTTGAAATTTTTGAAAACAACAAATCAGAAACAAATTTGGTGTGACCCGGAATCATGAATGATACACGAATAAAATCTAGTTTACCTTGCTGAATCATTTCCATAGCCCAAGCCATTGTAAAACAGTTTTTATTAGTGCTAGAAGCATTATCCAAAAACAAATGTACCCGACGCACAAAATCTGGTAAACCAGCAAGGTAATGAGTGAGATAGGAAACTGTATGGTCTGTATTCTTTGGACTAATTCTTTCATCAAACAAGTACACAGCAGCTTTATTGGTGGCATGATTGACAATGCCAAACACATCGTGGTTGAGTTTCTGAAAATAGTAGGTGCTACCAGGCTGAGGTGACTCACCCCAGTAAGGAACTAGCTTTCCCATTTGGTAGTCTGCACTTACAACAAGGTTAAATTTGTGCTTCAATGTTGCTAATTTCCTATCCTCAGTTTCTGTAAGGCAAGGCTTCTCAACAAACTCTAAAATTCTTTCCCACTCATCAGCGCACTGTACAGTGACTTTCTGATAGTAGTCGTGTGCTCCTTTGGCTTCTTCACGATGTATCTCTAGTGAATGTTTCATACCACTTAATTCAGCTTCCAAGTGCTTCAGATCATCGGGCAAGGTATCAGAAGATTGTTTCTTACGATTTATGGTAGTCTGTTGTGAGGAAATCTTTGTCTTCATTTCTGCACAAGTATCACAATAGTCTTCTTGATGCAGACAAATCGCATGTTTAGGTCGATGCTTCTTAAGCCAGTTATGGGATGAAGCATTGGAATACTCTCCTTTGCCAGCCTCATGTTGTGATCGGTTGAATTCTCCTACAACTGATCGTCTAGCACGTTCTTCATAGTTGGCAATACCAGTTTTAGGAGTTTGTATTGTAGAAAAATTTGGAAGAAAGTAAAATGTTGGACCAGTAGAGTCTACACTACGGCCATTCGGCTGACTGTTAACATCAACAAATTCTAGAAAATCATTCATAACACATGTCTTGGTATAATTAGATACTTTTCCACTGTTTCCGTGTCTTGAATGGGGAGTTCTAACATCAACTGTGGCAGATGGATCAAGAAACCTCCACCATTTCTTAAAACTAACATCTAAACCTTCTGGCATCACAACATACTCACCAAGAGGTTCCTTTTCAACTTCACCTTTTGACATACTCTGTAATGGCTCCTTAAACTGTTTTCTCTTTATAACTCTTTGACAAGCAATCCTTTGCTTGGATATCCCAAAGGCGATTCTAACACATGCACAACAGAAAAGATAGTTCCCCATGGCGTCAAACATGTTCTCTCTTAACCAGTCATTCTGGCGCTTCACATCCCGATAATGTGTACCCGGCTTTTTGGGGTTGGGATTAACCTTCTTCTTTTTCTTTAGTTCAGTGCCTTGATGAACTAACTGCTTAAATATATCGGCGTATCAGAGAAGAACAGGAACAAACACTTTGCGTAGTAGCACAGATAGTATAGTATCTGTGGTAGTAGTTCCCACACTGTCGTCAAGGCTGGTCCCGCTGGTGTCATTAGAACTACCTTCTGAAAACGAAGTTTCCAGGGACGGTGTATGGCAGTATGGATGCCTTGATGCTCCACCTAAGTAGTGCTCTTTTTGTTCCTTTCTTCTCTCCTTCCTTCTTGTTACTTTCGGCGTGGATTCCACATGTCTTAAACGGCACGGAAATATGCGGTAATATTAATAAATATACCCAAATATCCGTGTAGTACGCGAAAATATATTTCTAAACTTTCCAAGTTCAATTATCTCAAAAAGTATAAACGCGTCTAAGGTTCCGTTTTTACTTGATGCATTCACAATTGCATATACTTGGTAATCCATAACTTGAGTCTTGACATGTAAGTATGGTACCAGCCTGAAATTTGTTCACTTTACACTCCTAACATAGTAATATTCCTGGATGTAATTTTAAAACAATAAGTTAAACACATATCAGTTATAGCTCATCAAAATTTGCAAAATTTGGAAAGGCTATAAGACCCCTTTTCGCTGATCCAATCACGTATATAAAAAAATATGGAATAAATTTTGAAATCACTCAGTGGCCAGTGATCTGTACTTACCATTAAGGCGATCTGCCTAAAGGGGCCTAGATTTGTAAGTTCATATGAGTTAGAAATGCTACTAAGCCAATTGTATATTTGCACTTTTTATACGCAGCTGTATAGCTACAGTACAATGTCTCCAGTATTACACATGTTTCCAGGATTACTTTTACTTATACCCATATCACCATTGTTGTCCGTATTACCATTACGTATGGATTCACCAGCTATAATTCAATATGTAAAAGGTTAACAAATGTTCAAGTATACTGGAGGTCTGGCTGATGAAGCCACTATCTTTTACAAATGTCTGGCTTCTCTTTTGTCCAATGAGTGGGGGGATAGTTACTCGGTTACTCTAGGCTGGCTCAGTTGCCGTCTTTCTTTGCTGCACTCTGCTATTGCCTGTATCCATGGTGCTTGATCATCATCTGGTCACTTTGACAGAATTCCACCTCCAATGGATCTGGTTAGAGTGGAATCACGCTTAAAGAACTGATTTCTGTATGAGCTTTCTGTTTTGTTTATTGTACTTGTGTATTTACCATTTTAAAAAGTATACTGCAGACATACTAGTAGTCATTAATCTCTGATTCTATACTGACTGAATTAGGGATTAAGCAACATCTGCTAGTAAATTAAATATGCAGGTATAGGAAATCTCACTACTTTTTACTTGTTTATGTACTTCTAAGGTTGGGCAATGTTTCAATAAATCACCAACATCACCTAAGCAAGTTCTTGCAATACTATTATCACAAGACGCAAGTTTTCACCTTTGTAATATTATTACATAGGCAAAATTTATCATAATTTGCAATAATCATTGCATTTATTATCTATTTTGCATCTCTGATCTAGGCCTCACATTTGATACAGTCCATGCATATCATTGCTAACTATGCCAGTTTGTTACCTTGTTAGCAAAGAAATTGTGCTTTTAACCTAATTCTCAATGAAAACAAGTAGTTATATGGACTCTGGCTTGTCTCACTCTGTGGTTGTGTTTCAATTTTCACATGCAATATTGCAATAATCGCCTCATGTAATAATCGCATGTCACAAGTTCAATATTGCCCAACCTAGCCGAATTTTAATTTTTCCTTCTACTTGTACAGTAATGCTAAGAGTACCAGTATTCCATAGAGTGGGTTATTTTTGAAGGGTTTATAATTTTGTATATAATTCAAATAAATGATTCTTAAATTTATGTCAAGACATTCTATTATACAAAATATTGAATTATATGGTTGTCAAATGTGCTTAGTGTGGGCATGTACATACACAGCAGTATGTTGTTAAATGGCGGTATCCCATAACTCTTCGTCAATATTTTAAACAAGTGTCAAAGAAACTTCTAGATCCAGACAAGCCTATATCTCAAGTAATAACACTAGCTTTGATTCAGGATGCCAATGCGGTCTATCTGAAAACTGCTGCTCAATCCAACACAAATCATACAATCAGACTTACAGGAGTTCAACAGTCTAGATTTGCTTAATAGCATGGTGATAAGGAATGATTCATCATTTTACAAACCAATATTGTGTACAAGGAATCCCAGAAGTTCAGTCAGCACATGAAAGTACAAATATACTAGAGTTTTACTAATCGGAGCGGTGATTTCTAGAACCCGGTGATTGCTAGAAGCTGATAATTAGCTGTTTTTACTATAATTGGAAATTGGTTGTAATTGGCTGTGGCCAGCAGATTATTGGTCTATTTAGCAGCAGCAGCTGCAGTACCACCAGAAGGCTGGTGGCAAAGGCTCTGGGGCATCTGGATCAGTGGAATGGAATGGTGGAATGGACTGGAATGGAATGGTTGACTGGAATTGAATGGTGCAATGGAATAGTATTTAGGTAATTTCAATTACTAGTCACCTCTTTATAAAGACCACCTTCTAACAAAGACCACCTCTTTATAAACACTGTTTAACTTTATGTTTAAATTGCTGCTATCTTGTTGTTTTAAAGTGTATCCTCATAGGATGGTCTTATTGATCAGTTGTGTGCCGCATGCCCTAGAAAAGTCAGAGTGATATCTGATTTGTAATACAGCCATGCAAAATCAGTTTGGCTGTACAAAACTGACATACCCATCAAGCTAAAAATAACTGACAACTACAGGAGAATAATTTTTATAAATTATAGCCAGTTAGTTGCCGGTATTGATATTCATTTCTTGGCTTCACCAGATATCATGGCCTCACCAGATATCATTATCTGGTGAGTACAAGAAATGAATGTCTATACCAGCAACTAACTGGCTATAATTTTTAAAAATTTGGTCCTTTATCACTGACTAAGCACAGTGTTGCTGCATTTCTAAGTAATTACGTATACCTTTAACTATAATTTTCTAGTAATTTAGCTGCCTTTTTCTCCTCTATAATGACAATTGGAAAAGGTACCAATTACAGGGAATTAATTAGGAATGCAGCAGACTACACAAGTCAATGATAAAAGACCAAGATTTTTTAGTTGCCAGTATAATTAACATTCATTTCTTGGCTACACCAAATGTTAGCTCCATTAGTTGCATTGCTTTTAGTTTTGTGGATGTATCGTCTTTTTTTGTATATAGCCAAGCTGTTTCTGTGTGGGGTAGTTATTACTGTATTTATAATAAATCAGATATCACTCTGGCTTTTCTAGACACAACATGTGGCACACAATTCATTGATAAGACTGTCTTATAGGGATATATCACTCTAAACAACAATAAAATGATCTTTGTAAACAGGTGGTCTTTATTAAGAGGTGACTACTGACTGAAATTACCTAAGTACCATTCCATTCCAGTCCACCATTTCATTCCACCATTCTATTCCACTGAATCCAGACACCCAAGGCTCTGGTACTACTTAAGTTGATGTTTTGTAGAAACCACAAAGATAAACAGTGATGGTTTAGGCTGCTCTTGTCTGACTACCAACTTTAAGTGTACAATATCAGCATTGGCTGGCTTTACTAGCACTACTTTTGGTGGAATATATACACAAGTATAACTTGCAGAAACGTATCAGTTAACTATCAGTAAAACATGGTAAAAATATATTGGATATTGGTTTTCCCAAAAAACAGTAGGAGTCATTACAACATTAATATTATTCCTTGCCTTTATACCCTCCTCTATCACAGTGCCTGGACATGAGGTAGAATTCTGAAGGAAGCAAGCATCCAGTCAACATGATTGAGTGTGGGTTTGGTAAGTGTACAGATGAAGGGGGCCTATTAAATTAGGAAAGTAGTGGTAAACTGCCTAGCCAGCAAGAAAGGAACATAATGCTTAGGTGCAAAACAGACTATTTTAGGATCTATATTTTATTTATGCCAAAATTAAACCAATTTAGAGGGCCACAGAAAGACAGTAATGAACTGTCTTTCCACCCAAGCATTATGATCCTGTAACAATATTTCATGCTCCTATGAATGATTTTTAACCAGGCATATAAACAGGGGGTGAAGGAGACAAGGGGAGAGGCACAAACAAGTTCAGATTCACCATCTAAAAGGAAGAGGAGAGAGCACTCTTGAGTTGTAGTTGAAATAACATTATGTGTGAAACAGCACTCAGCATAGTCTTCATGGTTGAAATATATTTTAGGTTGTTGTAAGACTTAAAAGCAGTTACAATGTTGCAACTCTGCCAGCAATACTTTTTTGGAGTTGTTTAGTTTGCAAGAAAGGTGTTGTTAACCAGTCACTCAAACTTGGGCATGAGATGTAGCCTATATAATCACATTGTGAACCCATTTGTTACAAGTGCTTAACTTATGATGATTAAGGTAGTAAAAAGGAGCACCAAAGATGTATTCTTACATAGAGCATAAAATATGCTATGGACCCAATGGTAGATTAAAGTGAGGTGGGGTATTTAACTAATGATACTGTTTCAAGATTTTAGTGTTGTGCTAAATGTCTTTTTAATAAAAGCATTTTGCTCCCATGATACACCAACTAAACATTCGCTACTGCATTGTGGATGGCTAAGTGTTGGCATATGTATGTACTTAGTCTAAATCTCTATAATATTGAAATGCATGTGAACTATTATCTGTTGTTATGTGAGGCTCCATCCACATTACTGAATGTGTAGCCATTCTGTTTGTTGGCTTTTTCTTTCAAGTGTATAACTATTAGCACTTTACTCAAGAATTTTCAATCCCTTATAATTGCAGCCCAATGGTTTGTCAGTTACTTTACCAAGTGGAAGGTGACTTTTATTTATTTTTATTTTATGAACACTCCCACCAAGATTGGTCCACTTTTATAAAGATGGCAGTTGTAATATTTTTTTTTGTCCTAACTGCTTCTTTTAGCAGTCTATTTTTTAGTGCAGCAGTAATTTGTATGCACTTAGATGAAAGCACAGACATGAGACTGCTGATAAAAGCATGCCACACTAGTGCCTATCCACACTAGTGCTTATCATTACTATCGCAGTAATGATGTATTGCTATCACCCTCATGGTTGAATATCACAATATCACTCTATCAATGTAGCCATGTGGTATTTGCTTTTCGTCTTAGCAAGATCCTGTGTTATTGGTACACTCATGTCTATTCAGGTAGAACTGCACTTTCAAATATGTGATATGTTGGTATTGCCACTAAAGCAGTAAGATAATATACAATGAAATAACAATGTTTGAAAACATAACATTGCACAATTGTACGCACAAACATATAGAATGTAGTGGCAATTAGTCAGCTTCCTGCAGCTGGGGAGGGGAGTTATAATGTGAACTACTGACCTCAGCATGAGTGGGTAGTGGGTAGCACTGGTAACATGGGCACTGGTAGCGTCGGTACATATTACTGCATTACAATACAATAATCATTGGTCATAATTCCTACTTAATAACATCTGTATTACCTATGTCAACTTCACTCATGATACTGTGCACAGCATATCCAACTTACCTATGTGCTTTCCATGTTACCAGTGCTACCCATATTACCAGTGCTACCCATGTTACCAGTGCTATCCATGCTACCCATGTTACCAGTGCTACCCATGCTACCAGTGCTACCCATGTTACCAGTGCTACCAGTGCTACCCATGTTACCAGTGCTACCCATGTTACCAGTGCTATCAGTGCTTTCCATGTTACCAGTGCTACCCATGTTACCAGTGCTACCAATGTTACCAGTGCTACCCATGTTACCAGTGCTACCCATGTTACCAGTGCTACCAATGTTACCAGTGCTACCCATGTTACCAGTGCTACCCATGCTACCAGTGCTACCCATGCTACCAGTGCTACCCATGCTACCAGTGCTACCCATGCTACCAGTGCTACCCATGTTACCAGTGCTATCAGTGCTTTCCATGTTACCAGTGCTACCCATGCTACCAGTGCTACCCATGTTGCCAGTGCTACCAATGTTACCAGTGCTACCCATGCTACCAGTGCTACCCATGCTACCAGTGCTACCCATGCTACCAGTGCTACCCATGCTACCAGTGCTACCCATGCTACCAGTGCTACCCATATTACCAGTGCTACCAGTGCTACCCATGTTACCAGTGCTACCCATGTTACCAGTGCTACCCATGTTACCAGTGCTACTAGTGCTACCCATGTTACCAGTGTTACCCATGTTACCAGTGCTACCCATGCTACCAGTGCTACCCATGCTACCAGTGCTACCCATGCTACCAGTGCTACCCATGCTACCAGTGCTACCCATGCTACCAGTGCTACCCATATTACCAGTGCTACCAGTGCTACCCATGTTACCAGTGCTACCCATGTTACCAGTGCTACCCATGTTACCAGTGCTACCAGTGCTACCCATGTTACCAGTGTTACCCATGTTACCGTGATACCCATGTTACCAGTGCTACCCATGCTACCAGTGCTACCCATGTTACCAGTGCTACCCATGCTACCAGTGCTACCAATGTTACCAGTGCTACCCATGCTACCAGTGCTACCCATGCTACCAGTGCTACCCATGTTACCAGTGCTACCCATGCTACCAGTGCTACCCATGCTACCAGTGCTACCCATATTACCAGTGCTACCAGTGCTACCCATGTTACCAGTGCTACCCATGTTACCAGTGCTATCAATGTTACCAGTGCTACCAGTGCTACCCATGTTACCAGTGTTACCCATGTTACCGTGCTACCCATGTTACCAGTGCTACCCATGCTACCAGTGTTACCCATGTTACCAGTGCTACCCATGTTACCAGTGCTACCAATGTTACCAGTGCTACCCATGTTACCAGTGTTACCCATGTTACCAGTGCTACCCATGCTACCAGTGCTACCCATGTTACCAGTGCTACCAGTGCTACCCATGTTACCAGTTTTACCCATGTTACCGTGCTACCCATGTTACCAGTGCTACCCATGCTACCAGTGCTACCCATGTTACCAGTGCTACCAGTGCTACCCATGTTACCAGTGTTACCCATGTTACCGTGCTACCCATGTTACCAGTGCTACCCATGTTACCAGTGCTACCCTTGTTACCAGTGCTACCCATGTTACCAGTGTTACCCATATTACCAGTGTTACTATTAACTACACTTTCCTACTACTGTGGTATATACTAAACAATTACACAATGATGTAATGATGATGTATTGTAAGGACAAGATACACATAGAACCACCCTCAAAAAGGCTATGGTGAAAAAAGATGTGAAATCCAAGGTGGCGGCCAAGAAATGGCTGTGATGGTAGGTTAATGGTAAAAATTTTAATAATGGCAATTTATGTGAATTTTTTTGCCAAGACCAAGCGGCACAAAAATTCACCTGAATTGTTGTTATTAAAATTTTTACCATTAACCTACCATCACAGCCATTTCTTGGCTGCCACCTTGGATTTCACATCTTTTTTCACCATAGCCTTTTTGAGGGCCGCACACTTTTTTTACAGCTTGGCTGTTTTGGGTTAGATTGTCTATACAGTACTAATCAACTGCACAACTGTACTGTACGGGTCATACAGTACAGTTATGCAGCTAATTGGGCAAATACAGTAAAGTTATGTGGAGAATTTATTTAAGGAATGTTATGTAAACAACACACTGTAAATCACTAAAACCAGCCAAACTAATCCTACGAGTTCATTCTATGGCTAGGAATAGATTGCATAGTACTGATCGTCTGATCACAAAGCTTTTTAAACACGGCTCCACTAAGACAGCATGATTGATCACATGTGTGACATTGTAAATCGCTAAAACTAGCCAAACTAATACTATTAGTTAGTTCTACGACTAGAAATAGATTAGTTAAACATTTACTGATATCCTGATCAAATCACCAAAAATCGCAGCTGTATGAGACTAAAGAAAATCGTTTCGAGCCAGAAAACCAGGAAGTACAATATAACAGTTAAAGCACCGTCTATGCTTGCTTGTGTGTATGAAAAATACAGCACTCAAGGGGAGTCTCGAGGTAAATACAGCACTTGGCTTCGCCTTGTGCTGTATTAACCTCTCGACACACACCGTCGTACCGTATTTTCCATATACACACGCGGCGATGCTTTAACTATAACATAATTCAGTGTTCCAGAAAAATAATCATATAGAGGTTTGCGGAATGTTTGCAACACAACCGTAAAGTGCCAACCAAAAAACATGATCTATTAACTTTGAAATGCATCACCACAATGTTGCATGACTTCCTGTATTGCAAAGATTCTGCAATTCTCTGTACAGACCACCACGTGCACATATGGTAGGATTTATTTTGAGGTTTACGAGCCTTGATTCCGAGTGCACGTTCCAAACAATGTTCTAGAGGTTGCTTGTACTGTGTTTTTCCAAGATCTTGAGGTATACGAGGCACCATGTGCTAACAATGCGCACGCATGTGAGTTACGAAATTTGTAAGTTAAAGTGATAGAGAGTTAAATAATGTACTGTTAATACTTGTGTTAGTCTTATACTGTTCATGAATCAGTACTAAACTGAATAAAACGACGTGCAAAACCGAGTCAGCACTGTCCCATTCGGCTTCAGATGCGCGCGCATTGTTAGCGCATGGCGCTTTGTACTGTCACGGAAATATCGGTCCGGGTAAAATCGGTCCGGCCGGACCGATTTTGGATACCAAAACTGGTCCGGCCGGACCAAATTTGGTTGACCAAGTTTAGTCCGGCCGGACCATTTTTGGCATCCAAAATTGGTCCGGCCTGACTAAAATTGGTCCGGCCCCAACTTGGTTGGCCACATGCACCCCCTGACCACTTGGAGTTGGTCCGCAGGTGTACCCGGCATTGTGTGAACAGGTCGGTCCATGCTAATTTTTTTGTGACGGATCACTGCAGCCGACTTAGCCTGGAAACTATATAAATGAGTAGCGTAGTTTTGTTTCCCGAGTTGATTTATGGAAAATGCATTAGTAGCTAGAAACTAAATTCCATGTCATAGCTATATGCAGCGATTAACACAGTCGCAAAATTAATGCTGTTTTAATTTAAAGCAGTGTGGGATGATAAAAGTCCTGCATTCTTCTCCATGTCAATAGCTAGCTGTCCGAGTGGGAAGTAGAGGTTTTCTTCCGGCATACATTAGCTACATCAATTCAAATGCATAGTCAATACTGGACTCATGGTGTGCAATGTTGCATGCAAAAACATAGGTATCAAGATGTATGTTTTTATATGCTCAATAAACTTCACAAGCATCATCGGCTCTGCAGTGTTTGGTTGAATCTTTCATCCAGCCTGTTAGTGTTGATTATGACAAACAACTAGCTATAGCAACATGGTGGAAATCACCAGCCTATGCTGGATCACTTATACTTGAGGATGGTAGATAATATATAAAATCTATTATTAAAGCATGTCTTATCTTCAACTTCTGCATAAAGCTCAGAATTTAATTTGTTAATTCTGACCCTTGGTCAGTTCTGGGAATACCCATGCACGCATTGTCATAAACAGCTACACATATCATCTCAGGGACTGATCCAGCGGGTGGCTAGCCACCCACCATGCATGGCCTTGCAGCCACTCAGACATGCATTATGTAATAATGCTGAATATTACTGATCATGAACACTCTTTCGTTGTATCAATGTGAACTAATTCCCTGCATTGCATCAGATTCCAATGTTAGCTGGCTATAACCTTACACAGTAGACGGTAGCAGTATACATGAATTTATCTATGATCATGGGCAGTATTAACTATATCACCAGGTAGAGGACTTCTTGAAGGAAAATATGGGGTCTGCTTTAGGATTGAGTCAATTTTACTTTTATGTCTGCAGCAATTCACCCTAAGGGTGTGGAATAATGCGACTGCCTCAAAATTTTAAGTTGGCTAAGTAGTGAAAAACATACTGAGAATATTATAGCTATAACCTTTATTTAAAGTGATGTTTCTTCCTGCAGGGCATGTCATTAGTAGGAGATGATAGTTCACATTTAGTTATTCAATGGAGCAAACCTAAACTATCATCTCCTACATATCACATATGAAAGAGAGGAATGTGCAGTATATGCACAGGTGTTACAGGTGTATTACAGTTTGTTTTAACCACTGGTGTTAACTCATGATCAGCCTGTACTGGGATTACAAAATACATTATAGGCCAGGGAAACTTGATTACTAGTTTCTCATCCCCAAAAAATCAGATTTCCATGCGGGCAGGAGGTCATGTTTCATTATTCATTAGTAAAGAAAACACTCCAAATCAATCTGTCTGTTATAAAGGTTAACTAAAATTAAGAACTATTACTTACATATTAGCTACCACCTTTTCTGAGGTGCAAGTGACATTTGCTGTGCTGTAAAATGATAACCAGCTTTCCTAACATCAAAATACGTGTGCACATGATTGATAACAGCAATAATGAAATTAGAGGTGGTGGGGTAAAAAGGATGCGGGTGGGGATGAGAAACAATTTATCAAGTTTGCCTGGCCTTTTTATGTTCACAAGGGCATGCTACTAGCTATGTGCTTCACTGTACAAGCTAGACGATAATATTGTCAGCCCTTCTTCCCTGCAGATGTAGCTACCAAGACATTCAAGACTCTCATCTTAAAATCTGGGCCAGCCACCCACCTTGGTTTATTTCTGGATCAGTGCCTGCATCTCCTACTGGTATATGTGCACAGGTGAAAATTAGTAAAATTTTAAGTAGTGAAAAATATACAGGGAATATTATAGCTATAACTTTTAAGGAAATGTTTATACCAGTAGGAACATGTGATCAGTAGAAGATGATAGTTCACATTTAGTTATTTAATGGAGCAAACCTAAGCTATCATCTCCTACATATCACATACAAAAGAGAGGAATATACAGTATGTACACGTGCAGGTGTTACAGATGCATTGTTCTAACCATTAGTGTTAACTCATGATCAGGCATTATATGTGCATAAGAGCACAGTGCACATGCTACTGTGCATGCGCTTCACTGTACAAGCCAAACAATAACAGTGTCAGCTCTTCCGGCCTGATGTAAATATTAAGACATTCAGGATTCTCAACTTAAAATTTGGGCTAGGCTGGGTAGCCACCCACCTTCATTTATTTCTGGATCAGTGCCTGGTGATGAGTGTTATAGGTGACTGCTCTAATAGAGTATCTCGATCTTAAGCACCTCCAATGCAGCTATAGCTGATCCCGTGCATGCAATGATTCGTGCCCTTGTTGGATAACCTTTTAATCACAAATCCTTGCAGTGATAATGCCTGCAGTGCTCATTATTCGAGATTGATAAATGAGAATAGCTATAGCTAAGTCGGCTGCAGTGTTCCGTCACAAACAACTTATAGCTATGCATCATTGGTTGCATGCGTTAGTGGTCCACCCGGACCCATTTTGGTAGACCAATATTGGTCCGAGTGGTGAGGAATGCATGTGGCCAACTAGGTTTGGGCCGGACCAATTTTGGTCAGGTCGGACCAATTTCGGATGCTAAAAATGGTCCGGGCGGACTAAATTTGGTCGACTGAAAATGGTCCGGCCGGACCGATTTTTGCCCCGGACTAAAATTTTCGTTACAGTACACAGCAAGATCTTGGAAAATATAGTAGGACAGGGTATATATATTTCAACAACTGTCTGACACTAAGATACAGATATGTAATTGCATACTTACGTGATGTCAGAAAGATGAAATGAATTTCGAGGTTAAACAAGCAATTTTTGTCCATTAAAACAAACTGGCGAGGTCACTAGCACTGCTCATGCGAGATTACGCCTCTACTGAGCTATTGCAGTCAACACACAGGATCGTGATAAATACAACCAGAAGAAGAAATACCACTACGTTCCTCGACCACTACTGTACGCTCTCCTCCCAATGTTTATAGTTTACTCACGTGATCTGTTGATGGTTTCATCAAGAGCTAGGCCTTAGTCTGGGTGTCACTAAAAAGAGGAATGGGAAATTAGGAAATGGGAAACGGAGTATTTGCGTTTTCGTCGTATTTGCAGTATTGCTATTAACTGAGGGCGTCTCAAAAGGTTACCATTATTCCACGGAACGGCACGGAACGGAATGGCATATTCCGTGACATTATTCTCCGGAAAGGAACAGAGCAGATACACGTTACCCTCAGCGCATCAACTAGTATATTGTTTGGTGGCCATGGGCGTCCTAGAACGGCTAAATCTAAGGGAAGTTCTATACACTACATTCAGCTTTATGGCTATCATGTCTACAAAGCTATAACATAAAAACTATAGCTAGTAGCTATTATGTCTGATTTATTACAGTAGCTATACTAATAAGAACTTAAAATTCAGTCTCTCAACTTGGACCAGTCCCTAAGTCTCAACTATGTACATAGCTATATAGCATGTTTGATTTAACCTTGATGGCACAGTAAAAAAAAAATCTTATAGGAAGCAAGAATACAGTTAGCAGCAAAAATTGAATAAAATATTTGTTTATAACACCAACATTATCAAGTAAAATAGGTGACAAAGTAATAGCAAGAGCTAATAATAGTATACAGTAAATTAACACAATTAAATTAAAAGCAGTACAGCAAATAACATGGTACAGCGATAGACTACACTGCAACAGTTTCTAAACACTAACTAGTTTCAACACAGCTTTGACAACTCCAGCGTACATTCTTTGCCTAAGGTGCTTCAATAGAAACTGGAGAAATGCATACATCCCCATGGTACCATTCTGAACACTCCGAACAGCATGTCATTGGAGGTTGATGTGGCATGCCAGGCATCCAGTAAACCTTCACTTGTTCAGTATATTTAACATTCAGATTTTTCTTCTTTTGCCTCTGATTGATAACATAGAAAAACATTGCTGTTCAATAATGGCTACACATCTTAGGTTGGTCAAATACTAGTGCACCAGGGTTTTCACCTAAACACAGTAGCAACTGCATATGCAATGCTGAACAAACCACAATCATTAGATCCAGTCTGTTTATGAACATCTACAAAGTTCAGGTTAAATTCTGATTTGCTAGCGTGCAGTAAACAGGCCACTTGTGTTAGCTGCCATAAGAAAACATACTATCAAAAACCAACACATCTTTTCAGATTGACTACTAGCAAGGTTACTAATTGTCACCCAGTGATTTCTGTTGCTGTCATGTATAACTTGAGTGAAAGCACTTTCAACAATCTAACAACTCATCGTCAACCCATACCCAACATCTTGAAATTTTGTTTGAACTACTTGTTCAATATTATATTGGCTATAACATTGATAATTGCAACATTAATCCAATCACCCGACAATACCATAGCCTTGTCCACGTCCATCAAGTGTAATTCATCAATCCAGGAATGGGTGCCTTCATCTTTGGGCAATTCTCTGTATGTATCAGCAGTCTTTCTTTAGCAGGAGGATGCTGCTTCTTTTCACCAAGTCGTATACTTTTGCACAAGTTTTTGGAAGCTTTATGGACAGGTTAACTCAATGGAGAGTTGTCCAAAAGGAGTGATCCACCGTGTGATGAGCCTTCCTCATTGCATACTAGATGATCTACATGTTGGAGCATACATATTAACAATAACAATAACTGTTAACATAATGATATTAATTACAAAACAAGTAAGGAAATATCAATCCTTTTTTCCCACTAAAAAATTCTATAATCAAAAATGTATGGTTAATTGTTAGTGGCAGAGCCAATATTATAAAATGGGCTCTAAATACAGTAGAAACTTGGTCAGCATGTTCTATATAATGTCATTGGTGTGAATCAAGCAAACAAAGAACAGTATTGAGAGAGAAAGTGGCAAAATGGGTGCTAGCATAGATTTACCATTAGATGTTTGTGTATCACCACCACAATGTGACACTGTAGTGCATCAAAAAGCTACTATCGATGCTATTCTTGTCCAGAAAGTAAGCAATGACATTTTGTTGTTGGTCTTGCCATTTTTTTTCTATTTACTGTAGTAAACAACTATAGGCTACCAACACTTCAGTAATCCCACCACAGGCTTCTATTGCATTTAGCAAACCCATGCAGATATCAAAGAAAGAATATTGATAAAATTTTAACTAGGTACAAATTATCACCACTAGTGTTCATTTTGCTCAATTGATGGTAAATTCGTTCTAAAGTTGTTGCAGTTAAAAAAAATTATAAAATTGTAGCGCAAGTCACCAATTATCAGCAGGTACCAATTATCGGCACTTGTAAACTATACTATGAGAGGCTACAGGGTATATGGAGGCTACCAAGTTCCACAATGGGCTGTTATATCCTCTAAAACATTTCTTAGAATCATTTTCATTGGGTAATTATTGTTGTTAAAGCGCTATACAAGCTATGCTGGTTAAGCATGGAATTGCATAAAATAATTCTATATTGGAAACCAGTAGCTTTTACGTCTAACCTGAATATCTCTTGAATGGCTGGCCTCACAAAGAACCAGCGAGGCATTATGGAGTTACATCAGTACAAAATCACACACTGTGCCGATAATTGGTCAATCATGGCACAATAGGCATTGCAATTTTCCTTATAACAAGATGTCCACTCACGTGAGATAATTAAAATTTGGTGTGCTAAGAGATGAAGGACTGCTCTATTAACTGGTTCAAACTGGAAGTTTGTATGCCATTGAATTAAGGAATTACAACTGCGTGATGAAATGGTGCCGATAATTGGCGACTTACACTAGCTAGGTTTGGAGCATTCAGGCTGTTCCACTGAGAGACAACATGTCAAACAAACACACACACTCACCTCTTTTACTGACACCCAAAAGATCCTTGTCCACTCACATACGTTTTCAAATTCTGTGTTAGGGCCATACTTAATGTAACATACAGCAGTACTAAATTTCTCTTTCCGCATAAATCCGGCAAGCCAAAAGTTCAGTTTTCAACTGAGTGGCCTTTGTTTGTAAAACTCTGAATCTCTTAGTACACTCATCAAAAATCACGGCGATCTGCTAAAGTACTTAAAACGTAATTCTCAGTCCTTCTTAGCTCTGGTCTACCACACTGGTTCTGCCATCCAGGTCATTTTCCACTCTGGTTCTCCGTTCTGCCGTCGGAATCGCCTTCTATTCTGGTTCTTCCTGCTATAAGCACCTTCTATAACTACAGCAAAGAGACTGAATTCACCACAAAAGGACTCCTTTGCATTCTTCACCAACTCATCTTCTTCACCTTGTGTTCCCTCGTGTTGTCACCTCGGATGACAACTGCATGTCACGTGATAAAATCCCACATTAGCATAATTTATGATAATTATAGCCTGAAGGCTAGTTATCAGCTACAAGAAACAGCCGGCTCGTTTTGTTCGTCACAAAAGTAACATAGTATAGTGTTTGAAAGTGATTTAGAGGATATATCTAGGAACTTTAGGCGTTCCGTTCCGGAGAATAATGCCACGGAATATGCCATTCCGTTCCGTGCCGTTCCGTGGAATAATGGTAACGTCTCAAAAGCCGTCAGTGAAGGTACAAGCTGGACCGGGCGAGCTGGACACAAAGTCGAGTGCATGGTCGAACTCGAAACTTGATGAATGCATTATTTGGCGTCTACACTATAGTCAGTGCGATCCTGCCAGGAGTGACAATGAGCAAGACTGATTGAAAGCAACTCTTCAAGTGTTCTCGGACTCATCAGTCCTTCTGGCATGTGATCTCATATTTGTGTAGCTACCTCCTGATGTGATTATACTATAGTGTGGTTACTCCGGCTACCCAGTGTCACAACTCAAGTTCTCCTGTGACTGCATCAAAACAGCCTACTGCCATGGCATTAGAGCAACTACTGGATGAAACAAGAATTCTTTTGTTTTGAAGTTTGGCACTAATCAGATTATGATTCATCAAGAAAATTATGAATTAAAGTATATGATAGTCACTAATGGCACATTATGCATGGCCACATACGTAATGTGATTATATGTACATGCATATGACATCATATGCTATCAGCGTAGCTTGGGTAGTGATGGTGTCAAGACACCAATGTACTACCAGTATATGTTCAGCTCCCTATGCTACTGGTGCTATCTATCATAACTGTATGGTGGGCTAGGGTAACTTATAGTGTTACACGTTGCAGTAGCTATAGTACATGTGATCATGATAGCCAAGTGTAAGAGATTCTTTGGCATTCTACGACTACTTCACCGACCATTTTTACATCTGATAGTTACGACATCATGGTACAATATACCAGTAGTGACAGGATAATTATTGATTCAACCTCACAGTAACCGGTTCTTCCTTACCAGAGTGAACAAGTAGCTACATACACAGTACAAAAACCAACAAAGGAATATGTAGCTAGCTATACAATTACAACTACAAAGAAAAACAAGACATGCACATAACAAGCTGATTACAGGATCCTGGGTAGAGTAATCACACAATAATAATCACAGCAGGAGGTACACAAATATGAGATCACATGACGGAAGAATGAGGCTGAGTTTGCACAATGCTGTACTGAGAACACTTGAAGAGCTGCTTTCAATCAGTCTTACTCATTGCCAGTCACTCTAACTACCTCACTAACTACTAGCAAACACTGGAATGCCAAACAATGGATTGAAATACTAAATTTTGACCATGCACTTGACTTTATGTCCAGCTTGCACCATCACTGATGGCTTCTGACTCCCTCACTTGCTAGCAATATTGCTGATGCGACAAAAATCCACTATAGAGAAATGCTCCGTTTCCCATTCCTCCTTTTAGTGACACCCCCTTAGTCTTCCAGCGTTACAGAAAAATCCTACCCATGAGCACACACAATTGTGAATTGCAAGCAACCACTATATCTGTACATGAAGCAGTTAAATAGATCGGTATGGCTGTTTACTATATTATGCATATGACCTTCAGCTTTCTGGCTTATCTGCCAATCTCATTTATACCATCAAGATTGGCTGTTTAGGCCATTTTATGCCAGACACAAGTGGCCAATGCTTGTGAAATAACAAAGAAGACTGTAGGATGAGCATAATGGTTATATACCTTTACTGCACACATCATCACTACCACTCCAGCTCCCATCACTCTGACAGGTCCTAGTGTCACTACCAGTTAGCTCATGACCAGTGTTACATGTGAAACTACAAGTGTCTCCCTCATAACCCACTCCAATGCTACCAGAACTACATGAGGTTATTTCTCCATTGGATGGTATTGTCAAGTTATGACATTGAATATCTGCAAAAAAAGTAAGATATCAATTAATTCTTTGATGTCTCTACTTATGAGCAATGTCATGCTCTCATATAAAATGCATGCTACAGTACTTCAACATCAAGCAAGACACACGGTAGTGTGTTGTGCGGCCCAAGAAGCCGGTGCACAACACCCATGAGTATATTGACAGGAAGAATGAAAATACAATTTTCGCACCTCCATAGCTCTGTGTTGCCTTAATGAAACAAGATGATTTTTGCTGTGGACATGCTTGCCAACTTCAGTACTCCACATACCAAATTTGAGCTAAATTGCTTCAAGCGTTCCCGAGATATGCGACTTCAAAAATTGGCTTAGTTTCTTCGTTATTTTTTCTTCATCTTCCTCTTTTCACACACTTACAAAAACTGCTATAAAACGCGAATGTCATATCTGATTGCCTTGAAATTTGGCACATAGAAGGGGGGTATAAAGGCGCATCTCGGTACCAACTTTGGCTGGAATATGATATACAGGCAAGGAGTTATTAGCAATTATTCATGAAAATAACACCAATATGTTGTCACGCCTGCAGGGTAAACCGCTTAAGGGAAGAAGCTGAAAATCGGTGGGTGAATAGGTTAACTATTACACCTCAAACCTTTTGTGGTTTGAAAGAAATCAAGCTAAAAACCAGGAAGATACAACCAAAAAACCAACAGTGTGTAACAATTATGTAATCAAGATTAGCTAATAAAAAACAACTACTTATCATGCCTACCAGAAAAACCGCTTACGGTAATGTTTTGAAATCACTGTACAGATGGAGTAGTCATCTAAGAAAGGCTCTTCAATGGTGTAGAAGAATCAGACTTAAAACCACAGTGTTATATCACGAAATCCAATTTGTTGTAGCAATTCGAGTTCAAGATACTCTAATAGAGCAGTCACCCTGAAGAGAGTTCAAGAGATGAGCTACAAACAAATCACCCTGTAGAGAGTTTAGTAACAAACAATTCACCCTGTAGAGATATCAGCTAGAAGAAGTTACCTTGTAGGGAGTTCAACTACGGAAAGAGATAAATCAGCTAGAAGAAGTCACCTTGTAGAGAGTTCAACTACAAAGAAACCATCATGTAGTGAGTTCAGCTGCAAACAACTCACCTGTAGAGAGTTCAACTACAAACAAATCACCCTGTAGAAAGATCAGCTAGAAGAAGTAGCCTTGTAGAGAGTTTAGCTACAAACAATTCACCCTGTACAGAGATCAGCTAGAAGAAGTTACCTTGTAGAGAGTTCAGCTACAAACAAATCACCTTATAGAAAGATCAGCTAGAAGAAGTCACCTTGTAGAGAGTTCAGTTACAAAGAAACCACCATGTAAAGAGTTCAGCTCCAAACTAGTGACCCTGTAGAGAGATCAGCTAGAAGAGTCACCTTGTAGAGCGTTCAGTTACAAAGAAACCACTGTGTAGAGAGTTCTGTAATAAATATACGTTATATATATATTAACAAAATCAGAAATAGTTAAAGCATTTAACATCTGCTTCATCTTTTCTTCTTCCTGTCGTATAGAAGAAAAGATAGGTTAAAAAAGTACAAATACAAAAAGAAGTGAAATCTAATCCAAAACAGCCAAGCTGTAAAAAAATAGTGTGGCCCTCAAAAAGTCTATGGTGAAAAAAGAAGTGAAATCCAAGGTGATTGCCAAGAAATGGCTGTGATGGTAGGTTAATGGTAAAAATTTTAATAATGACAATTTAGGTGAATTTTGTGCCAAGACCAAGTGGCATCAAAATTCACCTGAATTGTTATAATTAAAATTTTTACCATTGACCTACCATCACAGCCATTTCTTGGCTGCCACCTTGGATTTCACATCTTTTTTCACCATAGCCTTTTTGAGGGCCGCACTCTTTATTTACACCCTGGCTGTTTTGGATTAGATTTTATTATGGGCAATAAATAATACACAATTTATTGTAGTCTTACAAACAAAATTGGCCATTAAAACTATAGTAATCAGAGTAACCTCAAATGACAGATTTGTTTGCAGCTGAGCTCTTTACAGAATGGTTTCTTTGTAGCTGAACTCTCTACAAGGTAACTTCTTCTAACTGAACTCTCTACAGGGAGATTTGTTTGCAGCTGAACTCTCTTCATGATGGTTTCTTTGTAGCTGAACTCTCCACAAGGTAACTTCTTCTAGCTGAACTCCCTACATGGTGGTTTCTTTGTAGCTGAACTCTCTACAAGGTGACTTCTTCTAGCTGATCTTTCTACAGGGTGATTTGTTTGTAGCTGAATTCTGTACAGGTGATTTGTTTGCAGCTGAGCTCTTTACAGAATGATTTCTATGTAGCTGAACTCTTTACAAGGTAACTTCTTCTAGCTGATGTCTCTACAGGGTCACTAGTTTGTAAATGAATTCTCTACATGATGGTTTCTTTGTAACTGAACTCTCTACAAGGAAACTTCTCCTAGCTGATTTCTCTACAGGGAGATTTGTTTGTAGCTGAACTCTCTACAGGTGATTTGTTTGCAGCTGAACTCTCTACATGATGGTTTCTTTGTAGCTGAACTCTCTATAAGGTAACTTCTTCTAGCTGATCTCTCCACAGGGCGATTTGTTTGTAGCTGAACTCTCTACATTGTGGTTTCTTTGTAGCTGAACTCTACAAGGTGATTTCTTCTAGCTGAAATATCTCTTTCTATAGTTGCATGAATTCCCTACAAGGTAACTTCTTCTAGCTAATCTCTCTACAGGGTGAATTGTTTGTGGCTGATCTCTCTACAGGGTGACTTGTTTCTAGCTGATCTCTATACAGGTTACTTGTTTCTAACTGATCTCTTGAATTCTCTTCGGGTGACTGCTCTATTAGGATGACTGCTCTATTAGGATGACTGCTCTATTAGAGTATCTCGATCTCGCACTTGCTACACCAAGTTGGATTTCGTGTTATACTTCCGTGGCTTTAAGTCTGATTCTTCTACACCATTGAAGAGCCTTTCTAAGATGATAACTCCATCTGTACAGCAATTTTCAAAGCATTTCCCCAAGCGGTTTATCTGGTAGGCGTGGCAAGCAGTCGTTTTTTATTAGCTAATCTCGATTGCACAATTGTTACACACTGTTGGTTTTTTCGTTGTATCTTCCTGGTTTTTAACTCAATTTCTTCAAACCACAAATTGTTTGAGGTTCAATAGTTAACCTATTCACCCACCGATTTTCAGCTTCTTCCCATACGCGGTTTACCCTGTAGGCGTGACAACATATTGGTATTATTTTTCGTGAATAATCGCTCATAACTTTTTTCCTGCTTATCGTATTCCAGCCAAAGTTGGTACGGAGATGCGCCTTCATAACCCCCTTCTGTGTGCCAAATTTCAAGGCGATCGGATATGGTGTTCGCATTTTATAGCAGTTTTTGTAAGTGTGCGAAAAGAGGAAGAAAAATAAGAAGAAAAACAAACGAAGAAACTAAGCCAATTTTTGAAGTCGCATATCTCGGGAACGCTTAAAGCGATTTCGCTCAAATTTGGAATATGGAGTGCTGAAGGTGGAGGGAGTGTCCACAGCAAAAATCGTCCAAGGCAACACAGAGCTACGGAGGTGCGAAAATTGCGTTTTCTTTCTTCCTGTCAATATACTCACGGGTGTTACGCGCCGGCTTCTTGGGCCGCACGACACACTACCGTGTGTCTTGATACTACTGAGACGATAAAAGATATTACACTGCATTGTTACCAAAATTAATTTAACTAAAAATTTACAGTTGGTTTCTACTTGGCCATCTTTTTATTTTAATATACAGTGCAAAAAGATGGCCAAGTAGAAACCAACTGTAAATTTTTAGTTAAATTAATTTTGGTAACAATACACTGTAATATCTTTTATCGTCTCAGTAGTATTGTTTATATTGCAAGCACACATGTACAACTAGCTGGATGTGATAATGTGAAGCACATAGAAAATGAATGCACAAAAGTGCCTATACTGTAAATGCTTTCTTGGCCAGATTTTGATATCATGTCTTTTGGTTGTAGTTACTCCATGAACATGTACTTGTGCATTCTTGGCCTTGACTTTTTTTACAGCTGGGCTGTTTTTGGCACAGGATATCACTACTTTAGAACATACAGTTAGGTATTATATTGACCAGGATGCATGCATGCTGCTTCTTACATGTGTGCAAGCTGATGCTGGGTATGCATATAGATGTGTAACAACGTAATTATTGTGTCAGTATATATACATATGCAACAACTACACAAGCTTAAGTGTACATTATATACCATAACCATTACACAATTAGCAAGCAACACATATAAGCATGAGAAAAGGTAAAAGTTGATGTATTATGTGTTGTGACACAATTGAGGTATATACATATTTGCAGGTTACTATCATCACATGAAATGCTGTGGGTGGTAAAACTGTGTTATGGGGCCAGGGTTGGCTGGTGTATATTTATGACTGAATATATAGTCCAGGGGCGGATCCAGGGGGGGGGGGGGGGCTTTGGGGGCTGAAGCCCCCCCTTCATATTTAGGCTTTACTTGATCAATATGCTGAGTATTATAATGAAATTTTGTCTTAGCATAATTATATGATCACTAATAATACAAATACTCATAAAACCACCTTATAAACATCTTTCCAAGATATTATCAGTGGATTTATGCTAAAGTTTATGCAACAAGGGCCCGTATCAGCATTGGAGGTGTACAAGATTGAGGTACTCTAATAGAGCAGTCAGCTAACTACTCTAATAGAGCATTCACTGGAAACATGTAGTTGATTCTGTTATGGAATTTTTCCAAATCTGCCTGCATACAATGAAGTGCATTGGTCTGTTTAAAGGGCTTCATTCATCAACTTGTGTAGTTAATAATATGTATGGCAATACTTAATTCAGGTACACAATTTCCATTGAAAGTGCTCTCAGATTCAATCTTGTATTGTTCAAATTTCAAAATTTTCCACTTTCAACATTATTAATCTAACATGCACCTATTCAGTGTTGTGCAATTGTGAGAGGGGTGCATCATGTATTTGGTTGTCTGTATCTACCCAAACTTTTCCATTAGCAAAATGCTTCAGAGAGCCATACCTATATATAATCTAAAGGCAGTATATAAAATATCTATGGGCAGAAAATATTATGAATTTTATGTGGAAATGTCTCCAAATTGCAGTATTTTAGCATCTATTTTTCAAACTTTTTCTGGGGGGGTATGCCCCCAGACCCCCCTAGTTCCAGCATGCTTCGCATGCTGGGAAGTGTACTTCACACACCTCTACCCAAGAGATTAGTACCTTGAGTTAGCCCCCCCCTTTTATAAATCCTAGATCCGCCCCTGTAGTCTGGAGTTAAATGATGTTTTTCTGTACTATTCTGCATGTCTCACTTTCAATGATAAAGACAACAACAACAATGAAGACAGTATTGTAATGCCTTTTGACCTCATCCCTCTATGTGGTAGTAGGAAGGCAGGTATAGGTGTAGACCCTAGTTGGTATTTGTGACTGAACCAGATCTGCAAAAAGGAGTCTTATAGCCTTTCCAATTGCACATACTTAGTTTAATGTGGTACCAGTCTGAAATTTAGTCACTTTAAACTCTTACCATATAGCACTACTCCTGGATGTATTTTTAAGACAATACGTTAATCACATGATGAGTTATAACTAGTCAAACTTGGAAAGGCTATAGCTATAAGACCCCTTTTCGCAGATCCAGTCACATTTATGGTAGACACTGACCAGCTGCAGGGTGTGCTGCCTGTCCTCTCCTCCTAAAGCACTGTGAAAAAAGAGGAATATAAGATGGTATATCTAATGGATTAAACTATGCAAATAATCTCAGTATAGTCTTGCATTGTACTAACTATCTTATACTTTAGTATAAACCCCATCTTATATTATGGGAAACAGATTATACTTTAGTTTAATACACATTCTTTGTATGGCTTTGTTTACTTAACTAAATGTGATAACTTTTTAGCTTCACCATCAGATCTCATTATTGTCTTATTTTTAGCTTCACCATCTCATTATCGCCATCCCATGTGACTTAAGATTTTTTTACTGTGCCAAACAAAGTCATGATGATTTTACAATAAGTAGCTACACTTCTGTTAATCACTATATCTATCTAACTAGCTTCAGTTTGTTGTGATAATTTCATACGCACACATTTTCATATGGCAAAGCATATAATACCAGAAAAATTAATTATTCAATCTAAGAGTCATACAAATCTAGATTTTCTTGCACAGTTAGCACACCTGCAAAACTTCGTAGTAATGCTTGTCTAAAATTGAAGGGGTCAGTGGTGTGCGCATGCGTATTAGATGCAATTAAGTCGCCATCTTGGTCGCTGTTGTTGTATCATAGGTAGTGATATGGTGGTGTCGCTCGGACGGTGTATCTCGCGGAGAGAGTGTGCGCGATCGGCGCCATCGTCCAATGAGCCACGATGATAGTTATGGACCACAACTGTACATCCCTGCTGGCTTGTCACAGTAGTGGTGAAGTGGCCAAGTGGACAATTCCTTCAATGGCAGCCATCAAAAAACAGCTCTAGGTGAGTAAGTATTAGACTAAAATGATAGCTTGTACGATAGGTTTAGCCGTATTAAATTGTTTATTGTGTATTGTATGACAATGGCCTGCAAATGAACCAACTCCCTGCTGATGTAATTAATTCCTCTACCCCTAATGAGTTTTGTAATAACTTAAGTAACTTTTATGATCACACCTGTGCGTTATAATCTTTTGATTGCTGCACAGTAATAAATATAATAATATGATTCAACTTTGGTGTTGCTGTGTACGTATTACATGTTTAATATCCTGTTATCTCAACTTATGGCGGATGACGAGTGGACACAGTTCATCGGCCATCAACGGTAAGAGTATGCATGGTCTGCTCTTATGATTTTGTATATTATCTCTTCAGAGGTACAGTTTCCTGTCGAACCTCTTGGTTCTACAGGCTGTCAGTGTACAACATCTGCAGTGTTAGTTTCCTTCAATGGCAGCTGCTTCCGTTAAAGAATCTGGTAGTGACCATGTGTGGACTTTTTGGTTCTTTTTTCACGGAGTTGTTCAACGTCATCTTCTAATTACTTACAGCTGTAAGTGCATTAAACCTGATTGTGTTTTTATTCATTTTCTTTTCAATAGGGTAGGAATTACAGACTTGGTCTCAGTTCTAGGAGATTCTTCGTATTGCTAACATCTGTAAGTAAGTACACTGAGAGTATCCAGTATACAATTTATATTTACCTTCGTTTAGGTTTGTGGAAACTGGTCTCATTTCTTCTGGGAACCGGTCTCATTTCTTCTGGGAACCGGTCTCATTTCTTCATGTTTTTCACTACTTTTTATCAACAGCTGACGGCTGCTACCTCGTCTGGCACTGTAAATGAGTTGAGTGCTTTCAAGAACCTGTTCCATCTTGTTTGTCCTTATTTCACTGACCATGCTCGTATTGCTAACAAAAGTAAGTTCACTGAGAGTATACAAATTATATTATATTTAGTCTTGTTTCAGTTGTACTTAATGATTACAAGATTCTTGGACTTGGTTATCAGTGTATCAGATGCTTCTTGTGAGCTTACGTACACATTAGCCGACAAAGTCACATACTAAGTGGCTGTTTTATGTCTGGTTAGACTCACTGATAACACCTGTAAGTACACAAAGTAATCCAGAATATGAATTATGTTTGCCTCCATTTAGGGTTGTGAGACCTGGTCTTATCAGACTTGTCTTAGTTGTACATGGATTGTCGGTCTCAGTTTTAAAAGATTGTTACAAACTGTAAGTACAATGATTGTTCAGTATACGCATTATATTTACCATCTTTAATAGAGTTGTGGGACCTAGCCGCCGTTCTACATGGTAATGCTAGGTTTCCAGACAAGGTCTCGGTTTTATGAGATTCTTATTGTTACAAACTGTAAGTCCAACAATTGTCCAGAATTAGTGTTGCACCGATATCCAAATTAGCCGATTATTCCGATAACCGATATTAAGCAACAGAATTAGCCGATACCGATAACCGATCCGATATACACTAATAACACTAACACTCATCCTCATCATTATTAAATGGCTCATATTAGTGACATAACCATTGATATACAGCTCATTCTAGGCTAAAATGTAAAGTTAGATGTATACCACAAGTAAAAGTTACTCATGGTAAACAGGTTTTAAGTACATTTTACTACTGCTATACAGTTGAGACAAGTGGCTGGCACTACATAGAAACCTAAAAACCTCAGTTTATTGTTGGGCATGGCCTAAACCCTGACAGTTTATTATGGGCATGGCTTGTAGTCACCGCTAAACCATTAACACATAACTTAATTAAAATGCCAAATAACTTATGTCTAGCCTCCCCCACATCATTATACTACACAGAGCAGTGGAGATTAACATCGGCCTTGATTTAATCAAAACCGATTAATCGGCTAGTAGCCAATATCGGCTGATACCAATTATTGAACCGATTATACCGATTATTGAACCGATTATCGGTGCAACACTATCCAGAATAAACATTATGTTTACCATCTTTGTATTAGAGCTGTGGGACAGTTCTACCAGACGGCTAACAGATTGTCATAGAGTTCTACATAGTGATGATAATACTGGAGCTTGTGAATTGTATTTACTGTCTTACCTGCTGCAGTTGGATAAAGACTGATAAATGATGAAATTGATTTGATACTGTCATGGCCAAGGAGACATTGATTTACTAGCTGTACCTATTGTGGTTTTAACATATTTACAGAATTAAATTCATTACAAATATAATTATAGAAATTATTTAATTAAGGTAGCCACAGATTATAGGAAAGTAAAAAAGTACAGTAGTATAGTAGCCAATATATGGTTGAAATAGGCTTAGTATAGTCTGATAATACACCGCACTATACTAGTGATTTAATCTCTAATATATGACCGTCTTAAATGTATTCAATAAGCTTGTTATAGTAAAGTCCTAATCTATTAATATATGCTGTACTATTTCATTCCAATACTAACATAATAAGACTGTTATAGACCTTATTATTCTGAGCTTTTTTCACAGTGAAGGTAGTAGAAACTACATAACTGTATACACTGCGAGTCCCTACTTGGTATAGTAGGGTGTTTCTCTGTGGTGAATAGTTGCAGAGTATATTCATTATCTTCTGTCCTATCCGGGCAATTGGAAACAATGGAAATGGAAAACAGCTGGAAGTGGTCAAATTGGCATAAGTATCCGAGAGTAAAACCCTCGCTTAGTGGCCACCTTGTAGTTAGATCTCAATGACCTTTCAAGACCACTTAATGGTCACCTTTTATAAAGACCACCCTCTATACCAAGACTACCTCTTCACATTGTAATAACAGCTAATTTCCAAACTTCTATTTCACAACTTTATCAAAACAGCTGAGTCAGCTAAAAATGGCTAGTTAAGTGCGGACCAATATTATAGATGACATCGACCCCTATGAGCATGAAATACACGTTTGGAACTTATCAATGTTATTATGTAAAGAGGTGGTCTTTACTAAGGGTGACCATAAAGTGATGTAATCAATTAGATATTAAGTATGCCTTAGCTATTTTTGGAACTAAATTACAATGTGGTCTTTTGTAAAAGGTAGTCCTTAAGAAGTGGCCACTAAGTGAGGTTTTACCCTCTAGGATACACGTATGTATATAACAATTTGACCATTTCAGTTTTCCATTTTCTGTTTCCACTGTTTCCAATTTCCCACCCTATCCTAGGAAGGCTCTAAGGAGACAATAAATTTGGTGCAAAGCTCCTTAATAGCATAGGGGGTGTACTCTAATATCTATGTTAATGGTGACAGAAGTTGTTTTGCAGTAGGCTTATTATTGTCTGTTTCTCTATAGAAGGAACGTGACAGTACAGTTTAGGAAGCTGCATGCCCTCTAAGTTGGTCTATTTTTATCCCATTTTGTATCTACGGATAATGTTCCTATCATGGCAGGTAGGCAACTCACCTGATTTAAATGGCCTTCCTGCTCCTGTACACGTACCAAACCACCATACAATCATTTGACTAGGTGATATAGAATCTACCCTGTGTCCAGGCACAAGGAGTAATACTTATATTACATCGATTGGTGGAAATCATTTCAAATGTTTTAAAGCTGTTAGCTAGATATGTATGCAAAATACATACAAAAATAATTAATATTGTGTACAAAAATAATACTTAGATGGTTGTATGCTACTGCTTATGATAAAGATAATTGACACATCCTTTGCGATTATATTGTAACTGCAGATCATAATAAAGGTCATTGGTACATTCTGCACGACCTCCCAACTTCATAGCCTCTTCACCACCATATTGTTTGTCTTCATCAGACCAACCCAACAAGTAATTATGATTACCAGATAGTAGCTGTGTAATTTGTCCAAATTGAGGCCTTGACTTTGGTTCAGGATTCCTGAAACAGATATGGGATTGTAAGAGACCCCAGGTGGTGATATACATTGTATGAACTATTTTAATATACCTACATTAGGGTCCACAACCAAAAAAAGACTTTCACAAAATTACTCCTTAACCATTTCAGCATGTGAGGTATAGTGTAAAGTTATTATACAACTTAAGACCTGGAATTTATATACAACAAGTATGGGAGGATATATACCTGCACTTTACACAGAGTGCTTGTAATTTTGCAAATTTTGCTAATCGCATGAGAAAAAATCATGATTCTTGTTACATAAAGCACAAATTTACTTTCACTGATCACTCCATATCCATTGCAACATGTTTGGAATAGTAAAAAAGTTATTATATGTACTATCAGGAGCTTATAAGCGCCAAAGGTGCGAAAGAGCGTGATACTAGTGATTCCAATATTTGACTAATTACTTAAACCTCAGTCCATGTAGGGCATTCATCCTATATTCACTGCTGCTCAGTGATTTATTGCATCATCACCTTCAAGCTGTTAAGTTTCAAAGGAAGCCATGATGAATCTAAGTACTTGTGTGCTATATTTGTAAACTAAAAGAGCCCGAACAACTCAAAGCAGTAAACTAAGTAACCACATACTTTGTCAGCTCTCTGTGCTGTAGAGGACCAGAAACAAAGCTATGTTGAAATCATTCTTTTAATTATCCACCAGTATTACTGACACTCTATGGCTGCATATTAACTGCTAACACCTGTTAACATAACCAAGCACAGCCCAGGAAATTACTGCTCTCTTTACAAGGATATGTTTCATTAACAAAAGATAGAACACAACTATATCCTGAGTGTTACTGCAGCATGGTAGTGATATTTATGATTTGTTGCATAATGGGAAAAGTTAGGTGACCAATCACCAGTGTGTGCTTAGAATAGAGTAGTGTAGCTAAATGAGCATGCTAGAAATACTGAAACTTCAAAAAGAATTAGCGACACTTCCAGTTTCCACTTTCTAGTGCTACAAAGAAATTTCAGCCCGCATAGAAGGAAAGCTCAGATATTTATGAAGCTTGTGCTGTGCACAAAGCAATACCTATACTATAGCCAGTTCTAGCTGACCAATAGTTATGGAATTGGATATCAATGCCTTGTATCATACCGTTTAAGTTGTATCCCAACTGTGCATTTCTATTATGCTATCTTGAGCACAGTATGGATATAGCACTTCTTGTTGTTTTACTGTGATTTAATATCGTGCACTACTCCAGCTTGTTTCAGTATTTTTTATCAATGTGTTATGGTCCCTGTTCTAGTTGAAAATTCCAATTTTTTGTGTACTTGTTAATCATTTTATATTACACAATAATAGAGGTCTCCTTCATTAGTGTTTAGTGTTACACCGATAATCAGATTAGCTATCGGAAAAACCATATACCGGCTGTGTTTTTTACATATCGGTATCAGATTGGCACCAAGATGAAAAAAAGCAACAGATACAGATACATGTGTAATACATGTGGATAATTAGAACTGTAAATAATAGATATGAACAATTAGAATTGTTATGAGAACTCTTAATTTGTTGTTGTTATGTGTAACCTTGACCTTAGAGATTGGTTAAAAAGGCTGGAGCTGGTCACCAGCTCTCTCTTCTTCAGTTGATTGTAAGCTGTTACATTGTTGAAGCTGAATGATATCTATTACACATGTATTTATTTAAATACATGCTCATGTGTACCAAATGATGATACAAATGCATTGACTCTGTGTTATAATGTTGTTATTACTGCTTCAGTGTACCGTCAGCTTGTAGCAATACTGCCACTATAAACAAGCTAAACTGGCCATTTACAACCAAATTTCTAGTAAAAATTGCTACATAATAGACATGCTGTGTTATATCAGATCAGCTACATTTATCAGTTTGAAAATATTAACCAACATCAGTTATCAGAATATCGGCAAAATCTCATATCGGTGCAGCACTACTAGTATTCAAGAATAAAGTGATGTAGCAAGTAATATAAACTCTCTAGCATACCATCCTAAACCAGACTATGTGTACCGGCAAAGTTTCAAGCAAATGATACGAACTCCTAACAAGGTGTCTCCACTACCTTCTTTCTTTTAGGGGTGTCTTCCACAGAATGACAACAGCCTGTTCATTACAAAGCTTTGGCTCTTAAGATGCAAAACAGTCATTTAAAAACTAATAATAATCACATGATGCAACTAATGGATTCTTGCAACGAGACATATGGATAACCATCACTTTCAGGTGACCACCACAATAAGTATGTTGAATAGAAAGGTGTACACACTATTGGAAATACCCAATGTTGCTCAAATCGTCTGTATCAGTACCAATACTAGATCGGTAGATTGGTATATATCTAGATAAAAGAATAGTTTTTAAAAAGTCCACTGAAATGGAAAATTCACTTGCCATTTTATTGAATAAATACATTGTTTGTATCATGCAATGCACAAAACACCTTTTAAATAATTTAATTATGTTGTTATATTGAGATATTAAGCCACAAAGTCTAGTTACGTCATGTTATGACCTAAGACAAAAATAGAACTGGAGGTATTGTTGTTACACACTTTACAATGGGAAAGGTAAATAAACAGTGAAAGTCCAATGTACAGGCAGGCAGCAATACCAAGCTCGCCTTTTCAACTTCATAGTATTCCAAGATTACTTGAACGTTCTGTTGGAAAGCAATAGCAGAGTTGCTCTGTGGTAGCCTGTAGTTCAGCCTGTAGGTGCTTTGCACTATCAAAGCTCACACTCCACCGAAATAAAATTTGTTCAGTTTGTTTACAAAGCTGGGTTAGCAGTACCATGAAACAAACAATGCTATCTATGTTATACTTTCCTGAGTCACTTCTCTGCCTGGTAGGAATAGTGTCTCACACATATCTTGGGCCAGTGGCACTATCGCAATTGTTTTTCCACATGTTTCTCTTCCTCCATACACTGTGTTGGACCCTTAAATATATTCAAAACATCCTATAAATAAACTTAGACATGCTTCGACCACTGTACTATTGATTAACAGTCCTGTTAACAAGTGTATTTGAGTGTTCTTCATCACAAGACCATTAAAAATTCACTATCTCCTGTAGTCTTGTTACTGGCTGCAGTACAAGTTCTTACCGTGTTTCAAGTTGCTATGGTAGATAAGACATGAAATTGAATCTAGCTGTACATAGACACTTATATCGCTAATGACACCTCACATGTACTAAAGTTTTCTTAAATGCATTGACCACAATACACTAAAATGTATTGTATCTACTAAATCTGACTAAATCACATGCACCAACCTATCCCACTAATAGCAAGGATTGATAATAGCCAAAGTGTATTTTACCATTTCAATGGGTCTTTAAATACATCAGTTTTAAAGTTGTGTATTTGCAATTAGCAGCAGGTGGTAACACAAGCGTTTACATGAGCAAGCTGATAAAAATCAAATTATAAATACATCAAAATCTACATAGCTAAAAATTTAATATCAACACTCCATTATGTACATAACATGAAATTCAATCCATGCACACATACCAACACTTAATCATCACTCGGTATATAGCTCTGGGACAACCAGGAGGTGGTGGGAGTCTGTATCCAGTATCAACTTTCTCTATTGTCTAACCAAAAAATAAAATAACACATGAATTGTATGTATACAACACTAAAGGTTATGTGCATACTTCTACAATAGTTAACCACTCATATGGTTCACATCCCAGACTCCATATTTCATACAGTACAATTCCATAACTCCACACATCACTCTGACCAGAATACTTTCTGTAATGTATTGCCTAATATTAGAGAGCAGTTAAAATGTTATTACAATATGCATAAAACTGCATATATATATATGGTACCTCAGGAGCTGTCCATTTTACTGGTATTTTCCCTCCTGATGTGACATAGTAGTTTTCATCAAGTAGATCACGTGACATTCCAAAATCAGCAATCTTCAGAAGTAAAACACTGCAGTAACCTCTGTGTGAATTACTCTCTTACCTTGCATGTAACTGATTCAGAAACAAGAATATTTCTTGCTGCCAAATCTCTGTGAACAAATTGTTTACCATTAAGGTAAGTCATTCCTGCTGCAATCTCCTGACAAAACTTCAGCAGTAGCACTGGCAGCTTAGTAGGAATGCATCCTCCACCTCTGCATAGATGAAAAGAAACAGTTACATGGACTAGCACATGAAGCTGAAATTATACAATTACTCACGAAGGTTGAAGCTGTATCAATACATTCCTTAGGTCTCCCCTGGACACATATTCTAATATAATCATGACAGGTTCATCTGTCATCACACCATGAAGCTTGACCACATTCTCATGATCAAACTGGCACATTATGGCAGCTTCCTGGAGGAATCGTACTCTATCCTTAGTATTAACATTTGCATTTAAAGTCTTCACAGCAACTTCCACTTTCTTATGTGATGAAGGCTTCCATATGGCACGGGCAACTACTCCAAACTCTCCTGATCCTAATTTTTCACAAACTCTACAATTAATTAACAATTATCAAACAACTCAGTAGTACTGTTTAAGTAGAGATTGGCCCTAAAGTGATGCACAGTGGTCTAAATGCCGCCTTTAAAAATCATCCTAGAAACATCTTACGCAACAAAAATCACCTTTATAGAATAATATTAGTCCATCAAATACAGCATAAAACCAAGAAAACATTTGCAGATATAGAACTTAAAGCTTACCAGTGGCATGTGCCTTTTTGGGGTTCCAATGAGTGTGTTCCCTCTGCATCTTGTCTTTCCTTTTATCTTCAATCAGGCCAGTCATCTTATTCTTCATGCAATATATCGAGGTATTAATCTTCCTTATAAACACTTCAGCATATTTAGATGCCACAAAAATAGTTAAAGTGCTTATACTATTGTAAAAGGTAGTGAACACCCTGTGTACACCTGTAGTGTCATGAAAGGTTTGAGACCATGCCCATTAATGAACTTGGTTAACTAACAGCAATTGAATGTGAAGAGTAGCTACACCTCTTAACAATTTATTTGCTCGAATACAATGACCTTAGCTTACCCCTTATTTATATAACTGTATTATAATGATAGCATGATGAAATACAGAATAGTGACCACACCTCTTGGTAGGCGAGAGGCTGACTCAAGATACTCTAATACAGAAGTCACCCTAATAAAACAGTCACATGTGGTAGCTATATGCTATAACAAACAACTAACAAACTGCTATATCATAATGAAGTAGGGATCCAAGCTATAAAAAGTAGTGAAGCAAGAGATGAATGATGGTATTACAGTATAGCTTGGTGGGAAAATCCCTACTTTGGTACAGAACAAAGTAATTGTTATAACATGCCAATGTAGGGATTTTCTTATAGAGCTATGCTGTAATTCCATCGCTCATCTCTACATTTTATCACTTGGATCCCCATTTCATTTTAAAATTAAATATACTAGCAACAACTTATTTCTTTAAGGACAAATCTACATTTAAATGTGTGGTTATAAAACAAGTAATGTTGTATGAGTGCATGTGCATGCATGTGTGTGCTTTGTGTGTGCGTGCGTGTGTGTGTGTGTGTGTGTGCGTGTGTGTGTGTGTGTGTGTGTGTGTGTGTGTGTGTGTGTGTGTGTACCCTCAGAGTGGAAATGTTCTGTTGTCCTGTGTTCCGGAAGAAGAAGCTTTGCTTTACTGTGAACATTACTGAGGCATTAACCTCCTGAATGTGATTGGTATATTATTTCCCACACTGCTAAATTACAGATTGCACATGGTGGTGGATAAATCAGTCTTGTGTACTCAGTGCAGGTTCATAGTCTGCATAGGTTATGTTCACAAGATGTTCTGTGTACATCAACAAGTGGAAAAGGACATTGTACATAATACCCAAGTGCTTTATTGTTTGTTCATTACACTGAGACTCTGAACCCAGAGCAGTCTTTGGTGTGCTCTGGTGTACCCAATATTACAAGTACACAAAAAATTAGGAATTTTCAACAAGAGTAGGGACCATAGCACATCGATAAAAACTACTGAAACAAGTTGTAGTAGCTCATGATATTAAATCTAATCCAAAACAGCCAAGCTGTAAAAAAAGTGTGCGGCCCTCAGAAAGGCTATGGTGAAAAAAGATGTGAAATCCAAGGTGGCGGCCAAGAAATGGCTGTGATGGTAGGTTAATGGTAAAAATTTTAATAATGACAATTCAGGTAAATTTTGTGAAGCGGCACAAAAATTCACCTGAATTGTCGTTATTAAAATTTTTACCATTAACCTACCATCACAGCCATTTCTTGGCCGCCACCTTGGATTTCACATCTTTTTTCACCATAGCCTTTCTGAGGGTCGCACCCTTTTTTTACAGCTTGGCTGTTTTGGATTAGATTTCATTTCTTTTTGTATTTGTATACCCCAAAGCCGACCTATGGCCAGCTTTGGGACTTTTTTAACCTATGTTTTTTTTTCTTTACTACAGGAAGAAGAAAAGATGAAGTAGATGTACTTTAAATATTTTAACAGTAAATGTACAAATTATATATATAATACATATGTGACCGGATTTGCGAAAAGGGACCTTCCACACACATCCAATTTGCCAACTTTGACAATTGATAACTTCAGAATGGAAAGAGCTATTGCCTTGAAATTTGGGCAGTGGTGATTGCTTTGCAGCTGAACTCTCCACATGATGGTTTCTTTGTAGCTGAACTCTCTACAAGGTAAATTCTTCAGCTGATCTCTCTACAGGGAGATTTGTTTGTAGCTGAACTATCTACAAGGTAACTTCTTCTAGCTGATCTCTCTACAGGGTGATTTGTTCGTAGCTGAATTCTGTACAGGAGATTTGTTTGCAGCTGAGCTCTTTACAAAATGGTTTCTTTGTAGCTGATCATGAACTCTCTACAAAGTAACTTCTTCGAACTGATCTTTCTACAGGGCAATTTGTTTGTGGCAGAATTTTATACAGAGTGATTTCTTTGCAGCTGAACTCTCTACATGGTGGTTTCTTTGTAGCTGAACTCTCTACAAAGTAATTTCTTCTAGCTGATCTCTCTACAGGGTGATTTGTTTGTAGCTGAATTCTATACAGGTGATTTGTTTGCAGCTGAGCTCTTTACAGAATGGTTTCTTTGTAGCTGAACTCTCTACAAAGTAACTTCTTCGAACTGATCTTTCTACAGGGTGATTTGTTTGTAGCTGAACTATCTACAAGGTAATTTCTTCTAGCTGATCTCTCTACAAGGTGATTTGTTTGTAGCTGAATTCTGTACAGGTGATTTGTTTGCAGCTGAGCTCTTTACAGAATGGTTTCTTTGTAGCTGAACTCTCTAAAAGGTAACTTCTTCTAACTGATCTTTCTACAGGGTGATTTGTTTGTAGCTGAACTATCTACAAGGTAATTTCTTCTAGCTGATCTCTCTACAAGGTGATTTGTTTGTAGCTGAATTCTGTACAGGTGATTTGTTTGCAGCTGAGCTCTTTACAGAATGGTTTCTTTGTAGCTGAACTCTCTACAAGGTAATTTCTTCTAGCTGATCTCTCTACAGGGAGATTTGTTTGTAGCTGAACTATCTACAAGGTAACTTCTTCTAGCTGATCTCTCTACAGGGTGATTTGTTCGTAGCTGAATTCTGTACAGGTGATTTGTTTGCAGCTGAGCTCTTTACAAAATGGTTTCTTTGTAGCTGAACTCTCTACAAAGTAACTTCTTCGAACTGATCTTTCTACAGGGTGATTTGTTTGTAGCTGAACTATCTACAAGGTAATTTCTTCTAGCTGATCTCTCTACAGGGTGATTTGTTTGTAGCTGAATTCTGTACAGGTGATTTGTTTGCAGCTGAGCTCTTTACAGAATGGTTTCTTTGTAGCTGAACTCTCTAAAAGGTAACTTCTTCTAACTGATCTTTCTACAGGGCAATTTGTTTGTGGCAGAATTTTATACAGGGTGATTTCTTTGCAGCTGAACTCTCTACATGGTGGTTTCTTTGTAGCTGAACTCTCTACAAAGTAATTTCTTCTAGCTGATCTCTCTACAGGGTGATTTGTTTGTAGCTGAATTCTATACAGGTGATTTGTTTGCAGCTGAGCTCTTTACAGAATGGTTTCTTTGTAGCTGAACTCTCTAAAAGGTAACTTCTTCTAACTGATCTTTCTACAAGGCAATTTGTCTGTGGCAGTATTTTATACAGGGTGATTTTTTTGCAGCTGAACTATCTACATGGTGGTTTCTTTGTAGCTGAACTCTCTAAAAGGTAACTTCTTCGAACTGATCTTTCTACAGGGTGATTTGTTTGTAGCTGAACTATCTACAAGGTAATATCTTCTAGCTGATCTCTCTACAGGGTGATTTGTTTGTAGCTGAATTCTGTACAGGTGATTTGTTTGCAGCTGAGCTCTTTACAAAATGGTTTCTTTTTAGCTGAACTCTCTACAAGGTAATTTCTTCTAGCTGATCTCTCTACAGGGAGATTAGTTTGTAGCTGAACTATCTACAAGGTAACTTCTTCTAGCTGATCTCTCTACAGGGTGATTTGTTCGTAGCTGAATTCTGTACAGGTGATTTGTTTGCAGCTGAGCTCTTTACAAAATGGTTTCTTTGTAGCTGAACTCTCTACAAGGTAACTTCTTCTAACTGATCTTTCTACGGGGCAATTTGTTTGTGGCAGAATTTTATACAAGGTGATTTCTTTGCAGCTGAACTCTCTACATGGTGGTTTCTTTGTAGCTGAACTCTCTACAAGGTAACTTCTTCTAGCTGATCTCTCTACAGGGAGATTTGTTTGTAGCTGAACGATCTACAAGGTAACTTCTTCTAGCTGATCTCTCTACAGGGTGGTTTCTTTATAGCTAAACTCTCTAAAAGGTAACTTCTTCTAACTGATCTTTCTACAGGGCAATTTGTTTGTGGCTGTATTTTCTACAGGGTGATTTCTTTGCAGCTGAACTCTCTACATGGTGGTTTCTTTGTAGCTGAACTCTCTATAAAGTAATTTCTTCTAGCTGATCTCTCTACAGGGTGATTTGTTTGTAGCTGAATTCTATACAGGTGATTTGTTTGCAGCTGAGCTCTTTACAGAATGGTTTCTTTGTAGCTGAACTCTCTAAAAGGTAACTTCTTCTAGCTGATCTTTCTACAGGGCAATTTGTTCGTGGCAGAATTTTATACAGGGTGATTTCTTTGCAGCTGAACTCTCTGCATGGTGGTTTCTTTGTAGCTGAACTCTCTACAAGGTAACTTCTTCTAGCTGATCTCTCTACAGGGTGATTTGTGTGTAGCTGAACGATCTACAAGGTAACTTCTTCTATCTTCTAGCTGATCTCTCTACAGGGAGATTTGTTTGTAGCTGAACTCTCTACAGGTGATTTGTTTGAAGCTTAACTCTCTAAATGATGGTTTATTTGTAGCTGAACTCTCTACAAGTTAACTTCTTCTAGCTGATCTCTCTACATGGTGATTTGTTTGTAGCTGAATTCTGTATAGGTGATTTGTTTGCAGCTGAGCTCTTTAAAGAATAGTTTCTTTGTAGCTGAACTCTCTACAAGGTAACTTCTTCTAGCTAATCTCTCCACAGGGAGATTTGTTTGTAGCTGAACTCTCTACATGATGGTTTCTTTGTAGCTGAACTCTCTGCAAGGTAACTTCTTCTATTGATCTCTCCACAGGGCGATTTGTTTGTAGCTGAACTCTCTACATGGTGGTTTCTTTGTAGCTGAACTCTATATGGTGATTTTTTCTAGCTGAATTATCTCTTTCCATAGTTGCATGAACTCCCTACAAGGTAACTTCTTCTAGCTGATCTCTCTACAGGGTGACTTGTGTCTAGCTGATCTCTATACAGGTTTCTTATTTCTAGCTGATCTCTTGAATTATCTTAAGGGTGACTGCTCTATTAGGATGACTGCTCTATTAGAGTATCTCGATCTCGCACTTGCCGCACCAAGTTGGATTTCGTGTTATAACTCCGTGGCTTTAAGTCTGATTCTTCTACACCATTGATGAGCCTTTCTAAGATGATTACTCCATCTGTACAACGATTTTCAAAGCATTACCCCAAGCGGTTTATCTGGTAGGCGTGGCAAGCAGTTGTTTTTTTATTAGCGGATCTCGATTGCATAATTGTTACACACTGTTGATTTTTTCGTTGTATCTTCCTGGTTTTTAGCTCGATTTCTTTCAAACCACAAATGGTTTGAGGTTCAATAGTTAACCTATTCACCCACCGATTTTCAGCTTCTTCCCATTCGCGGTTTACCCTGTAGGTGTGACAACATAATGGTGTTATTTGTCGTGAATAATCGCTAATAACTCTTTGCCTGTTTATCGTATTCCAGCTAAAGTTGGTACCGAGATGCACCTTTATATCCCCCTTCTGTGTGCCAAATTTCAAGGCAATCGGATATGGCGTTCGAGTTTTATAGCAGTTTGTGTAAGTGTGCGACAAGAAAAAGAAAAATAAGAAGAAAAAAAACCGAAGAAACTGAGCCAATTTTTGAAGTCGCATATCTCGGGAACGCGCGAAGCGATTTCGCTCAAATTTGGCTGCAGTTGGAGGGCATGTCCACAGCAAAAATCGTCTTGTTTCATCAAGGAAGCACAGAGCTACGGAGGTGCGAAAATTGCGTTTTCTTTCTTCCTGTCAATATACTCACGGGTGTTACACGCCGGCTTCTTGGGCCGCACGACACACTACCGTGTGTCTTGATCACAGTAAAACAATAAGAAGTGTTATATCCCTACTGTGCTCAAGATACCATAACAGAAATGCACAGTAGGGATATATATAACACTTCTTATTGTTTTACTGTGATTTAATATCGTGCACTACTCCAGCTTGTTTCAGTACTTTTATCGATGTGCTATGGTTCCTACTCTAGTTGGAAAGTCCAAAAACTTTTTTGTGTAGTTGTTTGTAAACTTCTTTTGTAAACAATTATTATGACTGGTGAACCCACATGTACCACATCTGAAATGGAGCCATGCGCCTCAGCTATATCAATTATTGTCTGAAAAATGAAGTATCCATTATGCTTCGTTGTTGGCCATGTTCAAACCATTACACAACAATATGAATCAAGAATTGTTTGAATAGCACCATTGCAATCAAAATAGCCACTATGAAAAACACGGACAATTTCCGCTGCGAAGGGAAGCCATCACATGCTACCACCAAATTGACACTTTTTGCTGTCAGCAAAGATGAATAGGACACAAAGGAGGACACTGGTAAGTCCATGAAGAATGCATTGTATATACTGCGGTATGCCAAAAGGCACTTCTCGGGCCGGAGTGATGTCGAACAGTGAAAACATCAATCCCATAGCCTTAGCCATTATCAAGTTACACTTGTCTGAAGTAATCAGTCAGTCAGTCAGGCAGTCAGTCAGTCAGTCAGTCAGTCAGTCAGTCAGTCAGTCAGTCAGTCAGTCAGTCAGTCAGTCAGTCAGTCAGTCAGTCAGTCAGTCAGTCAGTCAGTCAGTCAGTCAGTCAGTCAGTCAGTCAGTCAGTCAGTCAGTCAGTCAGTCAGTCAGTCAGTCAGTCAGTCAGTCAGTCAGTCAGTCAGTCAGTAGAAAATTCTGTTAAATAACTTGAAAAGAAATTCTGTAACAACTTGTTGGAAGCGTTTTGAGTCTATCTGAAAGGTTGTTTGGGCTTAGTTTTACCTAACCAATACTGCCTCATCGTCATCAGGGAAAATTGAGGCTGGATTTTGGGTGATGTTATTTCGTGGGCCACGCCTACTCTTTTGTGGTCCTACTATACAGTACTATCATACTGTATGATGATTGATGAACTTATATGGTCTGGGGAGTGTGCAAAAGTATAAGCTATGTGACCGGATCTTCAAGAACCCCACGTTAGCGCATTTTTCGAATTCCACTATATTACATTTTTTTCATCTAGATAGCCAAAGTGATGGCCAACTGAAGATTCAACTCTAGAAGTAAGAACTTCTGAAGTTCAAGTACTTGAAAGCGACAACAGAAAAATTGATTTGTACAGTGACAATACAGAAAATAAACCACAGTCGTTTAATTAAACAATCATAACTTACAAGTGCAGTTGTCTTACACCATTGGGTTCTTCATGAACAGGCAAATTCATTGCTGGGTAAGTTTTGTCTTCCAGGCCTTTCCTACGACCAGGGCGAAGGCAAAAATGTGAAAAAACTATAGTGAACTGTTTGTGTCAACAAAAGAAGAAGATTATTGTTTGTCTAACACAAGGCAGACTAACACTCATACCTTCTGTCTCCTTAGGACTACTGGCATGAAACAACTCCTCTTGCTTTGGGGATCATGATGCTACTAAGGTTTATGTCTTTATCTCTTTTCTTCGCTGTGGAAGATACATTTAAAAATTTTATGGAATTTTTTACGATCTCTACCCATTGCATTTATTGCATTCTATTATAAAATTAGGCTTGCACAAACATATGGAATTCTTGCAGATCCGGTCACATATAATGAGCCATATATATACTGCATACACAATTACCATATAACAGGAATAATTCGCGGAAGGAAAAATTCACGAATTTTGCAATTATACATGCATTTGTGAATATTTTCTTTCAATACTTTTTCTACAATAAAAACCTGAAAAAGTCCTTTAGTGGGCTAATACTAGCACTGAATCTTCAACCTTCCTCATATGATTCATGCCTTAGTTTATGCAACATTCATATAATGAGTGTGCATAGCTACTCACCTTACAACTAGTTAGCTAAACTACCATGATGCTATAGTGAGGCACACGACTGTACAATTCAAACAGAGATGCAAAACTTCAGCGACAGTAGCTAGGCAAGTGACAGTGGGAAGAAACCATTAGCTACTACAGCCAGGCAATTCACTGTGCATGGGTGTGTCTTTAGTGCCGCCCCCAGTACCCATCAACTATCGTCGATCCACTCATTATCGTGAATGTTGATAAAACAACAATTAACACATTGAACAGATAACATTAAACCACTTCTCAACCACAAAATTGGGGATCTACGCAATGTGTCAGAGTCAAGCATTCCCCACTCCATAACTAACTGGTTGTAGGCGCGTGCCCATTTCCTAAATTACTTCATGCATAAAATAAATCGCAAATGTTTTATTTTTTTATTATTAAAGCTTTACAGCACAAGTGCTGAAGGTCTGTAGGACACCTGGTCCTACAGCCTGTTTCTCGCAAATGAGGAATTAGTAGATCATTTGTGAATGTTTTCTTCCGTGAATCATTCCTGTTATACAGTATGTTGTAAAATAAAAGTGTCGGGGTCTGATAGAGAGAGATGGTGGTACGCTATCATAACGTTTATATTTCAAACAAAAGACATAGGTGAGGCTTACGTATATACTTACTTTCAGTACAAATTAATGACCATGCCATAATTTACTTCATTTTCATGCAAAAAATTTCATGATAAAATTGTTCATGTAAAACTATTTTTGTATGATTTAGCAGATTTACGTGAATGACTGCTCTATTAGAGTAGTTTGATCTTATGTAAAACTTTTGTGTAAGAAATTTTCATACAAGTTTTGCATACAAAAATTATTTTACAGCGAAAAAAAGCAAATTACGGTATTTGAATATCATTTAATAGTTTTGGTCAGGTACTTCCATTTCGCACTGCTACAACACCTTCAATTGCCACTGTTATCTAATAGTTGCAAGTTAAAAATAACAACAAAAAAACACTATAAACATTCAGTTTGTTAACTGCATGATAAAGTACCCCACTGCCGCTGATATCGTAATTGCTGATAAAGTTCAGTTCATTAGTGAATATATGCAAAATACTTAGTACAAAGCACTACCTATTTTATATCTGTTATATATACCACCTTAGCGTGGGCATTCAAAGGTGCCACTCAGGGTTTAACTCGCACAGTCATTAGGCAATATCTAGATATCACCCGGGCAATATCATGGGAACATGGTTTACTCATGGCTTCAATGCCCAACCAGTTCAAGGATACAAAATGCTTTGACTCAAGCAACATGGAGAATTTTAGTGTGGGTTTTAGTTTACACATTAGGCTAGGCTCAGTGTAGTTGCTAAGTTTAGATTATTTGACAGTGACTATACTATATTTTAAAGTGAATGATCTGTAAAACAATCGCTTGGGCAATGCGTGGATATGTATTTCTACCCACTGTGTGGAGGGCATGTCAGCCATTGAGCAGACCATGAAACAAGAAGAATATGACAACTAGGTGAGTAACTTATAATCCTAACTTAATGGATTATTTACTTACTGCCACAGTAGCAAAGGTTTAATGTAGTATTAAAAACCATAGATCCTTTACATTCCAAAAATCAATCTCATAATCAAATGTTTCTGGTGTGTGTTGAAACATATATTGTAGGAATAATGTTCTGACAGCTATGGTACTGCTCAAATGCAACATCACTTCACGAGAGTGAAAGCAATTTAAAAACGTGCTAAGTAAGGGGCATTGCATCCATTTTGCTCATGAGTATTTATCCCAAATGAAATGGGATGAATACTTGTGAGCGAAACAGGTTCCACGACCTTTAATTAGGGAGTTTTTTACTCACTCACACTCTAGCAGGATGACGCTGTGTTTGAGCAGTACTGTATTCGTCCACACTATTAAAACCACAATCGATCATCAGACGTTAGTGTATAAAACAAATGGGCCTGGTGAGTGATCTGCAGTTCTTTTATCTATCCCCTGAGTGATATATATGTATCACTTATACCACGGCTGCATCGGGATTGTGCTAATATATACACACTTACTCCTTGGGCCTGTGACCCTCGGGGTTGGGTATATATATCAACTAAATCCCTTGCAGCCATTACATATTTTCACAAAAATGCAACTGCAATAAGGTATGTACCATCCATGGTGGCAGCAATGTACATGGTCTACATATTAGAGTACAGTATACAAGGACAACTAACTTCATTTCTTTATGGCATAGATTTTGAAATTTCTTTCCCTCAAACTCTTGATATAATTTTGTTTCATCATCAGAAGGACTACAATAGATTGGACCATAATCTTGCTTGTTGTTACAAGGAGTGCCATATATTTGCTTTTCTGTCTGCAACGATTTAGCAACATCTTGAGAAGACATATAATATATTCCCCTTGATTTATCATAACTGACTACTTCATCATAAGCATCAGGCACTTCAGGTAATGCTACTGCTAACATTGATTCTATATCCACACTTTCCTGGATGAAAATATATGTAATGTACATACATATGTATGTACGTATGTATGTATGTATACATGGATGTATGTATGTATGTATGTGTGTGTGTGTGTGTGTGTTGTGTGTGTTTGTGTGTGTGTGTACATATGTATGGATACATGTACGGATGTGTATATGTCTCCTGGATGAAAATATATGTACATACGGAAATACGTTCATAGGTACATTGGTTAGTTAGTTAGTTAGATCGTCAGTTAGTAGAAAATTCAGTTTAATAGAAATTCCATAGAATCTTGATGTTTGTGGGCTTGGCTAGCCTAACCAATACTGCCAAGCTGTCATGAAGGGAAAGTGGGGCAGGTTTTCTGGTGATAGCCAAACCTTTATGATCCCTACTACAGAGTACTATTGTATTGTATGAATTTATTCAATTGCAAATCTATAAACAACAAAATAGTTTTAGCAACTATTTCTTCCTGTACTAAATATATAGACAAAAGAAGCCAAAAAAGCTGGCTTTGAGGCTTGTAATTACTGTTACCAGAAAAGTTGTAAAAAGGCAATTAATTTTTAATTGTGAGTATGTTTCTGCTTTACACAATGTACAAGTGTACATAGCGTACATGCATACACTTTCACATATAGTTTTGGAATGGAGCATGAGTAGCAGTCTCAAACTTGATAAAAAAAGGTATTTGAGGGTACAGACAAGTGTGGAAACAGCAGTGAATGTGAAGAAACAGTACCAGCATGGCTGTCTAGGTCTACAGAGTGATGAATAGGGCAACAACAAACTGAATTAGCCAACTACCATGATGGCTTAATCTTTTGAACTAAATAGCAACAGAAAACGTGTGTACTTGAGTGCAATTTCTTTGTTACAATTATGCATTTACAAATTGCATCACTTTGCTTGGTGCTTGTAGATGTGTTAGATACTAATTGTCCACAAGATGTCTTGTATTATTGTGGGTATCATTGTGGTTACTTATACTAAGACACAGGTTTCTTCATTAAGAAGAGATCTCCACACATCAAAGTAAACTCCGAGATCCCAAGTCATTTCAACTAGTTCAGGGTAACAAACACAATCTTTTTGATAGCATTTTTAGCAATGATGCATGGATTGGTCAAGGGTCATTTGTACTATCACTACCTGGCTTGGAGTTCACTGTAATTGAAAATTTCAAGAGTGAAGTAGTAGTGCTGTGTTACAAGTCTTCTCATAAAGTGGTGCAGACACAAGGCAGGATTCCAAATGGAAGGCAACAATGATTGAAGGATACAGAATAATCTAAAATTAAAATTATCAGTTTGTGATACATGCCTTTTATTACCACAAAAATCATATCCATGTACTGTATGCATGAGTGTGTATGATGGTCCTTGCCTTGTTATTTTTATTAATAAAACTTGACTCTTCTTTGCGAACATCAGCACCTACACAAAAATTAGAAAGGTATAACCAAATTGAAAACTGACATTGTTCATGTGGATTTGTTAATTATAAAGATTCAATTTTTGAATGAACATAGCCAATTGCAGTGTTTATAACTCATACTCTATAGTAAACTAACCACTGGTATAACTACAATTTTATAAAACTTTTTTGTGACTGGTATGTAGTAGCATAAGCACATGACCATGAGTGGTGGTTTCCTGACAAAGGTATATCACGAGAAAATGACTGAGTAGGTCATTTGGAGTCTCCAACCTTAATATATTGTACTGAAGAACATTAGTACATATGTGTAGTGTATTAGTGTGGCTATCCATTCATGGTGAAAAGTTAACTTGTACAAATACTGACAATATGGTCACATAAAGGCTGTAGCTATATAATAGAGTAGCATAGCCCATAAATGTGGTGATTCTGTGCACTTTGTGAGTATCACTTTAACTTGGCACATAGACTGCGCTACAGATGACATTTATTTTTGGATATAGTGCCATTGTATATTTGACCTTGGATGACCTTTAAGGCCATTTTATGAAAATTTTCAATTTTGTCTGAAGCATTATTTTACACAGTTAAAACATGGTTTCAGAATAAAGTCTTGCTGAAAGAAACAACTTGGTTTTTATTTGAAGTCAATAGGTAATTTCATTCAATAGTTATAATCATTTGTATTAGCTATGAAGGTACCTGCCCATTGGTGATTTACATCCTGAGGGAAGATAAATGATCATAACTTTGAAATGGAATGAGCTATTGATTTCTAAGTTGTTTCATAGATTAATACCTTTAATTTAGATAGGGCTGCAACAAATATTCGATTTATCCGCATATTTGTTTGTTAAGATTTTATCCAGATACTAAATTTACCATTCAGATATTCATTTACTAGTAAGTGTGTACAGTGGAAATGGCTTTGGTTACCAGCTATATTTCTACAAAAAGGACTATTCTGCTATATAAAACTGATTATAAAGACAACTACTGTTAATTTTGCATATATTTCAGGAACAAATTGGTAAGTATGTGGCAAACGTTGCTGAATTCTAGCATTAGTCTAAATGTTATCAAACAGTTTGGTATTAGTTCGTTAATGCATCCAAATTCCAGATACTAAGTTTGACATCCACTGCAGCGAGCCATGTTGTAGTAGTGTAAATTAATACCTCAGGGAGGAACAGACAAAAACGGTAAATAGTCAGTGCAAACATGGCTGCAAAGGTCACCAAAGGTAAAGTCTGCAATGGTACTATATCAAAAAATGAATGTCATCAAGAGAACAATTGGTATGGAAAGTTTCATGCTTTTCTCACAAATGACACAACTTTTACACTATGCTGCTCTACTAATACAGCATCCTTGCACCATAAAATAAGTATAACAATCTACCATTGGCTGAATCATTGTAGACAGTATCTGCTTTTCCTCTCTGTGATCTTCTCATCCACACAATTACCACCACCAACACTACAATAATGATTATAGCCACTACAACTCCTCCTATTATTCCACTAATAACAGCAATAGATAATCCTCCTGATGAACCACCACTGCTACTGCTATCAGACTGAGGCATTTCTGATAACAAGTAGCACAGAGTTAAGGCAGTATGTAATGCATTATTCAATACAATACCATGTAAAACATCTACCTCAAACAAACATATACACCACCTGTTACATGAACATACAAAATATTGTGACCTACTCTATTCTATAGACACCTATAGTGAAGAAGGGTTCTTTATTACTGAACATTCTTGCATACAGTACATATGCAAACTTATTAGTATACAGGCATCCTCAATTCAATCATGTCCATAAGGACGAAATGACTAAAGTTGGTGAAATCATATGGATGTTTAGTTTTACTACATTTGAGCACAAGTTACAATTACATTTATTCTCTAATTGCATGAAAATGTGTGTAATTGCCTACTAAACATTGAGTACACAGCAAGATACAATACTAGAATTTAGTTGGCTACATACAGGGATCTTAATCCTTGTTTATGTCTCAATAGATCCCTGTCTCTGGGGCAACACAATACACATGCCCATAACATTGGCAATGTTGGGTGTCTAACTGGATAGCAAGTGCAGTACTAATGAGCTACTAATTAACATTATATTTCTTATGTCACAAGCAGTTGCATGTGAAGGTACAACAGGAAGCTGTGGTCTAAAAACGTTAAACACAACGTTCTACAGAATTGAGAAACTCTCAGGTGCCTTAGCTGCACTCAGGAACCACAACACAGGGCCTTCGGACTACTAAATTCCATAGAACCCTGTGTTTGAAGTCTAACTATTATATAGCTACCATCCTTCACATTTTACAGTGCACATTATCTGCAGGTCTCATGATAACTTTTTTGTGCTGCAGCCTCTGAATTAAACACAGAAATGGAGACTTTCAGATTACTTAACCTAGTTAATATTAAGGTGAAACAGAAAATGGGCACAGAAAATGGGCCAAATAAAGTGAAAAAAGCTCCAACTCCAGGATTCAAACCTGCAGACCACCCAATGTCTAGTCAGACACCACACTCATTCTCCTCCAGGAGAGTTGAATTTTTCCAGTATTTATTATTGTTAGAGCTTTACAGTGACCAACACTGAAGGCCTGACAGCAACTTGTGCAGATGACCTTGTTTCACTGCTTTTTGTTTCTATGGTCCCTACTCAAAATGTAACATTTTAAATTTTTCTTACATTTGTTTGTTCGCTTTTTTGTAATAACATACTGGTAATTCATTACTGGTGAATAGGGATAGGTCTACTTGCTTTATTCTTCCTATTTTTCTTTAAAGTAATTGTCCAAATTTACTCAAAACTATCTATTTTGCTCAATTTCCCAGGGAGAAATGACTTGCAAGAAACTGAACATTTCCGTGCAAGAATCTTGCCTTACAAGAATCTTGCAAGTTACATTTGCATTGCTTGCAAAATTTTGCAAGACTTGTAAGAATCTTGCCATGCAAGAATCTTGCTCTTGTACATCATTTCTCCCTGGGTTTGCTAATTAACCAATTCTAAGTGCATCTATAGTTTCACCTTAAAGTGACTGTTCTATTAGACTTCACTCTTACCATATATAACAGGTATTACTTAACATAAATGTGTGACTGTTCTATTAGAGTATCTCAATCACTATTTGCTCTTTCCATAACAATTAGCAAATGTATGTTGATATTGTATTGTGAGTGATTGTTCTATTAGAGTATTTCAATTTTTGTACAATGGTTACAGTATCAGTGCTCACAATAACGAAAAAGATATGTACTGCGGTAACTGCAAATCAAAACAAAATTTGCCCTGCAGTTGCTGACTATTGATCTGCAGTGCTTCATTTTCAACTGTGCATATTGAGGGATGCAGCCAGGATGGCATACACTAGTGTGTGTAGATGCTAAACTGAGGGGTCTAGAGGCGTAAATTATAGACCCTCTGAAATTAATCTGAGAGTGATTTCAGCAGAATACTATTAATGCTTGCTTGACACTTTATGACACATGAACACACTGCTAAATTATTGTTCTACATGCTAGGCAGTAACTGCCGACCATTACAAATATTGGTCGGTTGTAGGAAGGATTTGAATGGAAAACTGTAGACTGCTGACTGTTATGTTGAGCTCTGCAGTATGTTCCCTACACAAAAATTGTGCCTATTGATATCAGCATTTGCTTTTACCCACCTATTATGTACCCGAAATTGATGCATCCCTACTGGTGAACCAATGCATACGTACTGCATCAAAGAAACGAATAGCACCATAAACATCATTTAAATTTATTGTGCAACTGAGCACATGCTCTGACTATTGATTACTGAAACATGGAGTGGCTATTCTGTTTCATTCTCAGCTATGTTCCACCTGTTACACATTAAAGTGCCTCTTAATAATTAATCCAGTCACTATGGATATTACAACTGAATACATGCCCAAACTATCAATTACTGAAAAGAGAGTTGCTATGTTCCACCTGTTATACAGCATTACAAACAAAGAACATTAAGAAACACTTCTGCAATAAATCCAGTCACACTACAGAAAATACAACATTGAAGCCATCACACGATGCTGTGAATCAACACCTACACAGTGGTGGAGAAAGAAACGGGACACAAAGGAGGACAAAGGTAATTTCATGATGCATGCATAGTAGCTGCTGTGGTTGGCAAAAAGACACATCTTGGGTCAAAACAATGTCGAACAGTGAAGAAATTGAACCAGTAGCCTTAACCATAGTTGAGTTATGTTTAGCTAAAGGCATCAGTTATAGTCAGTTTAAAAAATTGCGTTAAATTTAAAAAATCATAGAAATTTGTTCAAAGAGTTTGGGGCTCTGAAGACATTTATGGGCTTGGCTATATCTAATCAATATGGCCAAGCTGTCATGAAGCAAAACTTGGGCTGGATTGTAGGTGATCTTTTGGGCAATATAGCCCAAACCTCTAAAGCCCAAACCTCTATCAAGACACACAGTAGTGTGTCGTGCGGCCCAAGAAGCTGGCGCGCAACACCCGTGAGCATATTGACAGGAAGAAAGAAAACACAATTTTTGCACCTCTGTAGCTCTATGCTGCCTTGCTGAAAAAAGACAATTTTTGCTGTGGACACTTCCTCAAACTTTAGCACTCCACATTCCAAATTTGAGCGAAATCGCTTCAAGCATTCCCAAGATATGCGACTTCAAAAATTGGCTTAGTTTCTTCGTTTTTTTTTCTTCTTATTTTTCTTCCTCTTTTCGCACACTTACAAAAACTGCTATAAAATGCAAACCCATATCCGATTACCTTGAAATTTGGCACACAAAAGGGGGATATAAAAGCGCATTTTGGTACCAACTTTGGCTGGAATATGATAAACAGGCAAAGAATTATGAGCGATTATTCATGAAAAATAACACCAATATGTTGTCACGCCTACAGGGTAAACCACGCATGGGAAGAAGCTGAAAATCGGTGGGTGAATAGGTTAACTATTGAACCTCAAACCTTTTGTGGTTTGAAAGAAATTGAGCTAAAATCCAGGAAGATACAACGAAAAAACCAACAGTGTGTAACAATTATGCAATTGAGATTAGCTAATTTAAAAAACAAAACGACTGCTTGCCACGTCTACCAGATAAACCGCTTGGGGTAATGCTTTGAAAATCGTTGTACAGATGGAGTAATCATCTTAGAAAGGCTCATCAATGGTGTAGAAGAATCAGACTTAAAGCCACGGAGTTATAACACGAAATCCAACTTGGTGTAGCAAGTGCGAGATCGAGATACCCTAATAGAGCAGTCATCCTAATAGAGCAGTCACCCTGAAGAGAATTCAAGAGATCAGCTAGAAACAAGTAACCTGTATAGAGATCAGCTACAAAGAAACCATCATGTAGAGAGATCAGCTAGATGAACAAGGTAACTTCTTCTAGCTGATCTCTCTACATGATGGTTTCTTTGTAGCTGAACTCTCTGCAAGGTAACTACTTCTAGCTCATCTCTTTACAGGGCGATTTGTTTGTAGCTGAACAATCTACAAGGCTTGTAGATTGTTCAGCTACATACAATTCACCCTGTAGAGAGAGAAGCTAGAAGAAGTCACCTTGTATAGTGTTCAGTTACAAAGAAACTGCCATGGAGAGTTCTGTAATAAATATATATGTATTATATATCTAATCCAAAACAGCCAAGCTGTAAAAAAAGAGTGCAGCCCTCAAAAAGGCTATGGTGAAAAAAGATGTGAAATCCAAGGTGGCGGCCAAGAAATGGCTGTGATGGTAGGTTAATGGTAAAAATTTTAATAACGACAATTCAGCTGAATTTTGTGCCAATTGACCAAGCAGCACCAAAATTCACCTGAATTGTTATTATTAAATTTTTTACCATTAACCTACCATCACAGCCATTTCTTGGCCGCCACCTTGGATTTCACATCTTTTTTCACCATAGCCTTTTTGAGGGCCACACTCTTTTTTTACAGCTTGGCTGTTTTGGATTAGATTTCATTTCTTTCTGTATTTGTATACCCGCTGCCGGCTTTGAGACTTTTTTAGCCTATCTTTTTTTCTTTTCCACAGGAAGAAGAAAAGATGAAGTGGATGTACTTTAAATATTATATCAGTAAATGCACAAATTATATATATATATATATATATATATATATATAATACATATATTGATTACAGAAATGGTTTCTTTGTAACTGAATACTCTACAAGGTGACTTCTTCTAGATGCTCTCTCTACAGGGTGAATTATTTGTAGCTCAATTCTGTATAGGTGATTTGTTTGCAGCTGAGCTCTTTACAGAATGGTTTCTTTGTAGCTGAACTCTCTACAAGGTAACTTCTTCTAACTGATCTTTCTACAGGGCAATTTGTTGGTGGCTGAATTTTCTACAGGGTGATTTCTTCTAGGTGATCTCTGATTTGTTTGTAGCTGAATTCTGTGCAGGTGGTTTGTTTGCAGCTGAGCTCTTTACAGAATGGTTTCTTTGAAGCTGAACTCTCTACAAGGTAACTTTTCTAGCTGATGTCTTTACAGGGTCTCTAGTTTGTAGCTGAACTGTCTACATGGTGGTTTCTTTGTAACTGAACTTTCTACAAGGTGACTTCTTCTAGCTGATCTCTCTAAAGGGTGATTTGTTAGTAGCTGAATTCTGTGCAGGTGATTTGTTTGCAGCTGAGGTCTTTACAGAATGATTTCTTTGTAGCTGAACTCTCTACAAGGTAACTTCTTCTAACTGATCTTTCTACAGGACAATTTGTTTGTGGCTGAATTTTCTACAGGGTCATTTCTTTGCAGCTGAACTCTCTACATGGTGGTTTCTTTATAGCTGTACTCTCTACAAGGTAATTTGTTTTAGCTGATCTCTCTACAGGGAGATTTGTTTGTAGCTGAACTCTCTACAGGTGATTTGTTTGCAGCTGAACTCTCCACATGATGGTTTCTTTGTAGCTGAACTCTCTACAAGGTAACTTCTTTAGCTGATGTCTCTACAAGGTCACTAGTTTGTAGCTGAACTCTCTACATGATGGTTTCTTTGTAACTGATCTTTCTACAGGGTGATTTGTTTGTAGCTGAACTCTCTACAAGGAAACTTCTTCTAGCTGATCTTTCTACAGTGAGATTTGTTAGTAACTAAACTCTCTACAGGTGATTTGTTTGCAGCTGAACTTTCTACATGATGGTTTCTTTGTAGCTGAACTCTCTACAGGGTAACTTCTTCTTGCTGCTCTCTCTACAGGGTGAATTGTTTGTAGCTGAACAATCTACAAGGTAACTTCTTCTAGCTGATCTCTTTACAGGGTGATTTGTTTGTAGCTGAACTATCTACAAGGTAATTTCTTCTAGCTGATCTCTCTACAGGGTGATTTGTTAGTAGCTGAATTCTGTGCAGGTGATTTGTTTGCAGCTGAGGTCTTTACAGAATGGTTTCTTTGTAGCTGAACTCTCTACAAGGTAACTTTTTCTAACTGATCTTTCTACAGGGCAATTTGTTTGTGGCTGAATTTTCTACAGGGTGATTTCTTTGCAGCCTAACTCTCTACATAGTGGTTTCTTTATAGCTGAACTCTCTACAAGGTAATTTCTTTTAGCTGATCTCTCTACAGGAAAATTTGTTTGTAGCTGAACTCTCTACAGGTGATTTGTTTGAAGCTGAACTCTCTACATGATGGTTTCTTTATAGCTGAACTCTCTACAAGGTAACTTCTTCTAGCTGATCTCTCAACAGGGAGATTTCTTTGTAGCTGAACTCTCTACAGGTGATTTGTTTGCAGCTGAACTCTCCACATGATGGTTTCTTTGTAGCTGAACTCTCTACAAGTTAACTTCTTCTAGCTGATCTCTCTACAGGGTGATTTGTTTGTAGCTGAACTCTTTACAAGGTATCTTCTTCTAGTTGATATTTCTACAGGGTGATTTGTTTGTAGCTGAACTCTCTACAGGTGATTTATTTGAAGCTGAACTCTCTAAATGATGGTTTCTTTGTAGCTGAACTCTCTACAAGTTAACGTTTTCTAGCTGATCTCTCTACAGGGTGATTTGTTTGTAGCTGAACTATCTAAAGGTGATTTGCTTGAAGCTGAACTCTCTAAATGATGGTTTCTTTGTAGCTGAACTCTCTACAAGATAACTTCTTCTAGCTGATCTCTCCACAGGGAGATTTGTTTGTAGCTGAATTCTGTACAGGTGATTTGTTTGCAGCTAAACTCTTTACAGAATGGTTTCTTTGTAGCTGAACTCTCTACAAGGTAACTTCTTCTAGTTGATGTCTCTACAGGGTCACTTGTTTGTAGCTGAATTCTCTACATGTTGGTTTCTTTGTAACTGAACTCTCTACAAGGTGACTTCTTCTAGCTGATCTTTCTACAGGGTGATTTGTTTGAAGCTGAACTCTCTACAAGGAAACTTCTTCTAGTTGATCTCTCTACAGGGAGATTTGTTTGTAGCTGAACTCTCTACAGGTGATTTGTTTGCAGCTGAACTCTCTACATGATGGTTTCTTTGTAGCTGAACTCTCTACAAGGTAACTTCTTCTAGCTGATCTCTCTACAGGGAGATTTGTTTGTAGCTGAACTCTCTACATGATGGTTTCTTTGTAGCTGAACTCTCTACAAGGTAACTTCTTCTATTGATCTCTCAACAGGGCGATTTATTTGTAGCTGAACTCTCTACACGGTGGTTTCTTTGTAGCTGAACTCTACAAGGTGATTTCTTCTAGCTGAACTATCCCTTTCCATAGTTGCATGAGCTCCCTACAAGGTAACTTCTTCTAGCTGATCTCTCTACAAGGTGAATTGTTTGTAGCTGATCTCTCTACAGGGTGACTTGTTTGTAGCTGATCTCTATACAGGTTACTTGTTTCCAGCTGATCTCTTGAATTCTCTTCAAAGTGACTACTCTATTAGGATGACTGCTCTATTAGAGTATCTCGATCTCGCACTTGCTGCACCAAGTTGGATTTCGTGTTATAACTCCGTGGCTTTAAGTTTGATTCTTCTACACTATTGATGAGCCTTTCTAAGATGATTACTCCATCTGTACAATGATTTTCAAAGCATTACCCCAAGCGGTTTATCTGGTAGGCGTGGCAAGCAGTCGTTTCTTTATTAGCTAATCTCGATTGTGTAGTTGTTACACACTGTTGGTTTTTTCGATATATCTTCCTGGTTTTAAGCTCGATTTCTTTCAAACCACAAAAGGTTTGAGGTTCAATAGTTAACCTACTCACCCACCGGTTTTCAGCTTCTTCCCATGCGCGGTTTACCCTGTAGGCGTGACAACATATTGGTGTTATTTTTCGTGAATAATCGCTAATAACTCTTTGCCTGTTTATCGTATTCCAGCCAAAGTTGGTGCCGAGATGCGCCTTTATACCCCCCCTTCAGTGTGCCAAATTTCAAGGCAATCGGATAAGGCGTTTGCGTTTTATAGCAGTTTTTGTAAGTGTGCGAAAAGAGGAAAAAAAATAAGAAGAAAAAAAAACGAAGAAACTAAGCCAATTTTTGAAGTTGCATATCTCGGGAACGCTTGAAGCGATTTCACTCAAATTTGGAATGTGGAGTCCTGTAGGTGGAAGGAGTATGCACAGCAAAAATCGTCTTGTTTCATCAAGGCAGCACAGAGCTATGGAGGTGCGAAAATTGCATTTTCTTTCTTCCTGCCAATATACTCACGGGTGTTACGCGCCGGTTTCTTGGGCCGCACGACACACTACCGTGTGTCTTGATATATAATTTGTACATTTACTGATAAAATCAGAAATTTTTAAAGTACATCTGCTTCATTTTTTCTTCTTCCTGTAGTAAAGAAAAAAAGATATGTTAAAAAAGTCCCAAAGCTGGCCTACGGCTGGCTTTGGGGCATACAAATACAAAAAGAATTGAAATCTAATCCAAAACAGCCCAGGGGCGGATCCAGGGGGGGGGCTTTGGGGGCTGAAGCCCCCCCCTTCATATTTAGGCTTTACTTGATCAATATGCTGAGTATTATAATGAAATTTTGTCTTAGCATAATTATATGATCACTAATAATACAAATACTCATAAAACCACCTTATAAACATCTTTCCAAGATATTATCAGTGGATTTATGCTAAAGTTTATGCAACAAGGACCCGTATCAGCATTGGAGGTGTACAAGATCGAGGTACTCTAATAGAGCAGTCAGCTAACTACTCTAATAGAGCATTCACTGGAAACATGTAGTTGATTCTGTTATGGAATTTTTCCAAATCTGCCTGCATACAATGAAGTGCATTGGTCTGTTTAAAGGGCTTCATTCATCAACTTGTGTAGTTAATAATATGTATGGCAATACTTAATTCAGGTACACAATTTCCATTGAAAGTGCTCTCAGATTCAATCTTGTATTGTTCAAATTTCAAAATTTTCCACTTTCAACATTATTAATCTAACATGCACCTATTCAGTGTTGTGCAATTGTGAGAGGGGTGCATCATGTATTTGGTTGTCTGTATCTACCCAAACTTTTCCATTAGCAAAATGCTTCAGAGAGCCATACCTATATATAATCTAAAGGCAGTATATAAAATATCTATGGGCAGAAAATATTATGAATTTTATGTGGAAATGTCTCCAAATTGCAGTATTTTAGCATCTATTTTTCAAACTTTTTCTGGGGGGGCATGCCCCCAGACCCCCCTAGTTCCAGCATGCTTCGCATGCTGGGAAGTGTACTTCACACACCTCTACCCAAGAGATTAGTACCTTGAGTTAGCCCCCCCCTTTTATAAATCCTAGATCCGCCCCTGCAGCCAAGCTGTAAAAAAAGAGTGCGGCCCTCAAAAAGGCTATGGTGAAAAAAGATGTGAAATCCAAGGTGGCGGCCAAGAAATGGCTGTTATGGTAGGTTAATGGTAAAAATTTTAATAACGACAATTCAGGTGAATTTTGTTCCAAGACCAAGTGGCACCAAAATTCACCTGAATTGTTGTTATTAAAATTTTTACCATTAACCTACCATCACAGCCATTTCTTGGCCGCCACCTTGGATTTCACATCTTTTTTCACCATAGCCTTTTTGAGGGCTGCACACTTTTTTTACAGCTTGGCTGTTTCGGATTAGATATGCTTTACATTAATGTTACTTACCTGTACATACAGTAGTATAGTATGCATATGGCATGCATGTCTATTCCATACATACCTTTTATTTTATTGCACATGACTTCATCACCACTCCAGTTCCTATCACTCTGACAGGTTCTAGTACCACTACCAGTTAGCTCATAACCAGTGCTACATGTGAAACTACAAGTGTCTCTCTCATAACCCACTCCAATACTACCAGAACTGCATGATGTTATCTCTCCATTGGATGGTGTTGTGAGGTTATTACACTGAATATCTATATGTAAAGATGAATAATGATACAAAATGATTGACATTTCACTAGAGTATGATAGCAAAGTTAATATTGTGTTACTTTTTAAATCGAGGTGCCTATAGAAACACTACTGGTATAAAAGTAAAAATGAAGTGTAGAGGTAAGTAATAATAAGTAGTGAAACAAGATATATGAATGATGGTATTACAACATAGCTTGGTGGGAGAATCCCTACATTGGTATGTTATAACAATTAGGAATTTTTCCACTGAACTATGTTGTAATACCATCATTCATATATCTTGTTTCACTACTTTTTATCACTTGGATCCTTACTTCTTTTTAAATATGTGACCAGATCTGCACATAATAGCACATTTTTCAAATTCATTATTGAATCTTTAAGGTAATATATGCTCTGGCAATGTTTCAGCTTTATATGCCAATAACCTTTGGAGTTACAGTCGTACAAAGTAGCAACAACAGAAAGATCAATTTGTACAGCAAGTATTGGGAAATAAATTACAGGCACTTACAAAACGGCTATAACATACCAACAAAATAAAGTACAGAGTTGCAATATGCAACATTGTGTTTGCCATGAATAGGGGAATTCATTGCTGGTAAGATTTTTCTTTGTATCACCTTTCTTCACTACATACAGAGACGAAATCAATAAAGAAAATCATTTAGTCGTGTATGATCACTTTGATATGACGTGAATAAAATGCCCATAACTCACATATCTGTTAACCTACTGCAATGAAACAAAAGATTTTTAAACTCCTCTTGAGTAGGCAAATAAGATGATATCCAAGATTTTACTGTTAGACCCTTTCTTCACAAAGATTAAAGTATTTTAAAATTTATGAAATACGCAATTATTTATCAATTACAATCAATGGTTTATACTGTAAAGTTAGGCTCGTTCCATTATGCCAGATCCAGTCACATATATGAGTTCATTTAGTTCTTTTGCTCACTGACCAACAAATCATTTTTACATGAATAATTGGCCACAACTCCAGACATGTTTATTGCATTCACATGAACTTAATACTAAAATTTACTTTTAGATCTTCCTTAGGTCGTGTGCCAAATTCAACTTATTAATAACTGGATTATGCGTTTGTGTCTTACAGTAATTTCCACAAGGTGTACAGAAAGACTAACACCAAGAGTTTATAATCCCTCTAACACTAAGCAAAATTAAAGCTCTGGTCATGGCCAAAAATTTTGTATGCAAGCTACCCTACTGTACCAGGTAGGAACTACTGTACACTATAAAATTAATTTGTTTCATTCAAATTAAGGATTACAGAGCTACGTATGTATGAATAAAAATCACATTTTTGTTCTTCCTGTTAACAACATACTGGTGTGCCATGGCAGTTTCTTAGGCTATTAAAGTATGTCTTGATCTAGTTAGGTAAAGTATATGGTTAGTGGGTCACATGTGTAGTGGCCATAACTATTGTTGCATGATGATGTAATGTAAAGTAAAGAGTGCCTCTAAAAAGTGGGTGGGTTGCATTTTGATACACACATTGAACAGATATGGTCTGAAAACACTGCTTTACCAGTACAAATAGTCTCATCATCACTCCAGCTCCCATCACTCTGACAGGTCCTAGTGCCATTACCAGTTAGCACATAACCAGTGTTACATGTGAAACTACAACTGTCTTCATATGAAAGAACTCCATCATCTCCCAGTGAACAAGTGATTGTTCCATTATTAGGTTCAGTCAGTGAAGAACATGGAACTATGTGAAAGACATTGCTAAAGCAAGCAGCTACAAACACAAATACCATTCTCACCTCTTCTACACACATCATCACTACCACTCCAGCTCCCATCACTCTGACAGGTCCTAGTGTCACTACCAGTTAGCTCATAACCAGTGTTACATGGGAAAGTACAAGTGTCTTCAAAGGAAGGAATTCCATCATCTCCCAGTGAACAAGTGATTGTTCCATTGTTAGGGTTGGTCAGTGAAGGACATGGAACTATGTGAAAGACATTGCTAAAGCAAACAGTTAAAATACACACACCATTCTCACCTCTTCTACAGATGGCTTCAGCACCACTCCAGTTCCCATCACTCTGACAGGTCCTATTGTCACTACCAGATAGCTCATAACCAGTGTTACATGTGAAACTACAAGTGTCTTCATAGGAAGGAACTCCATCATCTCCCAGTGAACAAGAGATTGTTACATTATTACGATCAGTAAGTGATGGACAAGGAACTAAACAGAAAATAACATACATACATACATACATACATACATACATACATACATACATACATACATACATACATACATACATACATACATACATACATACATACATACATACATACATTACAACCATGCACCAATATACATACATACATATGCAGTGAGGATCTAAGATCTCACTAATAAGGTGTTCAATTTTTCAGCATCAAAAATTCAATTAGGGGTTGATGAAGCATCCTTTTAAAACATTAATTAACATGTGCTACAGGCTATATGGTCACCAATCCCCCAGATTATTTGCTTGCAGATAATTTACATACTCCATCAGGCTCCTTACAATTCCTGTTTTACTGATTATAATTAAGTACAGTATCTGTGAGAAAGAATGGGAAAAGGCAAAATATAGAACTTCTTTATTTCATTGCATAATATGCTATCTGTACTACACCAGTTTTCAAGATTGTTAGTGGAAAATGATAGTGTTCCTGTACAGCAAGGTTTAAAATCAAAACCATTCAAAAATTGAAAAGCTCTAATAAACAGTCAACAATTTGAATTGAACGTTTACTTATCAAAACTAACTACAGTGATCCAAACCCCTCTGTTCTCAGGCAGTGATAAAGTGTTCAAATAAGTGAATTGTTCAGATGACTGAAGCACATATACAAAGCTCAGTTGAAATACTCTAATAGAACATATACACGTACTTAAAATACTGTTATAGAACAGTCATTTCCAATTTCGGATAAACAAGGGTACGGATAAATGAGGGTCGGGTAACCAAGGGTCTACTGTACTCAAAGCCAACTACAAGTATATACATAGTAAATATATCACTTTCAGTTACAAGTTTGAAATTTAGGTTGACATGCTTCCATTTTTCAACTGTAATTAATAGTGATACTTGAAATCAAGACACACGGTAGTGTGTCGTGCGGCCCAAGAAGCCGGCGCGTAACACCCGTGAGTATATTGACAGGAAGAAAGAAAACGCAATTTTCGCACCTCCGTAGCTCTGTGCTTCCTTTATGAAACAAGACGATTTTTGCTGTGGACATGCGCCCCAACTGCAGCACTCCACATTCCAAATTTGAGCGAAATCGCTTCGCGCGTTCCCGAGATATGCGACTTCAAAAATTGGCTCAGTTTCTTGGTTTTTTTTTTTTTCTTCTTATTTTTCTTTTTCTTGTCGCACACTTACAAAAACTGCTATAAAACTCGAACGCCATATCCGATTGCCTTGACATGTGGCACACAGAAGGGGGATATAAAGGCGCATCTCGGTACCAACTTTGGCTGGAATACGATAAACAGGCAAAGAGTTATGAGCGATTATTCACGAAAAATAACACCAATATGTTGTCACGCCTACAGGGTAAACCGCGTATGGGAAGAAGCTAAAAATCGGTGGGTGAATAGGTTAACTATTGAACCTAAAACCTTTTGTGGTTAGAAAGAAATCGAGCTAAAAAACAGGAAGATACAACGAAAAAACCAACAGTGTGTAACAATTACGCAATCGAGATTAGCTAAGAAAAAAAAAACGACGGCTTGCCACGCCTACCAGATAAACCGCTTGGGGTAATGCTTTGAAAATCGCTGTACAGATGGAGTTATCATCTTAAAAAGGCTCTTCAATGGTGTAGAAGAATCAGACTTAAAGCCACGGAGTTATAACACGAAATCCAACTTGGTGCAGAAAGTGCGAGATCGAGATACTCTAATAGAGCAGTCATCCTAATAGAGCAGTCACCCTGAAGAAAATTCAAGAGATCAGCTAGAAACAAGAAATCTGTATAGAGATCAGCTACACACAAGTCACCCTGTAGAGAGATCAGCTAGAAGAAGTTACCTAGTAGGGAGTTCATGCAACTATGGAAAGGGATAGTTCAGCTAGAAAAAATCACCTTGTAGAGTTCAGCTACAAAGAAACCACCATGTAGAGAGTTCAGCTACAAACAAATCGCCCTGTGGAGAGATCAATAGAAGAAGTTACCTTGCAGAGAGTTCAGCTACAAAGAAACCATCATGTAGAGAGTTCAGCTACAAACAAATCTACCTGTAGAGAGATTAGCTAGAAGAAGTTACCTTGTAGAGAGTTCAGCTACAAAGAAACCATCATGTAGAGAGTTCAGCTACAAACAAATCTCCCTGTAGAGAGATCAGCTAGAAGAAGTTACCTTGTAGAGAGTTCAGCTTCAAACAAATCACCCTGTAGAAAGATCAGCTAGAAGAGGTCACCTTGTAGAGAGTTCAGTTACAAAGAAACCACCATGTAGAGAGCTCAGCTACAAACTAGTGACTTTGTAGAGACATCATGCAGCTAGAAGAAGTTACCTTGCAGAGAGTTCAGCTACAAAGAAACCATTCTTTAAAGAGCTCAGCTGCAAACAAATCACCTGTACAGAATTCAGCTACATATAAATCACCCTGTAGAAAGATGAGCTAGAAAAAGTTACCTTGTAGAGAGTTCAGTTACAAAGAAACCACCATGTAGAGAATTCAGCTACAAACTAGTGACCCTGTAAAGACATCAGCTAGAAGAAGTTACCTTGAGAGAGTTCAGCTACAAAGAAACCATTATTTAAAAAGCTCAGCTGCAAACAAATCACCTATACAGAATTCAGCTACAAACAAATGACCATGTAGAGAGATCAGCTAGAAGAAGTTATCTTGTAGATAGTTTAGCTACAAGCAAATCACCCTGTAGAGAGATCAGCTAGAAGAAGTTTACTTGTAGAGAGTTCAGCTACAAAGAAACCATCATTTAGAGAGTTCAGCTTCAAACAAATCACATGTAGAGAGTTCAGCTACAAACAAATCTCCCTGTAGAGAGATCAGCTAGAAGAAGTTACCTTGTAGAGAGTTCAGCTACAAACAAATCTCCCTGTAGAAAGATCAGCTAGAAGAAGTCACCTTGTAGAAAGTTCAGTTACAAAGAAACCACCATGTAGAGAGTTCAGCTACAAACTAGTCACCTTGTAGAGACATCAGCTAGAAGAAGTTACCTTGTTGAGAGTTCAGCTACAAAGAAACCATTCTGTTTAGAGCTCAGCTGCAAACAAATCACCTCTAAAGAATTCAGCTACAAACAAATCACCCTGTAGAGAGGTCAGCTAGAAGAAATTACCTTGTACATAGTTCAGCTACAAAGAAACCACCATGTAGAGAGTTCAGCTGCAAAGAAATCACCCTATATAAAATTCTGCCACAAGCAAATTGCCCTGTAGAAAGATCAGTTAGAAGAAGTTACCTTGTAGATAGTTCAGCTACAAACAGATCTCCCAGTAGAGAGATCAGCTAGAAGAAACCACCAAGTAGAGAGTTCACTGCAAAGAAATCACCCTGTATAAAATTCTGCCACGAACAAATTGCACTGTAGAAAGATCAGTTAGAAGAAGTTACCTTGTAGAGAGTTCAGCTACAAAGAAACCATTCTGTAAAGAGCTAAGCTGCAAACAAATCACCTGTACAGAATTCAGCTACAAACAAATCACCCTGTAGAGAGATCAGCTAGAAGAAGTTACCTTGTTGATAGTTCAGCTACAAACAAATCTCCCTGTAGAGAGATCAGCTAGAAGAAATTACCTTGTAGAGAGTTCAGCTACAAAGAAACCACCATGTAGAGAGTTCAGCTGCAAAGAAATCACCCTGTAGAAAATTCTGCCGGAAACAAATTGCCCTGTAGAAAGATCAGTTATAAGAAGTTACCTTTTAGAGAGTTCAGCTACAAAGAAACCATTTTGTAAAGAGCTCAGCTGCAAACAAATCACCTGTACAGAAATTCAGCTACGAACAAATCATCCTGTAGAGAGATCAGCTAGAAGAAGTTACCTTGTAGATAGTTCAGCTATAAAGAAACCATCATTTAGAAAGTTCAGCTTCAAACAAATCACCTGTAGAGAGTTCAGCTACAAACAAATCTCCCTGTAGAGAGATCAGCTAGAAGAAGTTACCTTGTAGATAGTTCAGCTTCAAACAAATCTCCCTGTAGAGAGATCAGCTAGAAGAAGTTACCTTGTAGAGAGTGAAGCTACAAACAAATCATCCTATTGAAAGATCAGCTAGAAGAAGTCACCTTGTAGAAAGTTCAGTTACAAAGAAACCACCATGTAGAGAGTTCAGCTACAAACTAGCCACCTTGTAGAGACATCAGCTAGAAAAGTTACCTTGTAGAGAGTTCAGCTACAAACAAATCTCCCTGTAGAGAGATCAGCTAGAAGAAATTACCTTGTAGAGAGTTCAGCTACAAAGAAACCATTTTGTAAAGAGCTCAGCTGCAAACAAATCACCTTTACAGAATTCAGCTTCAAACAAATCACCCTGTAGAGAGATCAGCTAGAAGATATTACCTTGTAGATAGTTCAGCTACAAACAAATCACCCTGTCGAAAGATCAGTTAGAAGAAGTTACCTTTTAGAGAGTTCAGCTACAAAGAAACCATTTTGTAAAGAGCTCAGCTGCAAACAAATCACCTGTACAGAATTCAGCTACAAACAAATCACCTGTAGAGAGTTCAGCTACAAACAAATCTCCCTGTAGAGAGATCAGCTAGAAGAAGTTACCTAGCAGAGAGTGAAGCTACAAACAAATCACCCTATTGAAAGATCAGCTAGAAGAAGTCACCTTGTAGAAAGTTCAGTTACAAAAAGAAACCACCATGTAGAGAGTTCAGCTACAAACTAGTCACCTTGTAGAGACATCAGCTAGAAAAGTTACCTTGTAGAGAGTTCAGCTACAAAGAAACCATTCTGTAAAGAGCTCAGCTGCAAACAAATCACATGTACAAAATTCAGCTACAAACAAATCACGCTGTAGAGAGATCAGCTAGAAGAAATTACCTTGTAGATAGTTCAGCTACAAACAAATCATCCTCAGTTAGAAGAAGTTACTTTGTAGAGAGTTCAGCTACAAAGAAACCGTAAAGAGCTCAGCTGCAAACAAATCACCTGTACAGAATTCAGCTACAAACAAATCACCCTGTAGAGAGATCAGCTAGAAGAAGTTACCTTGTAGATAGTCCAGCTACAAACAAATCTTCCTGTAGAGAGATCAGCTAGAAGAAATTACCTTGTAGAGAGTTCAGCTACAAAGAAACCATCATGTAGAGAGTTCAACTGCAAAGAAATCACCACTGCCCAAATTTCAAGGCAATAGCTCTTTCCAATCTGAAGTTATCAATTGTCAAAGTTGGCAAATTGGATGTGTGGAAGGCTCCTTTTCGCAAATCCGGTCACATATGTATTATATGTGACCGGATTTACGAAAAAGGGTCTTCCACACACATCCAATTCTATGCACTTGAATGACCATACCTTTGTGCTCAAAGAAGATACTAACCTGAAATTTTGTTTATGTATTAACCTATGTTGTTACTCATCACTGTCCAAATTTCAAGGCAATACTATTTTCCTATCTGACATTATGAACTGCCAAAGTTCGTAAATTGGATGTGTGTGGAAGACCCCTTTTCGCAAATCCGGTCACATATATATAATTTGTACATTTACTGATAAAATATTTAAAGTACATCTACTTCATCTTTTCTTCTTCCTGTAGTAAAGAATCTAATCAAAAACAGCCAAGCTGTAAAAAAAGGTGCGGCCCCCAAAAAGGCCATGGTGAAAAAAGATGTGAAATCCAAGGTAGCGGCCAAGAAATGGCTGTGATGGTAGGTTAATGGTTACATTTTAATAACAAAAATTCAGGTGAATTTTGTGCCAATTGACCAAGCGGCACAAAATTCACCTGAATTGTCGTTATTAAAATGTAACCATTAACCTACCATCACAGCCATTTCTTGGCCGCCACCTTGGATTTCACATCTTTTTTCACCATGGCCTTTTTGGGGTCGCACCTTTTTTTACAGCTTGGCTGTTTTTGATTAGATATCACTTCTTTTTATATTTGTATACTGCAAAGCCGGCCTATGGCTGGCTTTGGGGCTTTTTTAACCCATGTGTTTTTTTCTTTAACACAGGAAGAAGAAAAGAACTTAAAGAAGAATTTTAATACTTCAATTATTTTTGATTTTATTAGTAATTATACAAATTATATACATATATTTATTACATGCCCATTATTCCCCACAGGATTTTTTTTGCAGCTGATCTCTCTACTGGGTGACTTGAAATGTAGCTGAACTATATACAGGATGGTTTCTTTGTAGCTGAACTCTCTACAAGGTAACCTCTTCTAGCTGATCTCTCTACAGGGTATTTAGTTTTTAGCTGAACTCTCTACAGGTGATTTGTTTGCAGCTAAACTCTCTACATGGTGGTGTCTTTGTAGCCGAACTCTCTACATGATGGTTTCTTTGTAGCTGAACTCTCTATAAGGTGACTTCGTCTAGCTGAACTCTCTACAGGGTGATTTTTTTGTAGCTGAACTCTCTGCAGGGTGATTTGTTTGCAGCTGAACTCTCTACATGATGGTTTCTTTGTAACTGAACACTCTACAATATGACTTCTTCTAGCTGATCTTTCTACAGGGTGAATTGTTGTAGCTGAACTATCTACAAGGTAACTTCTTCTAGCTGATCTCTATACAGGGTGATTTGTTTGTAGTTGAATTCTGTACAGGTGGTTTCTTTGTAGCTGAACTCTGTACATGATGGTTTCTTTGTAGCTAAACTCTTTACAAGGTGACTTCTTCTAGCTGAACTCTCTACGGGTTAATTTCTTTGTAGCTGAACTCTCTATATGATGGTTTCTTTGTAACTGAACTCTCTACAAGGTAACTTCTTCTAGCTGATCTTTCTACTGGGTGATTTGTTTGCAGCTGAACTCTCTACATGGTGGTTTCTTTGTTGCTGAACTCTCTACAAGGTGAATTCTTCTACCTGATCTCTCTACAGGGTAATTTATTTGTAGCTGACCTCTCTTCAGGGTGATTTCTTTCTAGCTGATCTCTCTACAGGATGATTTTTTGTAGCTGAATTCTCTGCAAAGTGTTTTGTTTGTAGCTGATCTCTCTACAGGATGATTTTTTGTAGCTGACCTCTCTTCAGGGTGATTTGTTTCTAGCTGATTGCTCTGCAGGTTGATTTGCTTGTAGATGAACTCTCTACAGGGTAACTTGCTTGTAGCTGAACTCCTTAATTTGTGTCTAGTTTGTAGCTGATCTCTCTACAGGGTGATTTGTTTGTAGCTAATCTCTATACAAGTTGATTGTGTGTAGCTGATCTCTCTGCAGGGTGATTTGTTTGTAGCCGATCTCTCTACAAGGTAATTTGTTTGTAGCTGAACTATCTATAAGATGATTTGTATGTAGCTAATCTCTCTGCAGATTGATTTGTTTTAGCTGAACTCTGATTTGTTTTTAGCTTATCTCTGTACAGGTTGATTTGTGTGTAACTGATCTCTCTACAAGCTGATTTGTTTGTAGCTGATCACTCTGCAGGTTGATTTGTTTCTAGATGATCTCTCTACAGGTTGATTTGTTTGTTGCTGATCGCTCTAAAGGTTGATTTGTTTGTAGCTGAACTCTCTGCAAAATGTTTTGTTTGTAGTTGATCTCTCTACAAGGTGATTTTTTGTAGCTGACCTCTCTTCAGGGTGATTTGTTTCTAGCTGATATCTCTACAGGGTGATTTTTGTAGCTGACCTCTCTTCAGGGTGATTTGTTTCTAGCTGATCGCTCTACAGGTTGGTTTGTTTGTAGCTGAACTCTCTACACGGTGATTTGCTTGTAGCTGAACTCCTTACATTGTGTCTAGTTTCTAGCTGATCTCTCTACAGGGTGATTTGTTTGTAGCTGATCTCTCTACAAGTTGAATTGTGTGTAGCTAATCTCTCTGCAGGTTGATTTGTTTGTAGCCGATCTCTCTACAAGGTAATTTATTTGTAGCTGAACTGTCTATAAGGTGATTTATTTGTAGCTGATCTCGCTGCAGGTTGATTTGTTTTAGCTGAACTCTCTACAGGGTGATTTATTTGTACTGAACTCCTTACATTGTGTGTAGTTTCTAGCTGATCTCTCTACAGGGTGATTTGTTTGTAGCTGATCTCTCTACAAGTTGATTTGTGTGTAGCTGATCTCTCTGCAGGTTGATTTGTTTGTAGCCGATCTCTCTACAGGTAATCTGTTTGTAGCTGAACTCTCTATAAGGTGATTTGTTTGTAGCTGATCTCTCTGCAGGTTGATTTGTTTTAGCTGAACTCTCTACAGGGTGATTGCTTGTAGCTGAACTCCTTACATTGTGTCTAGTTTCTAGCTGATGTCTCTACAGGGTGATTTTTTGTAGCTGAACTCTCTTCAGGGTGATTTGTTTCTAGCTTATCTCTCTACAGGTAGATTTGTGTTGATTTGTTCATTGCTGATCGCTCTAAAGGTTGATTTGTTGCAGCTGAACACCCTGCAAAGTGTTTTGTTTGTAGCTGATCACTCTAAAGGGTAATTTGTTTGTAGCTGAACTCTCTCCACAGTGACTTGTGTGTAGCTGAATTCTGTGTAACTGAATTCTCTAGAGAGTGACTTAATTGTAGCTGAATTCTCTACACAGTGTATGACTTGTTTATAGCTGAACTTTCTTCAGTGTGACTTGTAATGTTCTGAATCTCTATAGTGATATATTTGCTTAACTCTCCACATGGTGACTGTCTTCTTGCTGAACTGTCTATAAGATTAACTGTTTGCAGCTGAACTCCCTACAGAATAACTTGTGATGTAATAAAATTCTATAATGGAGTAAATAAATTAGCCGAATGCTCTATTAGGGTGACTGTTCTATTAGAGTATCTCGATCTCGCATTTGCTACACGGAGTTGGCTTTCGAATCATAACTCAGTGGTTTGTAATCCGATTCTTCTGTACTACTGCAAGGACTTTCAATGAAGATTATTCCAGCTATACACCGATTTTCAGCTCATTGCTCTAAGCGGTTTGCCTAGTAGGCGTGAAAACTAATACTTTTTTATTCATAAAAATCGATCGCGTAATTGTGACACAGGTTGGGTTTTGTGTCATATCTCCGTGGTCTTTATCTCGATTCCTTTCAAACTACCAAAAGGCACTCCTACGATGGTTACTCCATCTACATAGCAATTTTCAACTCATTCCATGAAGCGGTTTACCCTGTAGGCGTGACAACAAATCGATCTTGTTTTACGCGAATAATCGGTCATAACTCCTGAACCATTCATCGGATTTGTACCAAATTTGATGCTAGGATTCGCCTTTGAACTCCCTTTCTGTGTGCCAAATTTCAAGGCGATCGGAGTACGCGTTTGCTTGTTATAGCAATTTTTGCAAGTGTGCGAAAAGACGAAGAAAAAAAAAACGAAGGAAAAAAAACGAAACTTTGGCAGCTCGTATCTCGGAAATGGCTGGAGCGATTTCCTTCAAATTTGGAATGTAGACTCCCTTGGCTGGCGGGCAACTGTGTAGCAAATTTGGTTCCAATCAGATAAGTGATCACCGAGATACAAAGGTGTGAAAATGACGTTTTCGTTCTTCCTGTCAATATACTCACGGTGTGGCGCGCCGGCTTCTTGGGCCGCACGACACACTACCGTGTGTCTTGATAAAAACAAAGGTTAAAAAAAGTCTCAAAGCTGGCCATAGGCCGGCTTTGGGGTATACAAATACAAAAAGAAATGAAATCTAATCCAAAACAGCCAAGCTGTAAAAAAAAGTGTGCGGCCCTCAGAAAGGCTATGGTGAAAAAAGATGTGAAATCCAAGGTGGCGGCCAAGAAATGGCTGTGATGGTAGGTTAATGGTAAAATTTTTAATAATGACAATTCAGGTAAATTTTGTGAAGCGGCACAAAAATTCACCTGAATTGTCGTTATTAAAATTTTTACCATTAACCTACCATCACAGCCATTTCTTGGCCGCCACCTTGGATTTCACATCTTTTTTCACCATAGCCTTTCTGAGGGCCGCACACTTTTTTTACAGCTTGGCTGTTTTGGATTAGATTAACATCAACAAGACAGAAGTAGCTAGGGGCGCAACTCCTGCTTCCAAAAACCACACGCACGCATGCACACACTTCCAATTTTACTGAATATATACTAACTTGAAAAGGACTGCAAAAATGTAGCTATTACCTGCCAGTTGTGCTTCAAAATTTAATTTACATGTGTGGGTGAATGTGCCATAAGTTTCTAAATTCTTTGGTGTAAGTTTAAAGTGTTTTTTCCTGAAACACTTGGTAAGGAGTTTCTGTGGTTGCATGTTTTGAATGTCATAAGAACCCAAATAATCTTTTAATACTTATGATTTAATTAGCATATGTCGTAGTGTATACATCTTAATGTCAACTATTATTTATTAGTCACTATCCCACTAGGGACCTTGCAAAGAAATACAGCCACTAGTCATTGCCTGCCATGTAAGGTAGGTTTGCTTGCAGTTGAAAGTACTACGTCTGCTCATAAGAATGGTGCATAGGAGGAGGATGGGAAAATGAGTGGAAAACAAGATAGGCCTGATTATTATGCTTTTGAAATTGCCTATTATGCTTTTGAGCATTGCTCCAAAATTTCCCCTATTATGCTCCAACTATGCCCAGTTGTGTCCCATTATGCTCCAAATATACACATATAAAATTGTGTCTTGACTGCACTATTAGAGTATCTAATACATCAGTGAACGTTCTATTAGGATATTTCAACATGTGGTGACTGTTCTATTAGAGTATATCGATCTTTAATATTTTCTTCATAATGTAGCTGTAAATCTGATTTTTACCATGTTTGCACACTATTCCATTCTGCATCATGAAAAATAAGCAGAGTTTCAGCCACTCTGATAACATTATGCTGGCATTATGCTTAATGCTTTTGGCTACCTATTATGCTCCAAATTATGCCGGCATAATCAGCGCAGGCCTAAAACAAGACAATTATATGGTATCCTCAGTTCCAACAATAAGCTGCTACGAGTTTCAATGTAACCAGAACAGATAATTTATATGGATTTGTCTACTTGTCTATTGAGCTGTCGAACAGGTAGCATTTTATTCAAGGTAGTTAAGACCATCAGTACAGCACATCATCCCACACCAGGCAATATAATATGGCCGGAAAAAGCAGATCCCAAAGCAGATGTCTTAACTCTAAAGCTAGGAAACAATGGTGAAGCAACAGAGCATTAAAGTTTTGTTTTTTGTTTTTGTAAATACAAGTACTGTGTGCAGAAAAATTCCCTATTTTTATGAAAGTTTAATTGTTTTAGCTTTTACCTCTGCTACACATGGTCTCAATACCACTCCAGCCCCCATTACTCTGACAGGTCCTAGTGTCACTACCAATTAGTTCATAACCAGTGTCACATGTGACACTACAAGTGTCTTCATAGGAAGGAACTCCATCATCTCCCAGTGAACAAGTGATTGTTCCACTATTAGGATCAGTAAGTAATGGACAAGGAACTATATATAGAAAAAAATAGCCATAAATAGACATCATATGCATAGCATACTGTGTATGCAAACCTCTTCTACACATGGTCTCACTACCACTCCAGCTTCCATCACTCTGACAGGTCCTAGTGTCACTACCAGTTAGTCCATAACCAGTGTTACATGTGAAACTACAAGTGTCTCCCTCATACATACTACCAGAACTACATGATGTTATTTCTCCACTGGACGGTGTTGCTATGTTATTACACTGAATATCTAAAATAAATAAATACAGATACTATGTTTATAGCTACATATATAAATATGGAACATTTTCTTACCAATTTCAAACTGGATTAATGGTTGTCGGTTGTCAAGTGTATTATTAGCATCACCAAGTGCAAGTGATGAAGCATACCTTCCAACAAATTGACGTAATACATATCCATCTGTTCTGGTGGTCCTTATCTCATGACTAAAATCAGACGGATGATAAAATCCTATAACATCTCCTGACTGGAATTGTAATCTGTTACTACCAGTGAGAGGAATGTTTGCTTCAAGCCAATCCTCTGGTGGTGGACGAGTTAGTTGAGTTGTTTGTATCTGAACTTGACCTACTCTATCATAAGTCACTGATGATGATGGTCTCCATATTTGTATGTAAGGTAATATGTTTGCACTGGTTATCGGTAATACTCTAACCCTGATGTTCAATATTCTACCATTACAGGTGAAATTGAGACGTGGAACAATTGCAACTCCTCCACTGGTTGAAAGCCGATCTTCACCAATTTGATGAACATTAACACTGTCAGTGCATGTCTGTCCATCTACATGAGTAAAAATCAACCAAGCATAGCAAGGTGCTTTTTAACGAAGCTAATCCATTAAGTGCCAGTTATAGTAGCAAGTCAACTGGGTAGGCCATAAATCTTATCAGTCAAATTTGCCACACACATGTACACACACGTACACCACTACTATTCTCACCTGCATATGTGATACCAATAATCAGTATTAGCCCTTGTAGTATTACAAAATGTACCAGCTGCATATCTATGATGTACAAGCAATACATCTGTGCATTAAATACTTAAGTTTATTAGTGCATGCATGCATGTACACACATTTATGTGGTCCAGCAAAAAGCCTGCATAGCTTGCACCATTTCTAGTTTTAAAAAAAACAGGTTAAATGATGCATGCCATAGGCAAAGATTATATGTGCCATGATTTATTCATGCACAAAAAAAGTAACCTAATCTCGTTCACCTTGTTACATATGTAACCTTTCTACAGCATAAAGGCATCATGTATTTCTTGTGTTTGTATATATTGTGGTAGAAGGAAACAATAATCACTTTCATTTCTAATGCATTCTTAAATACTTAGCTACATCATTTTTAAATGAAGCTTCTAACTGCCATCATTCATCATTTACAGCGCGATTAGTGCAAGGGTGTAAACAAAAATTCGCTTAAATTCTTTCTGTAAACCGCATGTAAACATCTATATAAGTCAACATATACATTAGGGTAATGCAACATATACTTGATAACCCTAGGGCTGCTACTTTATCAAGTACTCTTTTGCAGTGTGAATATAGTTTGTTCATAGTAGCTTTCATAGCACTGATACTTTCCTTAAGAAAGTGGCCAAGACAGACAATTTCCACCATGTGGTACTCACATGAAAAACCTAAACTATCCAGTTCAACAACAATCTGCAGGTATTCTGGCTTTTGTGTTTTACGATTGTGTGCAGCAGTAAGATCAGCACTGGAATTAAAAGGACAGGTAAACTCAAGAAGGGAAATAGTTTTTAATTCCTCATTGCCTCTATAAGACGGTTTTTAATCCCATCTTTGAGGAAACACTTGCAGTCACGCAAGCAACTGATGGGGACACGTGACTGACCATGCCATCGAGGTGTTAGCAGTAGTGTTTTAGTGTTGTAGGATTTTTTGCTCACAACTTGTACCTGTTGTAATACCAGGCTCAGGGATATTGTTATATTTGATGTGCATTATTGAGAAGCTATTGAGTCTAATTGTTATACTATATTTATCGAAGTGTCGCAAAGACGCGCCCTTTACAACTTGGAGGTGTCCTACCGAGATAGAGAAGATTGTCCTACTAGGAGTACTGTGAATAGAAGTGTCTACTGATCTAATGGTCAAAAATGGAAGAAGTGGCAGCACACAGCAAGCTGTTCGTGCACCACGTGTCAGGAGGAAGTGCAAGATCATGACCAAGCTCTACAGTGTGAACTCTGCGAGCAATGGGAGCACGTTGAGTTCATAAAAGTATGTGACCGTCCCTCTTTTGAGTTGTATACTGTGTTGTTAGTCACGCCCAGTAAGGTTATAGTGTTCACATGCACGTCATGCAGGCACAAGGGTTGCCTGGCTGAAGTGCAGATAATGCTCAACAGTATGCACACACAACTGGGCATATACAAATGACTGCTAGGTGGTTGAGTGCATGGCATTAGAGAGAGATGCGCTCCAATTAGAGAATGCACAGCTGCGTGATCAGTTGTCAGATGCACATCAAGTAGTTAATGAACTTGGTATAACAGGGTCAAGTAGCAGTGGCATGAAGGTAAATAAGCCACTAAGTGTATCGGCACCAGAATTCACGAGTAAGTTGCTACCTCATCAGTTGACTAGTCGTGTGGAGGAGACGCCAAGGGCTGCACCTCTCAGTAGTGGAACCAGATGCAAGCTCTCAGCTGTTCCCACCTCGTATTCTACCCCAGTAACTACTACAATGTCACATTCCAGTACAACCACTACTGTTCCTACAGTGTTTCCTATCTCACATTCCACTCCACTTCTACACTGCTGCCACAGTTGTCAACACTGAATTTGGCTACAGCTATCTCTCAAGCCTCAACTCTTAGTGTTTTCAAACATCCACCTGGATTTAAAGAGTTGAGAGAAATGACTAACCAAGTTTGCTGGAGATGGTAGAGAAGACTTTGAAGTATGGCTAACTGATTTTTGTGAAGCGATTGGAGATTGTAGGTGGTTTGATGAGATGAGGGCTCAGTGGTTTTCATGGTTCTTGAGTGGATCTGTGAAGAGTACGTGGCAGAGAACATTGAACAGGGAAGAGAAGGGATCATGGGTGTCAATTGTACAGGCATACAAGAGCCACTATGGCATCCACACGGTCCCACGCACAGCATATTTAAGGTGTCATGAGCTTCAGCATCAAGACTTCAAATCTTCCCAAGGACTCTTAGAGGTTATGAAAGACTATCAAAGGATGGCATCTGACCAGCTCTCCAACAACAACCTAATCTCAATAGTGTGGAATAAGGTCCCAGTCACTCTACAGAAAAAGGTTGCGGAGAATAAAGATTGGTCTCTTCAAGAACTTTTGCAGAGGTTATTACGAGCAGAGGCAAGACTAGAGGAGAGGAATGCAGGAGTAAAGCTAACAATTGGAGCAAGGAAAGAAAGCCTGCAGGCTACAAAAGTGTAGTACTCAGGAAGGAGGAAATTGAGAAGTCGGTGGATAAGCCACCAGTTAGTAAGGCCACAGCTGGCAACAGTCAGAGAGAGCAGGTTGGAACTAAGGGACAGGAGTACAGAGGGTAAAGTGAGATATCTTTGAAGAATGTGAATTGTTATAAATGTAATAAGAAGGGAAACATGGCAAAGACTTGTCCTTCCAATGAGACTGATGGACGTGTCAGTAGAGTAATTACGACTGATAGTGTTCCAGACTCTGATGAAGACCCTGTGGTCTTGTGTGTTAACCTCAGCAGATGTTAATCATCCACCCCAGGCAAGTGTAACGGGCCCTACTTATAAAGTTGACATAGTAGTGGAAGGTTTTAAGAACAGTAATGGTTCACAAGTCTGATCAGAGCAGAGATGCTACCTAAGATTGAACAGAAGAATAACTGGGGCTCAGATGAGTTGAGTTCCCATATTTACTCAATGAAATCCCAGCCGAAGGGAGCTGGAGGTGAGGAGTTAGGTGCTACATGTATTGTGATACTAGATATCCTGTTGGAGGAGACAGGCAAGACTCTAACCATGCCGTGTTTTGTTGTTGAGTCATCGAAGCCAATTTGGCAAGGAGCAATGAGAAATTGTGGAGTGATACTAGGGAAAAATGCTACAGTGGAGTATGGTGTACAGGTGGTACACTCTAATGTAGAGGTGTGAAACTGGACAAAATATCATAACCAGTTACTGGACATTTCATAACTGCTGGTTATCCAGTTAACTGAACTTAACAAAACTTTCTCTAAATTTTATGCTGGACTTATAATAGGCTACAAGTCATTATAAGTAAAGCTGAATCCTACAACACATGCGATGTCAATGTTGAAGAACGAAAAGACTACTCAAACCATACATTTTTGAGTGAAAATATTAGGGATCCGTTATCCGGTTATGAGAAAAAATAACCGATAACTGAATTTATAAAAATAACTGGTCAATTACTCTGATAACCGGTAAAGTGTCACAGCTCTACTCTAATGGTGCTACATTGGAGCCTGCAGACAGAGATATTACCCATGGTAGTAGTGGTGGTAACGAAGTATTTTGCATTATTACTCTCTCACAGGTAGTACACCTAGCTCCTCAGCAGACAAAGGTGGTCAGAACAACTGTTCAATGACCAGACAGTGATTCAGAGGCACCAGTAGTTGGAGTAGTGACTCCTAGTGAGGGCATACTCGCCAAACAACAATGTGACATTGAGGAGACCTGATATGTGTAATTGGGGTCTAGAGTCACAAACCAATGACAGAGGTCAAGTTGTTGGAGAAGTACAACCAGGAACTGTTGTAAATGAGGATGACTGATACTAGTATGGATGATGCTTTTTGTGTGCGGCACATCCAAGATGGTCCCACTGATGCTGAGACAACAGTTAAAGGAGCAGCTGCAGATTGGCTATCAGTGTACAGAGACTGAGAGGAAGCAACTAGAGGAACAGTTGTTGGGTCTGAGTGATTTGTCCGCCCTGCATGATAGTAAGTTTGGTGAGACAGATTTGGTGGCCCACACCCTTGACACAGGGAGTGCTAAACCTGTACAGACATCTCCTAGGTGGCTTCTGTATTTAAGAGTTGGAATAGGAACGGGAAAGTGTACTACACACAGGTTGTATAGAGTCAAGTAATAGCCCTTGTTCATCAGCACTGGTCCTTGTAAGGAAGAAGAATGGTATCCTCCATGTGTGTATGGACTATAGAGGAGCAAATAAGAATTCAGTTCCGGATAAGTACCCTATACCAAGGATTGATGAGTTGATTGACATGATAGGGAAGAACAAGCCAAAGGTTTTCACCTCATTGGACTTGATGAAGGGCTACCATCAAGTAAGGATGGCCGAGGATTCTAAGCCAAAGACCGCATTCACTTGCCATATGGGTTATATCAGTACCGCCATATGCCATTCGGTTTAACGAACGCACCCACTATGTTCCAGCAGCTAATGAGTTGTCTGTTCTCTGGAAGGAAGTGGTCATTTGTGTCAGTCTACTTAGATGATCTATTGACTGCATCTAGAGCAATTGAGGAACACATGAGTCATGTTCGTGAAGTGTTAGTTAGACTTAAGGAAGCTGGGCTTCATTTAAAGCCTGTGTGTTTGCCACAGCAAAGATGAAATACTTGGGGCATACATTAACCACAGAAGGAGTTCAACCCAATAACAAGAAGGTAGTTACTGTAAGCAATTTTCCAGTCCCAAAAAAGTGTGAAGGAGGTTAAGAGTTTCCTTGGGCTTGCTAATATCTAAAGTAGTTTCATTCCAGATATGGCAACCCTTTCCAGACCACTTAAAGCTCTCACCAGGCAGCTGGTAGGCCTGTGAAGTTTGAATGGTCCCAAGAGTGTGAGTCAGCATTTAATCAGATTAAGAGCAGGCTAGTTTCTGCACCAATACTGCGTCCTCCAGATATGGATAAGCCATTCATCCTATGGACAGATGATAGTGAGCAAGGATTTGGGGCAGTGCTCGAGCAGAAAGCAGAGGATGGTGAATGACACCCAGTAGCTTATGCAAGTCGGTGCACTAATCAGGCAGAGCAGAAGTATGGTGTAAGTGAGTTGGAAGTTGCTGCATTAGTGTATACTCTAGAACATTTTCAAGTCTATTTATTAGGTAGTAAAGTCACTGTTAGGGGTGCACCAATATGAATATCGGTATTGGTATCGGTACCGATATGCATTATCGGTTATCGGTAAAACACAATTAAAATTACCGATATGTATAACATTATTATACTTATTATTATTAAACATGCACCTTGAGAAATCGCTTGGTAATGATCGTTCAGTAAGCGTAGATCGCCTGCATTACGCACCAATAAAAGCCTACATCACGTGATATGCAAAAAAGGTAAGCGTATGCTAGTGCAAAAAATCGCTTTTGTAGCTCAGTGTCTGTAATATATAATGCCTAAAGCGTTTGTATTTAAAGCTGGCAAGAGAAATGCTACTAACTCGGCGCCCATCAAGCCATTACCATAACGCATGTGCTTGAAATCGGGTGTATGTAACGATGCCACGTGTCAAAGCAGTTATTTGGGAATACTTTGAAGTGTCTGAGCACAACCACCATTTCGCAGTTTGCCAGTGTTGTAAGAATGATGTATCCCATGGTGGTCTCACAGTTAAAACTTTTAACACCTCTACATTAATACACCATCTGAGGAGGGAGCACCCTATAGATTTCAAAGACTATGAAGAGAAGAAGAAGGTGCAGGAGCTGAAAGAAAAAGAAGCAGCTGAAAAGAACGTGTGGAAGGATCCAAAGGAAACAGGAATGAAGCAGTTATCACTAGTAGAAACAGAGGCAAGGTCAAAAGCATGAGACATCAATGATCCCCGTGCAATTCGTGTACATCAAAGGATAGCTGAAACGATGGCTTTAGATTTTCAACCATATTCAATTCAGCGTTGAAACCGGGTCGGGTCATCCGGGTCAACCGGGTCACATTTTCTCCGGGTCATCAGGGTACGACCCGGTTTACAATTTATCCGGGTCTGACCCGGATTGGATCACGTGAGAAACGAAATTGTTCATTTGACGACGTGGAACTTATAAATGCTATTGCATAGCTCTCTTGTGAGCCACACCCACTTATCGCGTTACCAACATACACTCAGCTACGCCCATTTATTAGTAAGTGCAGTATGTAGCATGAAACTGAGGGTATCTATGGCTATTGTCAGTAGGTGACGACCTTTTTTTTTTTTTGGTCTTCAACCTACAGCTAGGCTGAAGTTGCAAGATTTACTCAACATGAATCGAACGTTCAAAATGTAGTCTTGCTCGCTCGAGACTAGCCGAAACATAGCTCTTATCGCACGCCTCGGCTTTAATTAATCCGGGTCAGTGGGTCATCCGGGTCAGCAGTAGTGACCCGGTTTCAACGTTTATTCCATTGTATCAGACACAGGGTTTACTGCATTGCTTAAGACCTTGGAGCCCAGATACACATTGCCAAGTCGCCGCTACTTTACTGAGGATGTTGTCCCTGGTATTGCAAGTGCTATCAATTCAAAGCTAGCTGTGGTGTTGAAAGATGTAACATATTTCAGTTTAACCACTGATGTTTGGAGCACTAGCTTGACCAACCAATCATTGATCAGCCTCACTGCCCATTGGTTAGAAGATAGTTTTGTGAGAAAATCTGCAGTCTTACATGTAAAGCATTTAGATGGGTCACACTCGGGGGAAAAGATATGTGAAAGCATGCATATGGAGTCAATGATTGAATACTGGAAGATAACAAAGGAACAAATCATCCACTTAGTGTTGACTGATAATGGTAGCAACATGAAGAAGGCCATCAAAGATGCTAATCTGAGTGGGTTTGGCTGTTTTGCGCACTCACTTCAGCTAGTTGTTAATGATGGTGTGATGTCACAGCGGGTGGTCATTGATGTTCTGGCTGTAGCAAGAAGTATTGTGGGCCACTTTAAGCGTTCAACACTTGCCTATAATTTACTGGATGAAATACGTGAATGTCTTGATATACCAAAACATAAATTGCAGCAAGATGAACCAACACAATGGAACTTGACACTCTTCATGATTGAATCCATCTATGAACAAAAAACGGCACTGGCTGCTTATTCCACTGAGCATGGTGGTATCACAATGTTGAACAGCTACCAACTTGATATAATTAGAAAACTAATTGCACTTCTGAAACCAATCGAAGAAATAACCAAGATGATCTCAACAAATTCAGCATGCATTTCAGCTGTGATACCATTGGTGAAGATCTTGAAAAGAATGTTTAACAAACATGATGATGATGCTGGAATAAGGACCATGAAATCAGAGATGCTGACCTCATTGGAATGCAGATTCGATGGCATTGAGCAGATAGATGAACTTTGTGTTGCTACTGTTCTAGATCCACCATTCAAGCATCACCTTTTCGTGGAAACAGAAACACCACAACTGGCTAGAGAATATTTGATTGATAATTGCAACTACACTTCAGGTGCTGATGAACCCCTAATAAGATGGCACACCATGACCATACCACTACTTCAGAGGACAATGATCATACCACTACTTCAGAGGACAATGATCAGTCATCATCTAGCAAAGTATGGGAGTGTTTTACTGAACTACTGGAGGAAGCTGGGGCAACTAGTGATGTGGGAGGAGGAGCTGAAGGAATGGTGGATAATTATTTATCAGAACCACTTATTGACTACAAAAAAGGTGACCCTTTGAAGTGGTGGCATGATAATGGCAGAAGATATTCATTTTTGGGAAATATGGCACAGCGGTTTTTGAGTGCTACACCGACTAGCGTTCCATCTGAACGGCTGTTTTATGGAGTTGGGAACCTACATAACGAAAAAAGAAGCAGATTAAGCCCAGAACATGCAGAAATGCTCTTAAGTATCAAGTACAACAAGCATTTAGTTGATTAAACAAACAGTTAAAGTTCTAACAGTTCTCTCTATTGCTATTTGATTTTTGTGTATTTACATTGATATCACTCAGTTATTTTTACTAATATCGGTATCGGAATCGGTAATTTTGTAGTAAATAATTAATATCAGTTATCAGAAAATTGGTAAATTCCTATATCGGTGCACCTCTAGTCATTGTGTACACAGACCACCAGGCACTGGTGTTGTCTTTTATACCTTATTTGAAGAGTTAAACAAAGGGTATACTGGCAAGGTAGTACTTGAGATTGTCACAGTACTTGCCCAATGTGACCCTAGAGCACAAACCTGGAAGTATGAACAGGGCAGCAGATGCTCCTTCTTGAGCACCGGTTTCTGAAGTGTTGCAACTAGAGGTTGCTGAAGAGGAACCAATTATGTCCAAGATAAGGAATTCACAGAGGAGTGAAAGTGAGCTAAATCAGTTGATTAATTATTTAGAGGAGAAAAGTCTCCCAGAGGATCCTTCTCGAGCAAGGAAGGTAGTGACACAGGCTCAGAAAGGATATTTTCTTGTGGACAGTGTGTTGTACTTTGAGAATGGTGATGTTACTGAAGGTGTCTGCATGGTAGTCCTAGCAAACCTACAGCAGGAAATGTTGCCAGAACATCAAGAGGCCATGTTTGCTGGACATTTTCCCCCCGAGAAAATGTATAGTTGATTCAGTCAATACTACTATTGGCCAGGAATGAGGGCTGCTGTTTATAAGATTTGTGAGTCTTGTGTAGTATGTGCTTCCACACAAGGTCAGGAATGGCAGAAGAAGCCTCCTCTGAAATGTATACCAGTTGGTGAGCCGTTTGAGTGTTTGGGGATGGACTTCAAGGAGATGGATGTAAGTGAAGATGGCAACAGGTACGCCTTAGTCTTTCAAGACTATCTGACAAAGTGGCTTGAGGTATTTACTGTTCAGGACAGGACAACCACTACAGTAGCTAAGTGTCTTGCTGAAGTAGATTGGAGACATGGAGTTCCAGCTAAGATCATTCACGACAGGGAAACAGAATTTCTCTCAGATGTGGTTCAGGATATGGCAGCTATCCTAGGGTTGAAACAGTTACCAACATCAGGAGGTCACCACAAACAGACAGGTTAGTGGAACGTTTTAACAATGATGCTAGTGAAGTTAGTAGAGAAGAAGGGTAAGAACTGGGACAAGTTATTGGGTGCTGTGTTGTTGGCTTATAGAACAAGCCCACACTTGTCGACAGGAGAAACACTATTTTTCTTATGTGTGGTTGTGATTGCCGCATCCCTACTGGAATGGACTTTATAATGACTATAGAATCTGAGTATGGGAAAAAGTTGTTAAAGGAATTAACAAGTACATCAACTAGCTAAAAAGAACATTAGTAAAGCTCAGTTTGGGCAGAAAGTACAGTATGATAAGGGTACTAGTGAGGTCAAGATCACTGAGGGGGACCTAGTGATGTTAAAAGTAGAACCAAGGTTCAAACTGGATTGTATGTTCAGAGGACCTTTTTCCCGGTTTCTTAACTTGGCGGCCTCTTCTTGTAGTGGTCTTAGACTCTGAAGATGTAGGTATATCCGAACTGGATTCAGGATTCTGTAGTACATTCATCTTACTTCTGAGCTGTCTCCATTTGTGCATCCTACCATGTCCCATCCATGGGCACACAGTACTTGAATGTTCCCCCCTACATCGCAACAATCTCTGTAGTGAGACGTTAATCACTTCATCATCTGGAGTGTTGATGAGAATAATGGTCGCACATGTGGACGTCACTCCCTGTACCATGCGATGTAGGGGGGAACATTTAAGTACTGTGTGCCCGTGGATGGGACATGGTAGGACGCACAAATGGAGACAGCTCAGAAGTAAGATGAATGTACGTACTACAGAATCCTGAATCCAGTTCAGATATACCTACATCTTCAAAGTCTTCTCAGAGTCTAAGACCACTACAAGAAGAGGCCGCCAAGTTAAGAAACTGTTGCAATACTGCATAACATTAAGCAGCTTCCACAAAGGGTCAGCTTCTCAAGAGGGGGAAGTTGTAGAGAAGTCACACGAGCAACTGATGGGGGAACGTGACTGACTATGCTGTAGAGGTGTTAACAGTAGTATTTTTAGTGTTGTAAAACTTTTTGCTCACAACTTGTACTTGTAATAATATCCACCCCAAAAACACCTTCGCTGTAAAAAAGACGCGCCCAAGAAACTACAAGTACCTGGAACCCAATGTAAAAAACAAAAAGAAAAATCAACTTAGCTGAAGTGAAAAGTAACTGGTAACTTAAAGAGCTGATATCTGAAGCGGCCAAGAATACAATTACTAAAGTTTAATCCATGCAAGAACACCTTGGCTATAAAACAGGTGTATATATGAAAGTAACTGGCAACTGAAATGGCTGATATCTGAAGCGGCCAAGAATGAATGGTCATATACAACTAATTCAAAAATTTAACACTGAACCTTTATAATTCAGCTGTGTTCTATATTTACTCTTGCTGCATCGTAAAGTAATTTCTTTTAACTCTAATTGGCTGGTAATTTGGCCGCCTTTTTTAATAGTCAGTATAATAGAGCAAAAAAAGGTGGCCAAATTACCAGCCAATTAGAGTTAAAAGAAATTACTTTACGATGCAGCAAGAGTGAATATAGAACACAGCTGAATTATAAAGGTTCAGTGTTAAATTTTTGAATTAGTTGTATATGACCATTCATTCTTGGCCGCTTCAGATATCAGCCATTTCAGTTGCCAGTTACTTTCATATATACACCTGTTTTATAGCCAAGGTGTTCTTGCATGGATTAAACTTTAGTAATTGTATTCTTGGCCGCTTCAGATATCAGCTCTTTAAGTTACCAGTTACTTTTCACTTCAGCTAAGCTGATTTTTCTTTTTGTTTTTTACATTGGGTTCCAGGTAATTGTAGTTTCTTGGGCGCGCCTTTTTTACAGCGAAGGTGTTTTTGGGGTGGATATCACTCATTTTTGTCAGTGATAGACTCTACATTTGGTTTAAAAGGTAATTTTTTTTGGAAATGAGCAATTAACATTAATGCAGAATATTATCTTGGAGAATCAGTAAAATCCATACATAATAATGATTGCTTCATAACACCGTAAATTCGGAAGTATGAATTTACGGTGTAGTATGACTGTTCTATTAGAGTAAATTTATCTTTACTGCCTGCACGTGATGAATATATCTCATATCTGTGCATGTTAAATGCTTCAGACACCTAATTAAACTTGCAAGTGTCTAATTAGTTTGCAGTTGCTACACAGCTATAAATACATTTGTAATTGTTATCATTTATCATGTTATAACCATTTTTTAATATTTTGGTCACAACTTCAGGATTAGAGCAGCAGAGAAAGGAATAGAGGACTCAACCATCAAGACTTGTATATGGGAGATGGAACAGTATTGCGATGGACAATGCTGGTACTAACCCCTCAAGGGTGTTGCAGTACAGTATAGATGCAAGACCAGAGCCTCGATCGTCACCTTTTGACTGTGGTCACAACTTCAGGATTGGAGCAGCAGAGAAAGGAATGGAGGACTCAATCATCAAGACTCGGGGAGATGGAATAGTATTGCCATGGACAATGCCAGCACTAACCCCTCAAGGATGTCACAGTGCAGTATCGATACAACCACTCCAACCAGTGCATAAGACCAGAGCTCGATCATCACCTTTTGACTGAAATTTTTATACTTGATGAAGCAATTAAAACAAAAAAGTTGTAGTACTTGTACTTTCCTGAGGGAACATGTCCCCAGAGTCCCAGACTCCCTTGCCTGTTCAGCAGAATAATAGGATTGAGCCTTACTACCAATTTCATCTTTATCCTTGGCCTGAATGTACATATCAGCAACATAATACAGTAGCTGTAGATAATGCTAGTTAATGCCCCTAGGCAGAGCTATAGGGGTGGGAATTTTTCCCTACTATCATACTATCATAGTAGTTCTTCTCGCAGTTCTTTGCCTGGCCATCATCAACTGCTGTCCATCAACTGCTGTCAAAACATTAGTCTCGTCCCCCAGACCCTTCCTCAAGCATGCTTATCACACAAAAATAACTTAGTTTAGCAGTGCACAAACAATTATTCATTGACAGCTTATACTACACTTACCGCATTTTTGAACCATGTATACCACCAGAATCCACCAGATTGACAACTAACACGTGATCTATTTAGGGGAAATCTCGTGGAAAGTCCCTAATTACCTTAAGCGGACACTCATGATACGTGGTTTTAAATTGAATGGTTTAAGAATGTAACTGGATGGTGAGGCGTACTTTAATCGGCTCGACTTTACTGAGAAACTCGAGCCCCTCGTGAGAAACTACATCGCTTGAGCAACGCTTGAAAAAGTAAGAGTCAAGAATACTGAGGGACTCTATGATATATGCCGGTCTTGAATGCTAACGAAACGAGGAGTGAAGTTTGTGCAACGTGTCACATCGCCACACACTGATTCACCGTGTTTGTGCGATAGGGTTTTTGGACCTGTCCACCAGATGTTGAAAGGAAATTCATTCCACCACATGTTGAAAGGAAATTCATTCCAACTTGTGAAGTTATTGGTATACTCATTGTTGGGGTCCATGGGGACATCGATGATCATTTACCAGTCAGCTGTAAGTAATGTCACAACAGAAGGAAAGGAACCATTTCCATACCCCTATGGCATACTGATTTTCCAGGTCAGTTTATGTACACCCAACCACAGAAATGTAGAACTTTGGTTGCAGGTGGAAAATAAACACCTTTTTACTCAGTTACAAGAGATTCACCCAGCTGGGATAAAATGTTGAAGTGAATGTCATTAGTACCTACTTGTGGTTCATCAGGTATTGGACAATTCCAAGTGTCCAGATTATGCAGTTGTCCTCATGTTCAAGTTTACACGTTTAGGCAAGTTCCACAACATCCTATAATCTATTACTATATCAGTGTGGAATAATGCTTATATAATATTTTTCATGTTCCAGGCTTTAGGTATGTGTATTGCATTTAACACCTGCTTGTTGGTTTTTGCAGGCCATCTGGTCATACTGGTTTATCCACTAGCAGTTGAATGTGATCATGGTACATATGTAAGTTGAGACCATGCAGGAACAAAGATACAGGTGTCATGAATTTCAGGTCAGTTGACATTCAGAGGAATTGTATTATTGCAATTGTTCTTTTTGTGGTTATCAATTATCAGTGACCAGTTTGTGATAGCGTACTTTTGTTTGACCAATGACCAAATGTTCTGGTTTACATGCTTACCCAACAGTTATGTTACTCACTTAACCTGCATATGGGATATATATTTTTAGTTCATTTTGATTATTCATCCTTTATTGGTACAGCCTGGCATATTGATTTTTTGCACATTCTCTTTTTAATTCAGTGCCTGCTGGATTGTTTCGTCAGATATCGAAACAGATGTCTTTGGTGTTGCGACTGATGTTCCAGGTCAGTTTACGTGTGAGTTTAATTTAAGGTTGACTTCAGTGCCTGCTTATTCTTTTACAGGTCTCGGTATTGAGTGTCATGAATTTCAGGTCAGTTGACGTACAGAAGAATTGTATTATTGCAATTGTTGTTTTTGTAGTTATCAATTATCACTGTATATTAGTGATGTGAATTTGCAGGTCAGTCTACTCAGATGTATCAGGCATAGTGTTGATGGGTTCGAACAAGTATCCAGTGTAGACTGTAGTGGCATCAAGGGTGTTAATTTCCAGGTCAGTTTACATGTTGTGATGTTAGTGATTTTTTCCTAGTACCCAGATATTAAGTGTATTGTATTTAATGCCCACCTGTTATGTTTTTAAATTATGGTATATCAGTGTAGACAGTGCAATAGTAAGCCGTCTGTGTTGTAGTAACTATTTGTTTCATAATATTATGCTGTTGTCCCGGAATGGCACAATTTTTGGGCAACCAGTGTGAAGTCCGGTGGTACAAACATTGTATTATGACCAAGTTGTGATAGCATACTTTTGTTTGACTAATGTCCTAATGTTCTGGTTTAACATACTTACCCAACAGTTATGTTGTTCGTTCACTTAGCCTGGGATATAATTTTTGTTCATTTTGATTATCCATGCTATTATTGACACAGCCCGGCATATTGATTTTTGTATATTCTCTTTTAATTCAGTGCCTGCTGGATTGTGTCATCAGATATCGAAACAAGTGTTTTTGGTGTTGCGACCGATGTTCCAGGTCAGTTGCATGAGTGTTTAATTTAAGGTTAACTTCAGTGCCTGCTTATTCTTTTACAGGTCTCAGTATCGTCATGCTGACATACAAGAAATCATCACTATTGTTGTAATTATTTTTAGTCAAGTCTTGATGTGATGTTAATTAATGTTGTTACACATTGTTGCATGTTTACCATATGGCAAGAAATTATCATGGCCATCATGAAATTTGAATATTGTGTAAGTTGTGTGGACCAACCCCAACTCATACATGGTCACTGGCAAACCACGAGCCACATTCGAGCCACAACACCACCAACCATATTCAAGCAATCCATTACAAAATTTTGTTGCACCATTTGTGTGTGCATAATACTTAATGAAAGCCACAACACAAGCTACATGGTACACACTACATAGAGGTGGTAACCCCTAATGGCTTGTTACCTTTTGTATTCACCTTATTGGCCTTTGTGGTTAATCTATTAAAAATTACATGTAAATAGAGAATTGAAGAGTATGCTTAAAGCACCTTCGCTAGTGATATTGTTCTTCAAACCATATAAGACAACTGGCGATTTATAAACACTCGCATGGGGTGTGGTACTAAATGGAATTTAAAAGATTTCTGCTTAAAACGCCATCCCTAGGGAACTTACGGTTCAGCACGCTGTCACAACTTGTTTATCAGGCATTAGAGTTTGTGTCCACATCGTGTCTGTAAAAGTTACTGTAGGGATTAGGGGTTGATTGAAGAAAATACGCGTATAGGCAAACCAGGATTGGATAATGTCAGTGCTAGATGGACTATACAAACACTGCTATGTTGACTGGTTGACTGGTATAACGTGACAGTAGTTGTAACATAAGGTAGAGAAATAAAGTGAAATACGCCTATTTTTTATTTTGCGATGGTTACTTTTTATTTTAGCGAGGTTGCAAGAAAACTATGATGATGATAACGACTCCTAAAGATTTTTTATCACGTAACGCCATACAAATCTATTGAGAGATGTTGCGTAATTTAGGACTAATATTGCAAAACCGGCCCTACACGTAAATAACTCACAGTAGTGGCCGCGCGTCTTTTAATTGGGCGCGCGCTTTGTAGTTTCTTGGCCACGCGACTCACTACCGTGAGTCTTGATCAGGCTCAGAGATATTGTTATACTTGATAAGTGCTATTGAGAAGCCATTGAGTATAATTGTTACATGGAAGCATAGTAAATTATCCATATTTTCTTGTAATCGTGCAGATACATTTGTAAGCCATCCATGTTTTCTTGTCATTGTCTGTGAATGAGATGTACAATCAACTCACTAGTGTATGGCTTGCTCAAGCTTGCCCCAATTAACGATCGGTCAGTGGGCATGGCTCCTTGTAAGATTAGAGACAGAGTTGATGTTGTGCTACTTCTAAAAACCAGACGCCATGCAGCTAGCTAACTCATCTGGAATTAACCAACTATGCATTACTATTGTATTAAGTTGTGCTATAATGCATAAGTAATTCTTGGATTTTGTAATTTGTGAAATTTTTGTAATTATTCAATTACGTTGCTATGCAGTGCTAAGGAAGCGCTTGTTAAACAAACTGTTTTTTAACAACATATTATGCACAGAAGTATCTTCTAAACTGTTTTATAGTTTGACTATTGTGTTTTTTCCCACAAATTCTCTCGATAAAGCCTCAAAGCTGCACTTCATTTTCGTCCGCGTATGTCGGGGATACACCCCCTTTCCAACCAAAGGGATAGGCTATTCCTGGTAGTCTACAAGGCCTGTACTGTTGTTTCCCAATTGTTAAATGCCTGTAAAACGTGAAGGGAAGGTAATTCACAAAGTCTGAGGAGAGCCGCCACACCCATATTTCAGAGCACCGAAAAGAAACCACCTCAGAGCAAGGTTTACCTTTGCGTAAGTTAATACAGACTTCATTTTGCTTTACTTCTTATGTAGAAGCTGCTTTTACCATTACTATAACAATTTTGCTCATGTGGGTGCATACGGAAAAACATAGGTACATAGGTACACACACACACACACACATTTTTACAAAAAACAATTTCAGTAAACCAGGTGTGGCATGCGCCTGGTTTAAAAACTTTCTTATATAAGTGGGTCTGGCTTAGTGCATACCTGCAAACTGCAACACACCCTCAAACACAATGTAGTGATAAATTAGCATGGCCTCCACCATACATATGCCTACAAACAGTACTGCATTCTCAATAAGTGGGCGTGATTCAAAAAAGAAGCTGGCCTGCTGCAAGACTAGGCTATGACTTATACAACAATAATTGATAAGTGAGCATGGCTCCATGTAAGCCTACAGACAGCAATGAACATGGATTCATTCATACCTAGATTGCAATATACTTGGGCATAGTCCCATGTATGCATCCCTACAGATAGTAATACAACTCTGTTTTTACCTTTTACTCTATCTTGGGACTATTGTTCAAATTCTATCGAAATTTGCACAGTAATGGACTATGCTATATGACTAGTAATCTAGTTTCTAAGCTGTACTTGAAAAAATTCGTTCCAAGGACAGAATATGGAATTAGTGTCAGTCAGTATAATAGTTTTGCTGTGTGGGCATGGCCCAGGGCTGTAGCAGGACTAAGACTATTTCATTTCAGACAGTTATTCTATAAAGTGGGTGACACCAGACAAAACATGACCCAGTTAACTTGAAACAGTTTTAACGCTGCAATTCATAGTTTGAAAACACTAAGATGTACGTGTTTCAGATCAGGAAAGAGCCTGGCTAAAATGTAACCAGGAGCTCATAAGCGCTGCAAGGCACAAGGGAGTATTTAATGCATGTTAAAAGTCTCTGCACACTGTTGCTTAATTCCACCAGAATCCCTGGCCTTATAGGGATAGTTGCAAATTACATTAATGCATAATTATCTTAATTTCACTGGCTATATATAGTATCATTTGTGACCAGGCCTGCGAAAACAGGGCATGTGGGCAGAAACTACACCCTGTCACTCTACAGATCATATCTCAGTGCTGGAAATGTATATTTCCATTCTGTAACTTGCAGCATGATGCCAATTAAAGTCTTACTAAGAGCGGAAAAGGGCAGTGCCATAGCATAATTGTACAAAAAGTTATGAGTGATGAAACTGTGAAAAAGTAGGCAAAAATCATGTGCCCACATGTCCTATTTTCGTAGGCCCGGTCACATTTATTAGTGTACCTTCATAATGACTTCAGTGCACTCCAAGGTTTAGCATTCTTCATCATGCACTGTATCCACACCATAAATTGTTGCTAGTCAATTATTTATACGATATTATACTCAATCATGAAGACTGGCATGATTTTACGAAGGCTTGGTCATCGAGCCAATAACACGCACTACCAACTATAGACTATGTGCGATCTAGGGCGTGGCACTTATTACATCATTAAAATATCACGTGAAAAACGCATCCGCCATTTTTTGAGGGCAAAAAGGAACAAGTGATGCCGTCGAGTTGCTGTGTTGTTGAGTGCCGAAATCGTTGTAAAGCGGGAAAAGTTACATTGTACACCTTCCCTAAGAATCTGGTGCGAAGAAGACAGTGGATACAAGCTATTCACCGTGAAGCTTGGGAACCAACTCAGCATTCTCGGGTCTGTGGAAGACATTTCATTTCAGGTAGACACGGGATGAAAGTGTGTAATAGTTATACTGTAAATAATCAGAATGCTGCTTGGTTAAGTGTAATATTTTGTGAATGCACTACAACCACTACTGAAGTTTTTCTGTATTTTACAGAAAGACCTTGCAGGTTGAAATGGGATCCTGACTATGTTCCATCAATATTCTCATTTAAAGAGAGAAATGAAGAAGCAGATGAAGATAAGTTGGCTAGAAGTCATAGATTGCAGAACAGGAGAAGGGGCTACTCATCAAGTACACGCTCGAGTACACGTAAGGCATCACGAAAGTGCAAATCAACTACTACTCATGATCAGGTGCCACAAGTTGAAAATGCCGAGGAGTTGACGTCGACAGGAAATGATATAACTGATAGCACTGGAATAATGGATAATGAAATTTTAAGTGGTGCTGTTGAGACCATGGAAATTGACCATGAGCAGCATTGTGATGGTCCTGACGATTCTTCTGTGTTACATCAGCCCCGAACGCTTTCACATCTAGCAGAAGAATGTCTTAAGGGATACATACCTTCACTTGTAATGATCATTCATAAGCAGCAGCAGATTATTCAGCAACAACATCACGTTATTGATGCACTTAATGATAAAAAGGTGTCACTGGAAAAATGTCTAGATGAACAAAAAGAGTTAACTGAAATGGTGAAAGAAGAGCTGCAGACTGCATCTGTATTACTCAGCCCCTCTCTCCGAATGAAGGATGATGATGAACAAACTTATTTTTATTCTGGTTTGCCATCATATTCTGCATTTACCACACTACTTGCTTTGCTTTCTACTGTTTTACCTCCGTACGAGCACAGAGGAATAAGTCATAGTGACCAACTTCTGATGGTCTTGATGAAACTGAGACGGGCAACAACGAATCAGGATCTAGCTTATCGATTCAGAATTGATGTAACCAGAGTGTCTAAAATTTTTCATCTGTGGATTGATACAATGGCCTTTCAGCTAAAGCCTCTAGTAAAATGGCCAGAAAGAGGAATGATCCGGACCACTATCCCTGACTGTTTTAAGCCAAAATATGCCCGTACAACATGTATTATTGATTGCTCAGAAATCTTTATTCAACGCCCATCTTCATTAGCAGCAAGAGCTGAAACATATTCTAATTACAAAAGTCATAACACTGTGAAGTTTCTAATTGCTATTAGCCCCACGGGTGCAATTATCTTTGTTTCTAAGTGTTGGGGAGGACGTGCCAGTGACAAACACATTACTGCACACAGTGGGTTTTTGGACAAGCTGATGCACGGTGACTTGGTTTTAGCTGATAGAGGTTTTGATATAACAGAACCTTTAGCTCTTCGTGGTGCTTCACTAGCAATTCCTCCTTTCACAAAGGGAAAACCCCAACTCTCACAGAGGGAAGTGGAGACAGCTAGAGAATTGTCTAGGGTGAGGATCCATGTGGAACGTGCCATTGGGAGGCTCAAAAACTTCAGAATTTTACAGTCAACTCTACCGATCACCCTGGTGAAATCTACTACTGATGAAGAATTTTGTACCATTGATAAGATCTTATTTGTATGTGCTGCATTATGTAACTTGCAACCACCTTTGGTTTAAAATTATGTGAAGAAATTATATACACCACAACATTTTAGTTCATCAGTATATTATAAAGAATTCACAAATCTAAAACTTGAACTATGATGCAGAATATAAAATGGGACAGTACATAATCACATATTAAGAAAATCAAATATTACAGTTAGGACAGAACCAATCTCCTCTAGGGGCTCGCTTTATGCCAACACATTTGAAGTGAAACCATGAAATCTTACACTCAGAATTATCACAGCAAATCATCTTTCCATGCTCACCTTCTTGACAAAAACAGTATGTAACTTCTTCATTGCTGGTGGCTGCTACAGTGGTGGAGCTGGACAACTCACTTGTATCTATTACATTGCGAGTTAGGATTTCTGGTAACATAATTTCTACATAAAACTTCGTTAGCTTTCTAATCAAACTTTCAGTGAAGTTAGAATTAACTTTCATTCGCTCTATTAGAATTCCCTCGGGTGTCCATACAACAAAATCACAGTACTGTTTGCAGCTAACTACAAGCTGTCCCTGTACCTGTGTATAATATTTGTGATTCTGACGAAGCCCAGTTTCATTTAAAAATGAGTTTTTCGATCTGTGAAGCTGTGATGGGTGAGTACATTTACCCGAAAATGGGCACTTAATCTCCACAATTCCTTGTCCACCACAGCAACTACATTCTACCAATGCATCTGGGCTTGCACCCAAAAAAGGATATTGGGGGTTAACAACCAACCCAGCCAATGTACACCGGAATCCTTGATGTAATGATGACATTTTAGCAATGTATTCTCTCCTTGCTGTGTCTTCTTTTCCAACTCCCCATTTAATGGCCGGAATGTGACTGATGTCCACATTACAAAGCAACCTCTTTAAAAGACTATCAGGACTATTTTTTTCCTTGAAAGTGAAGACATCGTGGAACAAAGAAGCAGTAATACGACCTTGTCGTTGACTATACCAGTCACTGCTTAGCCTTTGGGTGCGTGTTGCTAATTCAATGGCCATAGCTTGCTCATTAGTAACAGACAAGCTTAAAAACACTTCTTTTGACAACTGAAGCAACATTTCCTTACTCAGTTTTTTGTGTTTGGGATCAAATAATTCAAGCAAAGGCTTTGGGATACTGGATACTACTTGTGTAATCACCAAGGAAGAAATTGATGCATCAGCACTGGATGTTGTTGATTCCATCACGGGTGTTGTGACCATTGATGTATCAGGACTCACTGATGATTCCACCATGGGTGTAGTGGCCGTTAATGTATCAGGACTCGATGGTGATTCCACCACGGGTGTTGTGACCATTGATGTATCGGGACTCGATGATGATTCCACCATGGGTGTAGTGGCCGTTGATGTATCAGGACTCACTGATGATTCCATCACAGGTGTTGTGACAATTGATGAATCAACACTTGAGGATATCATTCCTGAGTCAGTTACAGAATCTACAATTGGTGTACCAACACTCGATGTCACTTTGGATAGCTGAGAATCGTCATCAGGTTTTGGAACAATAGTAAAGACAGAAGCATGGGGCAAACAATTATTGATTGCACTGTAGAGTGTTTCTGGTGGTATTTGTGACAAATTTCTTTGCTGCTTTTTAGCTGAAGAAGTAAACTCACTGCAAGTCTGTTTTCTTTTAGAACTGTGTTTAGGCTTTACAAAATTAATATTTCTGACTTCAGCAGGATTTATCTGTAGAAAGATAAAAAGTTATAAACACTATTTATTACCTAATTTGTAAATACAGCAATATGATAACTCACATTTTCTTTATACCAGTTGTTCCAATTACAGCTTGTGGAGGTGCACGATGGCTTAGTAAGACCCAATCGAACAGCAGTTTCAACCTTGAAAAGTATTGCCGCTATGTGACTGCACACTTCACCCAGGCTACATATTAAACCAAGAATGACAATATATCTGTACTACCATGTAGAACTTACCCGGCTTTGCAAGTACAATGTGCTGTTATAACTTCAGCATCAGCCTTCTGCAATATGACCCAGGCCTTATGGGCTTGATCTGGAGTCTTTTGATTGGGGTTCACCAATGCTTTTAGGATGACATGATTCCCATGCCCATAGCAGTAGACAGTGCGGAC